>NC_090796.1:14517500-14866250 GCF_040054535.1 Antennarius striatus | reverse complement strand
GCATGCAAATATTTGGATTTGAGCAACGCAGACGGATGACTTATCGGCGACCGCTGCTGCCATCGACCCCTCTTCGGAATTGTGGGAACGGAAAGTTGATGATGGGAGAGGCTGGGAGCGATGGCTCCAGCAGCGGTTTGTCCCTGCTGTGATTTAACACACATCTGAAGGAGACGGGTGGCGACGCTTTCCGCACGCCGTCACAAAATGGCTCCACATCGTCTTCCTCTCACGCCTCATGCTTTCTGCTCATTTTCCCTTTTTTTTTTTTTTCACTTGAATTGCTTAACTGCCATCATCAACACCTCGTATTTATAGATCGACTCTCACACGTAGAACACACACATGCAAATGAACACCCTCACATACTAGAGCGCATGCACGCCGCCAAATGGATGCATTCCTCCACCTATCAGCCGCCAGGAGCATCCCAACCCGCCGCTGAGTGCAGCCGGGTGTGTCTGCATGTGTCTGATGGCGTCTGCGGGAGTCTGCAGGCGCCTGCATGTGTCTGCAGGTGTTTGCAGGAGTCTGCAGGTGTTTGCATGTGTCTGCAGGTGTTTGCATGAGTCTGCAGGTGTTTGCAGGAGTCTGCAGGTTTTTGCAGGAGTCTGCAGGAGTTTGCAGGTGTCTGCAGGTGTTTGCAGGTGTCTGCAGGTGTTTGCAAGTGTCTGCAGGTGTTTGCAGGTGTATGCAGGTGTTTGCAGGAGTTTGCAGGTGTTTGAGGGTGTTTGCAAGAGTCTGCAGGAGTCTGCAGGTGTCTGCAGGTGTCTGACTGCACGTGTCTGATGGCTCTGCAGGAGTCTGCAGGCGTCTGCAGGAGTCTGCATGTGTTTGCAGGTGTTTGCAGGCGTCTGCAGGAGTCTGCATGTCTTTGCAGGTGTTTGCAAGAGTCTGCAGGAGTCTGCAGGTGTCTGACTGCAGGAGTTTGCAGGTGTCTGTCTGCAGGTGTCTGCATATGTCTGTCTGCAGGAGTCTTCAGGAGTCTTCAGGTGTCTGCATATGTCTGTCTGCAGGAGTCTTCAGGTGTCTGCTGGTGTCTGCAGGTGTCTTCAGGTGTCTGCTGGTGTCTGCAGGTGTCTTCAGGTGTCTGCTGGTGTATGTGAGGTTAAACTGGGAGGAGTCATTGCTGTGGTCACTGATCCATTTGCTGTATGTTGATGAAGAATTGTGAAAGGCGGAGTTAGGATGGAGACAGATGATTGGCCGACAGCAGCGTGAATGCAGCGTCTCCTTTTCCTCCCTCATAACATTTCTCTCCCATCGTTCTTTGTCTTTATCTTAACTTGCCCTTCCTCTCAGTATTTCTGTCCTCCCTCCAGTTTATCTGTCTCTCTCTTGACGTCCTTGACTCCCTTGACTCTCTTTACACCCTTGAGTCCTGTTACTCCTTTTACTCCCTTGAGTCTCCTCACACCCTTTAATTCTTTTACTCTCGTTTCACCCGTGATTCCTGTTACTCCCTCGACTATTCGCCAGCACATTCCAGTCCTGAGTTGTGCTCCTGCTGAATCCATTATGAACAGAATCAGGGGGTCCCCACCCTCTCTGACTTCCAGGACTCCATTAAACTCATTAATTAGACTCTGGGAGCACCAGGCCCCCCACAGCTCCTCTCATTCACCCCAAATTTCAACCCACCCTAGCCCTAACCCCTACCCTTCCATCTCTCTTCCTTTTATCGGTTGCTGCCTCACCTTTAAGCGTCACGGAGGTGTTCATGAACCCCGGATCTCCTTTGGAGGCGAGCGTCAGGTGGTTCTCGGATCTGTTTAATCATTCTGATTCATTCTCTTGCCGTTTGACACAAACGTGCAGATGGTGTCGATCCGAGAACCCAGAGCTGACAGCCCTCTATAGAACGCTCCGAGGTCTTCCTGTCGAAGACTCATCCACTCCTCCTCCTCCTCCTCCTCCTCTCTGATACACACTCATTCATTGTCATAAAGGAGGGAAAAGGAGAAGCTCGTCTGTGGGGGTCTGGCACAATGGGACAGGTGGATGGATGGAGAAAAACAGTTCACTTAGTGGATAAAAGAGCTGAATGATGCTTGATTATCAATAGACCGATGACGGCGAGGATGTTTGATGGTGCATTTGAAAAGACGCCGCCTATTTACGGTTCCTGTCTCAGTGATCTCGCTTTGGCAAATGACAAGGAAGGATGGAGAGAGACAAAGATGAAAAGAGTGAAGGGAGGAGAGGAAGTTTGTCTTTTGTCCGACATGCACGAGCGCACACACACACACACACACACACACACACACACACACGCACACACACACACAGGAAGTTTCTATAATGAGTGCTGCACTCATGACGGTCGTGACAGTCATCAACAGGAGTACGTCCGGTGCCCCCCTCCCACCCCCACTCCCAGAGCCCCGCCCTGAACAACGTGACCTCTGCTAAAATCTCTGGGGCTACCTGGGTTTTGTTCATCGCCGCTGCAAACATGAAATAATTAGACGACGACTGTCTGGAATGAGCGCCTCCGCCGCCGCCGCCGCCGCCGGCTGCACGTGTCCAGCAGTAAACAGGAAGTGGGGAGCCCTCCGGATGCGCCCCTGATGGATGTGAAGCCGAGAGCGTTCAAGCGTATAACATCATTTATTACAATTTAAAGCTGTCAGTGGAAGATTATATTTCAGGGTTTACAGTCTGAGGCCGTGGCGTGAGGTCACACTCTGTTTGCGATGGCGGACCGCGGTGATGTAATGAGCCAGGCGCTTCTCATTGGATCAGCGTGCCGCTTTAGTTTTTTTGGAGGGGGGGGGGGATTTATTTTGGTGGCCAGACTGACCTCCTTTCTCCATTTGTCCTTCTGCGCTTGTGTCTCTCTCTCTTTCTCTCTGCCTCCATGGTCCTGGAAACGCAAACTCCACAAACGGGTCAGGAACGCTGGGAATGGGAAAGCGCATTAATGTCCATCCCGCCTCTGGGCTTTACAGTCCGGCCTGATAATTTTAATAACGTCTGTCTGTCTGGCTGCTGATTGGATGTCGCTTCGAGTCGTTTGATTGTGTCAACATCTCAAACGACAAACAAATAAACAAAAACAACAACAACCTGCAACAGAAACGACTCGTCCGTCGTAAAGTTTAAGTTGCAAACAGAACATTCGGTGCTGCTGATTTTTTTAGACCACGTGTCAAACTCAAGGCCCGGGGGCCAAATATGGCCCTCCACATCATCGTATGTGGCCCCCGAGAGCGTAAGAGATCAGAGTGTCTAAAAATAAATAGGTCAAGAGTTTGCTTTGACCAAAAAATACACGGCGAGCGATTCCATCCCCAAGGCGGGAGGAAACTCGCGCGCGAGCATCCACCGTGTCCGCCGTCTTCCTGTCACATTACCATACGCTCCTGCAGCTGAACTGCTAATTATGCGTGTGTGTGTGACAGCCAAGGTGGCGAGAAGTAGAGGATGAGGAAAGGGGGTGGTGGGGGAGGCCGATCTCCCTCTCATCGCAGCGTTTGAGCGTAGGAATTAGACGCAGAGACAGGAAGATGGTGTTGTTGTAACTGTTGCTGAGAACAGAGAATAGATGGCTTCAGGGCGTGGAAGGTAGAATGCTAAGTGTGTATTGATGAAACACTCATGATGATTGGTCTTTTTTAAGCACGGGGGGGGCTCATTTCTGTTTAACAGCCCCAAACAAGACAAACTAGGATTTAATGACACTTGAAAGACGCAACTCTCCTCTACAGTTTTGATCAGACGTGGAAGTGGAATACCAATCCAGAGGTATTTTTATTTATTTCCTGGCGGGATGACACGCTTGTTTACCACTCTTTTTATAGCAGTTCTGGTCAACTGGAGCTTCAGCCTCCAGACGTGAGGTTGGAACTCAGACAGGCAGACCGAACAAGAGAGATTTGAGTGAAGGAGCTTCCGGCTCTGATACTCCTGTGGTGTTTGAGGCTCCCTCTCTAGAGGGGTGTTAAGAGTTAGTCTCCTCTGAGATGACAAGACACCAAGAATATCTGAGACCTGGTCCCAAACGGCACTAGACAGTCAAACACTATCCTCTCTCGCTTCTATCTGCATATATATGTGTCACGGTGTGGAAGTGTTTCCCCAGACTTCCTGCTTCCACTCGCAAAGGAAGACTCTATAACTATTATTCGGAAATGACATCCTGTGTTGAAGCGGCTGGTCTTGCTGCTGCTTACATCACAGCCTTTAGGCTCCTCAGAACTTCCATCTCCTGTCATTCCATAATCCGACCGGAAAAGGACAGGACATCCAGATGAATTTTATTGAAATGCTTTTCACCTCAAACTTTGGCTCTCTTGTGCAAATAACGGACGCCGTCTCACCAGGAGGTGCATCAATACCTGCAGATCAACTAAAAAAAAAAAAAAAAAAAAACCCCACTAAGGCAGAAAAAAGGTTTTAAATCTGAATTCAATTTTCTCACATGTATCCTGACATCTTTTGACTTGCAAATCGCTGCTCATATGCGTTTGATTGAATTACTCCTTATCAGCTGAAGAGTCCTGCTCTTCATCTCAACATCCAGTCCCTCTCAGTAGTCATCCTCTTCCTATCCTGATTGCTTACTTTATCTGAACGCTACTGATGGAAGCAAAGCGAGATGATATGCAAATATATGCTAACGCAGGCGGATCACATGGACCACTTGTTATTGGCAGAAGGAGAGCAGCAGCGGAGCGTTTGCTCTTTGGAGGCTCTTGGGATGTCGTATCCTTGGTGAACGTGGACAATTAGAGCTCTTGTCATTAGAGCTGAGATGTAAATATGCGTGGTGACCATCCCTCATGAAATCGCCTTCTTTTTATTGGATGTTTCTTTTGCTGTCATGCATGTAGAAATAAAACTGCACGCTTTCTGAATTAATAAAGTTTGAAAATGCAGTTTTTTTTTTAACCTTTTATGCGGAGTGAAGCCCAAGCATACTTATTTTAAATTCACTGTCTTTTCTGTCCCTTTTTTGTCTCTTTACATTCCTTTAATTGGTTTTCGAAGGCGGTGATGCTTCCCGGACTTCGAACAGTCGTGGTTTTTGGAGTACGCCTATCGTACAACAGGACCAATTATTGAAATCCGAGCTTCAACGAAATTAATAAGCTTCACAGAAGTAACAGCACTGAAGGTGTTGCTAACACCAGGAGCAGCAGACAAGCTAATTTAAGAACCCTTCTCCTCAATTTCGCTTCTGCTGAGGGAAGTCGAACACCGTCTCCGGATGTTCCTTCGCTGATTCAGTCGAGATATTTCACCTGAAACCGTGTCAGAGAAAAGGTTGTACTTCATATTCTGGTGACACCCTTCTGAAGGTTTTGAGGGGATAAACCAGCCTGGAGATACCGTTGCATCATTCATCTTTAATACCATGAAAGATTGTTCCTGAATAAATATGAGAATGTGTGACTCTTTCCAGGCGGAGGGATCGTCGTTCCTTCAGATGGGAGCGTCTCTGGAGCAGCAGGTTGTCTGCATGTTCAAGGTACAAAAATGTGTTATAGAACAGAAGAAGAAAATTCTATTTAAACAGGATTTTGGGGGGGAAATAACTAGGTTGCTGTACCAAATTTTTGGTAACCAGCTGGGACCACTCAGACGATTAACGCCACTGTCAGAGGGGGAATCCCTGATCTGAAGCTCTGGCCGGATTTCCAAACTAATAGAGTAGATTGTACAAACTCCCATGGGATCAGAAGGCTTAAACAGAACAATGTTTTTGGGTCAACATGATAATCTAAATTAAATCCACCCAAAACAATCATTTGGAGATATTTGTGGTCAAATGCAAACTTTTAAAATCAAGGTTCAATCCTGTCATACAATCCCGAATTGACCTTTCGGTCTTCCGGTCCACACCTTTACCCACAAAGTTAAGCCAACCAGCTGGTGTCAGTTTCCTTTTCACCACATAGGGTATTTACTTTCCATTAGCAGTCCTCGAACCCTGACTGATTTTTATTTCTGCACCCCGTTCCAGCTCATGGAGGAGTACGACTGGGGCGAGTTCGCGGTGATCACCAGCTTGTTGCCGGGATACGACACCTTTGTGGACATAGTTCAGTCGTACACGGATACTTCCTATTTCCTTTGGGATCTGCAGGATGTGTTGTCTCTGGAAATGTCAGTTGGGGCTAGCGAAGTAAGAACCAGGCGTCTGCTGCAGCAGGTAAGACCAGATACAAGAACTCAGGATTGGGTCGCTCTAGCTAGCGGTTAGATTTTTACATCCCGCGTCAAAGCGGTGATGTATTGTAATTGTCAGTCTTCGTCTGTTCGCCTGTCCGTTAGTCCACCAACTATCTTCGCAACCGTTGCAGATAGAAAGATGAAACAAAAAGCACATTATTTGAGCAGCAAAGGGGATGAAAATGACCTTGACCTTGACAAAACTAGGTCAAGGTCAAACTTCAACATTTGTACACTCAGGAACCGGATAAGATAGAAAGACGAGGGAGAAGGCCAGTGTGAGTAAAACCATAGATCAAAGCTAGTGCTAGTGCTAGTGCTAGTGCTAGTGATTTCAGGGGTGTCGCAGGATGTTTTGAGGGAGTTGGGTTGACATTGGTTTGCAAGATTAGCAAACAGTAGCATCCTTTGGAGCACCATACTAGCTTTTTGTGGTTTTAGTGTCTGTTCATCTCTGTCCACAGGTGGACTCTCAGGTCCTGCTGGCCTACTGCTCCTACGAGGAGGCCCAGTATTTGTTTGAGCAGGCAGCCGAGGTAGGTCTTCTGGGCCCGGGCTACATCTGGATCTTACCCAGTCTGGCCGTGGGCAACCCGGACGTCACTCCACCCGACAGCTTCCCAGTCGGCGTGATCGGAGTCATTACGGACCAATGGAGGAAGAGCTTGCGCCAGAGGGTGAGAGAGGGCGTGGCCATCGTGGCGAAAGCCACCGAGAGCTTCAAGAGGCAGCACGGCTTCATTCCCGAGGGACACGGCGATTGCAGCAAACCCGCCAAACACTCGGACAATGTTCTGTTCAGGTGAGGAGCGCACTTCGTACACTTCCTGTTTGATCACTAGTGACGCACGGTGGAAAGAATTGTGCGATTTCTTTTCATCTGGGTTGAATGTAAAATATCCCGGAGTGATTCTTCATGGATGCAGGCGGTTGAGAAATCACCCAGACGGATCGTCCAATCAGCTGCCTCTCCTGTCCCCTAATGAGCTGCTTCCTGTCTCTCACCTCGGCTCTCCCATCGGAGCTTTACTTTTAATTAGTAGGCGATCATTGTAGATCATTGTGTCTCTTTATCTGTGGAAATGAGTATGCAAATGAGCGCTGGTGAGAAATCTAAATCCTGGTGTTGCCGTGGGTTGCAGACACATGCTGAACGTGACTTGGGAGAGGAAAGATCTGTCGTTCAACAGCCAAGGCTTCCTCACCAACCCCTCCATGGTCATCGTTGCTCTGGACCGGGACAGAATCTGGGACAAGGTATATGATAAAATAATGACCTCTGACCTCTGATCTACAAACAGAACCTGACTGGATGCAACAAGGTCGAGCCTGTTGGAGACATTTTTGGCAAAAAGCAGGCGTAGGGAACAATTGATGGCGAAAGCATGTTTTGAACAATAGGTGACATTTGAAGGCGTAACTGTAGGCGTAATTTCCAATCAATATGACTCCACCTCGGTGTGCCTGATGGCGTCTTAGCCCCCTTTTACACCCCTATCATTGTATTCTCGCTGCCTTTTCCCTGCACACACACACACTTCTGAAGCCCGAGGGGGTATGGCAAACGTGCAACCAGGCCTGAATGTAATCTCACAGCTCCAGTTGAACTCATTTATTTCGACTCTAGAAAGACCAGCCTACTTCATCAATGTCACCTTCCGGCACGCGTGTACGTATACGTGTGTGCGTGGACGTGGACATGTAGCTGTGCTGAAGTGCGCTGTGTGGTTTTATGCGTGACAGAAGAACAGGAGAACCTCATCTCTACTAGTTCTTCCCTTCCCTTCTTATTCCAACTTGCTTTATGGTTGTTAGTTTCACGTGTTTTTCCTCATCGTCCTCATCTGGAATAACTTTAATATGCAGCGTTATTAGATAAATAACTTCCGCTGTCTTTCTCTCCAGGTGGGCACCTTTGCTCGGGGGATCCTCCAGGTCCGCTACCCGGTGTGGCCTCGATACGGGAGCTTCCTGGAGCAGGTGTCTGACGACCGTCACCTGACCGTGGCGACCCTGGAGGAGCATCCCTTCGTCATGGTGGAGAACGTGGACCCGGGAACCGGGACGTGTGTCCGGAACACGGTGCCCTGCAGGCGCCAGTCCAATCGGACTGAGAGGTACACAAACCGATTGGGATTTATTACCTTTGGTTGCTCCTACAGTAAAGAGGAGGGAGGCAAAGTGGATTCTGTAAATTAAAAACTATGAATTTTGTTGCTTTAACAGACAACAGGTTGTTTTTTTGGATCAAAAGACATGAATCAATGCTTTAAAAGCAAGTTTCTATTAGAAAACGTCCAACATTTGTAACATAAGGGTAAAATCAGACTCGACATTTCTCTTGTGAGCTTGAAAATGTAAATATTATGTGACATATATTGTTGTGATTGGTTGGTATTGCCTGACCAAACTCTTTGACCTGCATCATTTCAAAGTTGGAGCTTCTTTTGTTGAATAAAAACAGCAGAATTTCTATTTAGTTCACAAACTCAATAAAAAGGTGTCCCATCAGTGAAAGTATTAAAGCGTTTGAAATGATTTGCAGCCCTACAGCCAGACGCCCCCCCCCCCACCGCCATCAGTACACCCCCCCCCCCCCGCCGTCTGCCCCAGTTTAGCTCTGTAGACACTGCAAACCTCCACACTTCATTAAAGTCAGCGTCGTGCGTGCTGACTCTGAGCACCTTAAAAACACTCCTCCGGTGTCAAACACACACACGGAGTTAAACAGAAATCACATCCGACTACACACACACACATAAACACACACACACACACACACACACACACACACACTGTTGCTCGTCAGGAACCTACAAAGTCTTCATCGTGTTTAAACAGACGAGGATGAAAGGAACAAGTCTGGTACAAATATTTGACAACACACACACACACACACACACACACACACACACACACACACACACACACACACACACACACACATAGATGCTGGAGATGGTCGGGATCTTTACTGGACTGAAACGATTGAATGACGACACAGATTATAGGAGAGACATATCCTAAATGTGACAGCTTACAGATGATTGGCTAAAGGAAACGTGCTTGTCTGTGATTGGCTGAGACAGGAAAGCAGAGACTTTGTTTGGCTTCATTGAATAGTTGTGTTATTCTAAATCCTGGGTGTTTATACACGACCCATTTCCACATGTGGTGCTCATGACTTCAACATGCTCACAAAGCTAAAGCCACGTCCTCCCGTTAGCCTGTGTTAGCTGTTGCGCTAACACACTGCTCTTAAAAGCGACTTTTAAAGCGTTTCATTGGCCTTGATTTGATGCATTCTATGTTTGACATTTTAATCTTCGCTATCGTTTCAACTCGAGTTTTATTTTCCATTTTATTTCCATTTACTCCCTGCGTTTACGTCTTTACATGCTGGATGCTGAGGCGTGTTATTTCTTTGTTGAGCTGCACTTTCTCATATGAAAGGACCAACACAAATGAAGTTGGTTCTTATTCTTACATCATCGATGCTAATCTGATTGGCTGCTGGCTGCAGCTCCACAGCTGTGAGACTGGGACCAGTCATAATATCCAACAAACGCTCCTTCATTAATCAAAGCGTACGATTGCTGTGGGCCTCATTTATATCACCGTCATGTGATGACATGTTATATTCATGCATAATAATGACGTTTCCCTTTAATTATCTCTCTATATATGCAGATGATGTAGCTTTAATTATAAAGAGAGAAACCTAGCTGCACATTGATCGCCAGTAAAGAAGATTTATCCCTCCAACATGGGACATCTGTCCTCGTGTGGACCAGTGTGATCCCATCCTATCCTCTTTCTGCTGGCGTGTCCCATTTGGAAGGTGACCAACAAACGAGTTTGGGGCGAGGGGGGGGGGGGGCATATAAACCAGTTAATCCTGCCGTGCCGTTGGAGCACCTTCCCTTCGGAGCAGATGTTTAGCGTGATTAAAAGTTTTTGTCTTCCTCATTATGAGTCACGTCTTCGGACAGATGATGGCCTAAGCCTCGCTCTGTCCTGATTAACAGCAGGAGTTGGTAAAACCAACTTTTGGAAAACATTCCTGAACGTTTTCTTCATCCGGGATTCCATTCCTCCCTGTCTTCTATCCGACCTTCTCAACTGGTTTCATGACATCCCGTCAGATATATCTGTGTAATCCCGCTGATAAAAACACCGGCGTCTTTTCAGAAGGAACAAACAATGATTTAAAAGTATTTATCTTTTATGCGTTTCCTTTCATATCCCCGTCGGATGAGTCATAAAGGAATCCAATCATCTGCTTCAAGGATAGCTGTTAGCTCTCTTTTCATCAGTCGTGCTGATTCCTGAATTCACAAACACGTGTGCGATTCTGGGGGTGCGCTTTCACAAATTATCATCCAATCCAGTGCATCTCTTGTTATTCTAGCGCCGTCACAGCGACGCTAACCTCACATCTCGCCCCCCCCCCCACCACAACCTCCATCTGTCCTCCCCTGCTCCTGAACACCAAAGCTGCAGCCCTGCGAGGCCTCCTTGTTGTTCTCCTCGTGTTTCCCGCCTTCTGTTCACCTGAGAATCCTCCATCTGACTCCCTCATGGTGCTATCCACCCCACCCAACCCAACCTCCATGCTGCGCTGGTTTCTGGGCATTCTGCAGAAAAAAAGTCCCACCCGAACCAAACAGCGGCAAACTCTCGAAGGATACTGTACGACACATATGTGTGTGTGTGTGTGTGTGTGTGTGTGTGTGTGTGTGCTGTCGTTGGAGTGTGCATAATGACGACAGGTGGTGAGATCCTGCAGCAATTAATTAACGTTGCTTTATGGACTCCCGTGAAAGCAGCCAGTCTTTTTCTAAAGCATTAAATTCTGCATAAAACGAGCACTTAAGCCGTCGAGGAGAATAAACTCCGATGTTAATTACTCACTTGACTTTTACCATCCCCCCCCCCACCTCTCCTCCCAATCCGTTCGTCGTCTCACACGTTCGTTGGCTCACGTGCTATTTCTGAATCGCTCTCCGTCTCTTCTGCTGACTCACTTGACATCTGCGTGATCTCGGTCGCACAAACACACGCAGCGCGACTCAGCAGCATCAAGCCCTCAGCTAGCTGATGGCGTGAAGGTAAAACACATTTTTTCCCATCCGGTCAAACTTTTTCTTTATTGTCGCTCCGTTGTTTTTCATTCCATTACTTCTTGCCGTCCTTCTGTTGTTGTCGTCTTCTACACCCCATTAAATAGCGAGGCCACGGAGAGGAAGTGAGCGTCCCTCATATGTCACACACCTTAATGGCCTTTGATGAGAGGCCAGCGCAGTCACTCGATCATCATTGAGTGTGTGTGTGTGTGTGTGTTCGCTTTGAAAGGCATCTTGTTGACATTGATTGCAGCTAATGACCCAGCCGTCGCTCCTTCTTCGTTTGTTCTTTCAACATATTTAGACTCTCTGAAACGAAGCGAACAGCGTCGGTCCTCAGAACTAAAGATAACAACAGTCTCGACTGTCGGAGGGGTTTTTGATCACAGGATGGAACAGAACTGTATTTACTGTACTCATGACACTGCTTCCCCCCCCCCCCCGCCCTCCTTCCAGCATCATCGGCCACCCTGAGGCCTACACCAAGCTGTGCTGTAAGGGCTTCTGCATAGACATCCTGAAGAAGCTGTCCCGCACCATCAAGTTCTCCTACGACCTCTACCTGGTCACCAACGGGAAGCACGGCAAACTGGTCCGTGGGACGTGGAACGGCATGATTGGGGAGGTGAGACTGAGTGGAGTCTAGAAAGCAGGGGTGTCAAACTCATCCTCATGGCTGTGACCAAAGGGCCAGACTTATAAATGTAACTAAATGTAACTCGATGAAATGTCAAATAGATGTAACTACTCCTTGATGTTAAATAACTTAATTGATTACTTATTACTTATTTGAGTTGCAAACATGACAGTTGCGCAAAATACGTGTTTGCTTGTAAATCTTTTTAATTTGTCAGGTTGTTAAACCCGCAGAACTCCGTCAATCAAGGATCAAACTATCCAAGAGAATAAAGAAAAATAACATCAAACACAAGTTAGGACATTAACTTTGTTTTTGTCAGAGTTAAAATGGGCTTAATTATTGAATTGTGGGAAATGTAGTTTTTGTTGACACCGACCTTTTATGCTCTTGCGGGCCACATAAAATGATGTGGCGGGCCACATTTGGCCCCCGGGCCTTGAGTTTGACACATTTGTCATAAAGGATCTTTGAAACACGAGACTGAGCAGCATGACTCTGCCTGCATCTGCACAGATGTGCAGTCAGTCCTACTTTGCACTCCAAAGAGAGTGGATGGCGGTAAGGACGTCTTCAGGTTCGCCCGGTGTTGAACGCCTTCCCTTTACTGTATGTATGTAGGCCAGCGGTGTGAGGACATGCATATACATATGGAGCTGGGACACACTTCTTCCCACCCACCAAAGCACATCAAACACAGCTGCCTCTGAATGTCCACCCTGCACAGGTGTTCCTCAGGGAGGCACCACGGCTTCTGTTGCTGCACCTGCAGGCACTTTGCTGTTGGTCCGTACATGTAGGTGTGTGTGTGTGAATTTATTCGAAAAGGTTTTGTCTCTGTAAAATTCTTGTTTTCAGAGGCGCGCCGTTCAGACGCAGCGTCCCGTCCCCCGTCTGGATGCTCAGATGATGAGACGGATATTGTTTCACATCTCTGCAGACAGCCATTATTAGAGCCGAGCTGCGGCGCGCAAACCGCTTCAGCGTGACTTACATGTTTAAAAAGCGTTGCTCA
Organism: Antennarius striatus; assembly: GCF_040054535.1. Taxonomy (NCBI): domain Eukaryota; kingdom Metazoa; phylum Chordata; class Actinopteri; order Lophiiformes; family Antennariidae; genus Antennarius; species Antennarius striatus. Next base: position 14,853,295 of record NC_090796.1, on the reverse strand, counting down.
TGAAATTCAAAATTTGCTCTCTTTTCAGCGAAGAAGAGGTTTAGCAGCGTCCTCCGGGACGCGCAGAGGCAGATTTTGTTGTGATGAAATCCACGCATTCAGGTCTATTTTGCAGAATTATACAGGAGCCAAAAATAGTTGGATATGAATGCAGATGAAATGCAAGGAAGCTGTTGACCGCCGTCAATGCCTCGCCTTGCTTTTATTTCACCGCCGCTGCTTCCCCCCCCCCCCATTCCCAGGTCGTGTACAGACGAGCCGACATGGCCATCGGCTCGCTCACCATCAACGAGGAACGTTCGGAAATCATCGACTTCTCCGTGCCGTTCGTCGAGACGGGCATCAGCGTCATGGTGGCCAGAAGCAACGGGACGGTTTCCCCCTCTGCCTTTCTCGGTACGGAAACTCCATCTGGGACGATTCAGTCTCACGTTCCAACCGGTTGTAACAGCCGTTTCCCTGCAGCCTCCTTGTTGTACATGTCGGCCATGTTGCTCCCACCTTCTTCCTCCACTTCCTCCCAGGATGGCCTACTTAAACAAGTTCTGTCTTTGCAGACGCTTCAGGAAATTCCCATTAAGCTTTTATCCCGCTGATAACTGTAGCCTACAACTAAATCCCCTTCTGCACCACACACACACATGCACACACACTCACACACCTAAATCCCTTTTGCAAACCCCAAACAACAAAATTCAGCACATAATTCCAAGGAGTGACTTTCTGTCTCATGACGTCTCCCCGGCTGTCCTCCTACCACACAGCGGTCTCCATCCCAGCTGAAGTGACTCACGTTAATCTGTTCTGTTTCTGCCTCCTCCCCAGAACCCTACAGCCCGGCGGTTTGGGTCATGATGTTCGTGATGTGCCTGACCGTGGTGGCGGTGACAGTCTTTGTGTTTGAGTACTTCAGCCCAGTTGGGTACAATCGCAGTCTGGTCAGCGCCAAATGTGAGTCTGACCACTTTCTGAATGCATCGTCCGGGGTTTTAATCCCACGTGTTCTCACTTTAATCCATGACTATACTTTTTTGTTGTTTTTAGATTAGATAGAGTCATTTCTATTTACTTTATCAAAAGCTAGAAGATAGCCAGAAGCTTTGAAATAAGAAAGACGCATGAAATAAAATTTGCTAATCTGAGAAATCGCTTCACAGTAACTCCAACACCGCCGGCCCCTTCAGATAAAGTCCTTGAGTGGGATTATAGAGACATGACTAATCAATCCCAGAACATAGCGCTGACAGAGCCTGTATCGTCCTCAGGTCCTAAAGGTCATATCCCAATTTTAATTACCTCTGGTAGCTGCTGTAATCAAACGCTGATTGATGGTGGCGGCACCGGCGCCGGCGCCCTCCGTGTCTGCATATGAGCGATGGGAGCAAGAAGAGCTCCTGAGAGTCGCATAATGTTTAGAAGTTTTTAAAGGCATCGGTTAGAATCTGTGGGGAAGAATTCTGAATGTGATCTTTTCAGTGATCTCAACCAGATTTGATGCCCAGCTAGACCAAACCTGAACCTGCTATGTTACGTGAGACAGAGCCGGTTTGGGTTCGTTTGTAGTGGTTCTAAAGGCACTGGCAGCATCTGCCAACAGTGGAGTGGGATCAAAAGACGCTTGTACAGATCTTTAGGAGAAGAATTTCAAAGGACTCACACTTTTGGTTGGCGGACGATGTAGAATAACATCAAAAACCCCATTCAGGCCTTTTGTAGAGGAGTGAAACAGGAAGAGGCCTCCCTTACTCCCACTCTCCTCTTGTTTCCTCAGCCCCTGGTGGTCCCACATTCACCATTGGGAAGTCTGTGTGGTTGTTGTGGGGCATCGTCTTCAACAACTCAGTGCCCATTGAAAACCCCAAAGGAACCACAAGCAAGATCATGGTTCTGGTCTGGGCCTTCTTCGCCGTCATCTTCCTGGCCTCCTACACCGCCAACCTGGCTGCCTTCATGATCCAGGAGCAGTATATCGACACGGTGTCCGGACTGTCGGACAAGAAGGTAAGAGACCGAATAAGAACCTCACCATGGTGAGGGTCAGCGAACAAAAGCCGTGACGAATCATAAAGGAGGCTTTTAAGAAGAAGTCAAGTCAAAGAACTTTGTTGTTTAACATCGCTGTCCTTTTCCGACCAGCGGGGAGCCCGGCGACATGAATGGCTAATCAATGGCTGCGCTCCGTCGGCGCGGATGGAGTCTGACTCCACCTTCCCCCCGTCAGTATTTTCCTCCATCAATATTCAGCCTCACTGCGTCGTCTCCATCTCTCGCCTTGTTCACGCTGGGAAAACCAGATCGGCAAATGTCAAACGCTTAAATAGACTTCAGGTCACAGAAGAAAAACATCACCCGCACACTTTCTCTTCACCTTCACACACACTCCACCTGGAATCCGGCCTCAGAGGAGCTTTGTTATTAAGCTCCTCACAGATAGCAGCTCTCAGCAGATCCTCCTCGGTGATCCATGCTTGAATTAAGTGACTATTAACTTCATGCAGATGCACCAACATCAAGTTCTCTGCGCAAACACAACCTTGGATGCCCCTTAATTCTGGGATCCTACACGACACAGGATTAGATGGATTTAGGCCAGAGGCTGGCTGGGTTCACATCTCTCAGGTTTAGAGGATAAGGCAACTGGCAGACTGGATTCTTCCTGTTAATGAATGCTCCAAAGGGACAAATCAATGCGTTCATCCTTATCTTACATTGTTCCTTTAATGCGTGCGTGACGTTCTGTTTTTCCACAGTTGAACCCTCTTATTAACTTCAAACGGACGTTAATATTACGTTTCCAGCCTGTTAAGCTTGCTTTCAAATTTGGGTTTTGCTCATTTACCGAAAGAAGAACCGTTTTAGGGTCTATCCTCGGACTCCTCGTCTTTTCTCCGCGATGTGAGCTGATTGTTAAACAATAGATTAATAACATCTAATCAGAATCCATTCTGGTTGAAGACTGATGATGTCATTACGCATACGCCCACTCTCTCACACACACACACACACACACACACACGTGCGTTGTGATTGGCTCATTCATTTGCTCCAAAAGGTCAACGCTGTCACCCAATCTAATTGGGTGCTAACGGACATTTTTTCTGCTGACATTAATGCGTCGACGGGTGGAACGCGAACCCGGATCGGGAACAGATTGATCTGGATCAGGATCATCTGTGATTCCATCAGCTGATTGATGACATCATTCAGAAATGATTTATTCAGGAAGAAAGAAAAAGTAATGATTCAGAAACTGGTTTCATTTAACTGAGTTATCCCTCTTTACTATATTTTCCAACTATTCCTTCATCCTGGTCCTTTTTTGCTCCTTTCGCAATTTTTCTACCGTTTTGCTTCTTTCACTTTTCCTTTTTATTTTTTTCATCTTCTCCTTTCTTCTTCTCTCCTCCTTCTCATTTCTCCTCATGTTTTGCTTCTTTGTTCTCCTTTTTAAATTTCCATTATTTCTCCTTTTCTCTCCCTTTCTTCCTTTTCCTTTGTCATCTTCTTTGTCTGCTCCCTTTGTTGATTTTCTTTCTCTCCTCTCTTCTTTTTCTGTTTCTTTTGTTCTTCTCCCTTCTTTTCTCTCTGTCTCTCCATTCTCTTTCCTCTCTTCTCCTCCTTTCTTCCGTTTTCTCCCACCTCTTGCATCCCTCTTCTGCTCTCCCTCCCTCCAGTCTCTCTCCTCTCCTTCCCCATTCTCCTCTCTCTCCTCCCTCTCTCCCCTCTTCTCCTCACCCAAACCTTTCATCTCTCACCTCCTTCTACTCTCTTGTCTCCTCACCCCTCACATCTTCTCACCCACGTCCCCTGTCCTCATCCTCTGTCTCCCTACAGTTCCAGAAACCGCATGAGCATTACCCTCCCTTCCGCTTCGGGACCGTCCCAAACGGGAGCACGGAGAGGAACATCCGCAGCAACTACCTCGATATGCATTCACACATGATGAAGTACAACCAGAAGGGAGTGGAGGAAGCGCTGGAAAGCCTCAAAACCGGGTACATGACGACACGCCAGCGGGATTTCACCTCTAGATAAGAGTCCTTATCATCCGGGCTCCCTCCTGCGGGTGAAGACTTGAGATGTCCCACTAATCATGATTGTAATTTGGGTGACGCAGCAGAGACTCGACACTCTCTGTTGGAGCACCTTTTTGAAATTGAGGCCGATGTGATGAGTGTATTTTTAGATGAGAGTCCACTGCAGCCTAATCTGAATAGAAAAGCGCTGTCACATGTCGAGGCTTCAGAAAGAAAAAGATCAAAAAGCTTTAAGTGACTTTACACATTTTTAGCTCGTTTGTACTTTATATTTTTTTTTAACATAATTCCCTGTGCTGAGGAGGAGTGAAAGTTAATTTTCAAAGGATAAAAAAAACATGTCTGGAAGATTGTTTCATCATTTATTTTAGCTGCATTATCAATGTGATGCTCTGGATTAAGATATCTGATTTAAGTTTCCAGAACTATCGGAGTTCTTGCCACAAATTCTTGTGGGACGTAGATTTTTATCAACCCATTATTGATGAGTCAAAAGTTCAAATATCCACCATAAAAATACCTGGTGGATTAAATGATTAAAATTAAGCATCATAAGACGGTAAAGAAAGATGGTGAACATCTGTAGAAACTGTCACAGCTGGTAGCATCACACGTTTACTGCAAAGACAAAAATGTCAAGCAAGATAAAAAAGAAAGGAGGATAATTAATCTCATGTTTCCAGATGTTAGATTTTGAGTCATTCAGATCAATTTGAAGTCCAGCCGATAACAGCCTGCATCGTTGAGAAAACCTAAAAACCCCTCTTATGCTTTTTAAAGTGCTCACAGTACAGACTGTATTTTTAACATACTAAAACATGCTAAATGCTAAAGATGATCCTGTTGCATGCAGGAAGTTGGACGCCTTCATTTACGACGCCGCTGTGTTGAACTACATGGCCGGGAAGGACGAGGGCTGCAAGCTGGTGACCATCGGCAGTGGGAAAGTGTTTGCAACCACAGGATACGGCATCGCCCTGCAGAAGGATTCCCGCTGGAAGCGACATATTGACCTGGCACTGCTGCAGTTCCTTGGAGACGGTGGGAACAAGAACCTCTCTCTCTTGTCTTTTTTTGTGTGTCTGTGTGTATTCCTGTCTTACTGCTTATGAACCGTGGAACTGGCTCCGGTCCAGTTGAGTGTGTGCGCTACCAGCAGGGATGTGGGTTTACGGGGAAGAGTTAATATCCTGTGCAACAGCAGGCAGAGTTTGGGATATGATTATCTCCATTACACACTCCAACACTTATCCCTCCTACCTCCACACACACAAACACACTCACCTTGACAGCTGTTGGCGTGGAGTTAATACCCTCCCTCCTCTCAGAGATTAAAAGCTAGCACACAATCACTCGCAGTCATTCTGAGCTTTCCATGATGATGTCATAAAAAGTGCATTTGTGGTCAGCATACGGTAGCCGAGTGATGGAATGAGCCCTGTTCCCTGGAGGCCACTGTGAGGAAACACAGCTCAAGAGGAGGCCACCTGTTCACAAATCTGAAGCTGGAGCTAAGATGCTAATGATTGCTAATGGCGATGTAGAAAGACTGTAAATTCACCTTAATTCTCATTCCAAAAGGCACTTTGTTCATTAAATTCACCCGTGACCGTGTTGGACTTTGTGAAAACAAGGACTTTATTTTTCCAAATCAGCAACAGAGTCCGTCGTCTGACGCCAGTCCACCAGGTCGCTACTGATGAAGAGTAAGAGTAGGAAACAATGAAGGATTGCAGCGTCACTTTCTATGCTCCTTCCTGCAGGAGACACCCAGCGTTTGGAGACGGTGTGGCTGTCTGGGATATGCCAGAATGAAAAGAACGAAGTGATGAGCAGCAAGCTGGACATCGACAACATGGCGGGCGTCTTCTACATGTTGCTGGTCGCCATGGGCCTCAGCCTGCTGGTGTTTGCCTGGGAACACCTGCTTTACTGGAAACTACGACACTCCCTCCACAAGTCACACAAACTTGACTTCCTGTTGGCCATTAGCAGGGTAAGACGGGCAAATTAGTCCATTGATTGATTCGTTGTTTGGAAGCTGCGTTGGTTTGATTGCTGCTTTCTTGATTTATGGAAGAGATATTAAAGGAATGCTTCATTGATTTTTACACTTCTCATTTATTGGCTCAGTGTAATCGGTTAGTTAACCAATAGTTTGGATGAGATTGAAAGACTGGCTGGTTAATTATTTTGAGTCTAAGGGGGTGCTTGTCTTTATGGTGTTATGTGCTTTAAAGACACTTTAATGGGATGATTAATGAGTTTAAATGGATGTTCATTTGCATATAATTACAGGGTTTCATTGGAAGGTTCTTGCTTAAATGTTATGTAAAATGGAGAATACTCATTAAGAATGAGGGGTGGGGGAGAAGACATTAAAGTAACACTTGCGCTGGTGTTTCTCTTGCAAAGAACTCCGAACACTTCGTCTACAGCTCGTCTAAATTAGTGCAGTTAGTGGACGCCGTTGTTTGGGGACACGGTTGTAAAAGTCACAAAGCCTTAGCTGAGGTTAACGTCTGTGGACTCCAGGCTCTGCGCTCCTCTGCCATGTAATTACACCATTGTGCCCGGATCCGGGTTTCATCAGATTAATGGCTAAATGACTATCTGATCATTAATCCGTGTGGGGCAGTCCCAAAGGCCAAATTAAATTTGGTTCTTTTAGAATCTCACAGCCAACTGGAAGCTTGGGATTTGTCTGTTTGTCCATGCAGTGAGAGTTGTAGGTTCTACAGGGGGCTGTAGGCCAGTTCATCCATACTCTTATCAAGGCAATCCTCTCAGCTTAAACCCTTTGAGTCTCGGGAGAATATGTGACCGAGTCCCGCCTTTTTGTTCAAATTAATAAAATCTTTTCGTCGGGAGGTGGCTGTCATTTCAGCATGAGGACTCCTCCGGACCTCTAGGTGGAGTCTGACTGGCTAACAATTTCATTTAATCACAAATGATATGGTGATTTATTATATGTTTCTGCTGTGTTTCATCTCCAGGGTATATACAGTTGTTTCAACGGCGTAGAGGAACCGGGGCATTCGTCCGGACTAGCCAAACCTGACTTGACCTCCAACTACGCCCAAGCAAACATGCTAAAGATGCTTCGCACTGCCAAGGACTTGGTCTCAACTGCCAACGTCGAGACTTCTCTAGACAATGCCACCAAAACCATAGAACAGTTGAGTCGTCACGGCAACAGCTTGCCCCTTCGTGTCCCACAAGTGGCAACGGAGGCTGTGCCGGGAGGCTTTGCTTACGTGACGGAGAACCACTGCCCGTTTCCCCAGCACGCCCAAAGCCCGCCTCTGACTGCCGTTTCCTCTCTGAAGCAGCAAAGGGGTGTGGCCAGACCCACGCCACTGCGCTACACACTCCCAACCCACTCTTCTTCCTGTCTGTATGACCGTCCCCTTCCTGTGTCCAGCCTCAGCAGCCCCCATCTGGCCGTGAGTGAGCCACTCCCCCATCAGCACCCACACCACTACCAGACCACGGGGAGACTCTACGTAGACACCCATCCTCATTCACAATACATCCCCTGCGCCGATCTCCAGCTGCCTGATATCTACGCCTCTCACCCGGCGTCCTCGCCTCAGAACCAGCACCTCCAAGCTGGCTTTTCCCGACGGAAGCGGAGGTCCAAGAGTTTCCACTTTGAGGACGAGGATTTAGTGAGGAGGAAACACCGGGACCAGGAGAAGAGTGATAACAGTCCAGTCCGTCTGAGCGAGCTCAAAGCCAACCATCTCCAGGACAACCACGTCTCCACCTCGGGCATCGACAGCATCTACTCCCGGGAGGCGATCCGTCCTCGGGTGGAGAACTACAGCTCTTGGCCCCCAGAGGACCTGATGCTGAGGGGTAGACGAAGGCATCGCCGCCCCTCTTTCCTCAAAGCAACATGGGGCAGTGAGCAGATGTGCCAACTCGATGAATCCCAGTCATCTCTGTCCAGCCAATCCCATTCCACCCTGCCCGACCTGTTTCCATGCATCCTAACACCGACCACATCTGCAAAGCCCCACAACCCTGCCCACCTTCGAAACAACCTGTGCCTCCCAAGAAACCAGTCTTACCTCCACATACGGGAGGACCAGAGGAGGCATAATGGGCGGAAAAGTCAGAGGCTGCGCCACTCCTACTCTACCCACCTCCCCACGTATGGGGAAGCAGTGCGACATGGGGCTGGACTGGGGCGGGGGGTGGTCCGTAGAGCCACCAGCTTGCTCAGCAGACAGTATGCCCACTACCTGAACTCGTACCCTGGACTTCCCCTCTACCACGGCCCCCTGGACCTGCACCATCACAGCCAGGCCTCCGGCAGTCACCCGAACACCAGCCCTGTGTGCCAGCTGCTGGCTTGTGGTGGGGGGCGGTGTGGAGGCCAGCGGGCTCTACTGTACCAGGACAGTGTGTATGGAGCCTACGGGGTCTATCAGGGGTCCCAGACTGGATCAGAGGCCCCAGCAGGTCAGGGAGCAGGGGGCCAGCTTACAGGGAGTCCCTGCGTACTTCGTCCTTGGCGACGGGTATCTAGTTTGGAATCTGAGGTCTGACGAGACCCCAAGAGAACCTCATGAGATGGAATAGTCACGGAGGACATAGTGAGGCAGGAGTGTTTGTAGAGTTTATGACTTGAAGTAATTTTCTATGTGACTTTATGCGGTGAAGCATCAGACGTTCAGGACATATCTCGTGGACACTAGTTCGCCGGAAAGACTATCTGTACTTGTGAGAAGCTGAAGCAAGCCGTCTCAGCTCGCTTGATATTTTTCCTACGACAATATTTGGGTGTTTTCTGTTTATTAATGTGCACTGAGACTTACAACGGCCTGCGATATCGGCACTTGGTTAAACTATAACCGGAGTTTTCATGCTATGTGTGTTGTGTATATTTTATTGTGGATGGTTGGAAGTCAGTCTTGGGTGTTGTTGAGTATATTAACTGTTTACATCTGGGGAGGGGTGGGGATGGAGAAAAAGGGTCATCTCTTTAAATAGAGGCACCAAAAACAAGCAGCCACTGTAGCAGGAATTAAGTCAAGACAGCCGTGACATGAAGAAGAGTTTAATTCCGAAATGAGATGTTTAAAGCTTAGACACGGAAGAGCGAAGGTTTTCTAGGAAGACACAATCACCTGGAGGCATCGGTAATGAATTTCAGGTAAAGGTGTAGGGGATTTCTAAAGTTTTGGAGCTGAAACTTTCAGGTGTTTATTCCATGATGAGACTTTTTGGGAGCAGTCCATATGAACACAGAGGATGAAGGTATTGGGCAGCGCTGACCAGCACTAGATGTCTTAAACCATGCAGTCTTGTTCCTCACTGTGTCTCTTTTTTGAGGCTACACAGCACAACAATAACACAGGGCCTCACAATAAATCCATTCTTCATCTATGTACTATTTCATATAGAGACGATGTGTTATTTCAGGCTGGTTAATGTCATATTCATGTATTCTACATATAAGAACAATTTATATTCACTTTTCTTAAACTTATGGCACATTAGTTTTCCTTTTTGTAAAGCCGTCGCTGATCGACTGGAATATTTGTCATCACTATATCAACACAATTGGTTGGCCTATACTAAGAATTTCTTCCCTCTGTCTTTTCCACTCTTTTATATTCCCTCATCGTCCTTCGTTTCCGCTACATGATCAAATTTAAATAGGTAATTGAAAGCTATTCTAGTATCTATATTACCCAGCTCCCTCACCCTGTATTAATCACTTAGATCAATTAAAGAGCCTTTTTGGATGATCATGCATGAGTGTCTTCTTTGCACAGCCTTTACGTTTGTCTTCTTGACTGCTTAAAATCACATTTTTATTATTTTAAAAGGATGAGTTTGTGATGAGTCAGACGGGTTTGGACAGAACGTCTGTTTTATTCTACAGACATCAGTCAAGGTCCTCCGGCGCCGCTTCAGTTACAGTACATCACGTTGATTTTAACCGACTGTGTCGCCAACTACTGCCTCGGCATGCACACTGCAACTTATCAAAACACTTTTGCAGATACTTGGTCTTTGTATTGAAAGGAAAATGAATGTGAGTTTTTCTTTATAATAAAATAAGAACTTTTCTTTTAAAAGGGAGAAAAGGATGCTCTAATCTTGCTGTAGGGAGGTCAGCCACATCCTGCAGAATCCTGGAGGAATACTGTCCTGAGGTTTGGGTCTCACTCCAGCTGCTGATTGTAAATACACCAAACAAGACGGATTTATTCTTTTAGTTCACAGCTGCTCGGAAACTACCTGAAGTCCTGATGGGGTTTGTGCTACAATCATGGCACGCCATTAAATTTCTAGCGGTGAGGGCCTGAGGAAACTTGGGCAACAAAAAGAAACTCAAGGTGACCTGTTGCTGGTGCAATTACTCTCTGTCCTTGCTGTTGTCGTGACGAGATAAGACTCCATTTAGGACGCCAGATGAGTAATGTTGGAGAGTCAAACACTGAATGGTTTGATTTTTCCATTACTCTCTGCTTTGTTACTGGAGCATTGCTTTAGATTGGACGCTAATATTGATTTAATCCTCTGCTCGGCTACAGAACCAATATTTTTAGAGTTCAAGGCAATTTGACTTCTCTCCCCCAAGGAGGGAGAAAGAGTTGGCAGTTACAGCCTCAAGTTATACCTAAAGACACAAAGACAGGTCATGAAATCCAAACCAACATTGTGCCATCGATTTACAGCTTTACTGTGGTTTTTATTTAATGTTTGACTTCTGTATTCATGGGAACGTTTATTCCACCGTCCTTCGATACTTCACCTCGTGATGAAACCGAGCTTAACTGAGAAGCGTTTATTTTACGCATCGTCCAACATCCTGTTATGAGACTGACAGTTCGATACCAAACAAGCTTCGTCGCTCAATAAAGAGCTGCTGCGACTGTGATGATGGCCTATTTATCCAAACTAAGTCGTACCATAGAGCGAACACTTTCACCTCCAACAAGCAATCACAAAGCTGCCGGTAAGCTTGAGGAGAATGTTTTTATGATGCTATCATCCTCCATACCTGGAGAGGCTGCAGTAACATTTGATGTTTGGGTATAAAAGAGGGCAGTTATTTTTGGATATAACAGTTTAGCATCACTTTCATTTCACTGAACCTCGCTATAAATAACAAATAAAACCTTCAGATTCATTTGATATCTGTTGAGTCTTTATGCCTTAACACTAAAAACAGAAAACATCAGTTATAGCTCCAACCTTCCATCAGTACTATCAGATGTGGGTAGAATGAATCTACCTCCACCTGCCTCCTGTTTAAACTGGTGTCATATTAAAACAAAGAGCATGTCTTTATTTGAGTCACATCTTTTTATCTTTGTTTATTATCTGCCTCAGGCATGACAGTCTGGTCGTCTCTGATCGTTTCTACCAGTGTTCATTGTCTCTTTTGTGGGTTCTCATTCTTTTATCCCCCCGATTTCAACACAACAAATGTGTTAAGGGTGAGGATTGGACCCAGAGAAGTCCACATTCATAGTTTAATTAACATAAATCCCTACAACAGGTTTCAGGAGAGCAGGCAAGGAACAGACCAACAGACAAAACCCAAGAAACTAACAAAATCTCAAAAAGTCCAAAAAACCCCAAAGAGTTGGTAACAATCTGGCAGCAAAGGAAGATTTGAGAGGTTTGAGCTTAAATAGGTGGAGCCTGATTGGAGATGGAAAGCAGGTGTGTGTAGCAACACAGGTGACCAGAATGAGTGGATTGAGTGGGAGAAAACCCAGGGCAAACAGGACAGGTGGGAACACTGGAACCTACTGTAGACCTTGACAAAAAGCTGCACAAACATGACCTTTCATAAAAAACACTTAATGAATGAAGTCTCGCTGACTAACCTGAAGCACATTAAACCAAACCAGTCCTAAAAACCACCCTGTCTTGCCTTCATTTGGCTGCTGACACCAAACTCTGTCTCACTTCCTGTTTCCCCCATGTGTGAGTCATAGCACGAGTCATGGTACGAGTCACGGTATGAGTTTGCATTGCACGGTATGAGTTTGCATCTTCTCTCATCTTGTAGGCCTCCATCGGTTTTTTGATTCTGTGTCGACTTGAACTGACTCTGTTCCCATGGCAACTTCCCCCATCATAGGCATCCTGGTCTTGAACATAATCCAGCTAGCTATTGCTCGCACCGGGAGCGGATTGAGTAGCTAGCACGATGATCACACTTGTTGGCGTCCCGGATGTGTCGCCACTCCAGTCACTGTCATTACCTGAAGCATGAAGGACGCCCCGGCGCCGAGGACCGTTGGGTTCTATCCGGGCTACACGATGGGTTTGTCAATCAAAGCTGTGACAGATGTGAGCCATGTTCAAGCAAACATGAATCGATTACCTACACCCTCTGAGATACCAGAGGAATATCTTGTCAACTGCTAAAGACGGACGAGGAGGTGAAGATGGAGATTAATATGGTGCTTTTAGCAGCACGTGGATTTGATATTCATGAGGCAGGAGGACTGGAGTCCGTACGGACCACACTCGCTGCTTAAAACATGACTCATTTAGTCCTTCGCCGCAGACACTGACTCTCATCACCAGGGATACTCGCTGCCTTCGTCATCTCTCGTTCTGAAGGAGATTAATGCGGAACAACCTCGAGCTTTAGTGATCCAGCTGATTCTAAAGCACACAGGCACTGTTTGTATGCAGATAAAGGAGAATCAGTAACCTTGGTGGGGTCATCACAACGTCTGGAACCACCGAGCGCCGGCGTCCAGTCCGGTCTCCTCGCACCTCCTGCCTGCAAATAAATTGCTTGACATATCGCAGGAACGGCTCCAGATGCTCCGAGTCACCTTGAGACTAAAGGCTGATAGGTGAGAGGGAGGGAGGAGAGGCGAAGAAGGGGAGCAGATAAGAACGCGAAAAAATGTTGGAGGATATTAAGGAGAAACATTTGGAACAATGGAGGAGGAACAAAAGTAGAGATGGAGAAGGAAATGGCGGAGAACGAGTTCCAAGAGACGAAGGAGAAGTGTTGGATTTGAGATAGAGAGAACAAGAGAGGGGAGGGGAGGAAACGGAGGGTGAAAGGGAATGAGGACAACACGAGGAAACGATGTTAGGACAGCTGATATGAGGAGGGGTAGGAAACGAGCAGGGCAGCAGATAAGGATGGAGAGATTCATTTTTTTGAGTGTTTGATGAAAGCTGCAGGATGGTGATGATGAGAGAAAGATGGCCCACATCTCCCGGAAATGTGAAATTGTGCTCTGATAGCCTTATTAACGGGATGCATGAAATAAAAAAAAAAAACATTATGAAGATGTTACTGACAGACGAACACAAATGTGGAACAAAAGGCGTCAGCTGCGGGCGTGTTGACTTCCATTATCACATTAACTAAGCTGGAAAGAACTCCGAGCGTGACGGCTGTCTGCGTGCACCAGGACACATTTCATTGTGCTACACTATTGAACTGTGGATTTGACAATCTGGTGTGTGTATGTGTGTGTGTGTGTGTGTGTGTGTGCATGTGTGTGTGTGTGTTTCCGAGCAGCAGCAGCTCCTCTCGTCATCGACGTGAGACGATTGGATCTACCAGCCGGCAAGAACGTTAATTACTTCAACAATCTTCAGGCTCACTTCCCACAATCGTTCCCATCTCCAGGAAGGGGAATGAACCTGACCGCTACAGGAACGGCCTGCTTCCTTCCTTCCTTCCTTCAGAGGAAGTAAAGCAGAACACTGGAGATGGCGTTTGGCGTCCAGGAACATGTTCACCCAGCTGCTGTTTAAGAACAGCTGGAGGAGAAACACATCTTTTTCTTGGGTGCCTCAGAGAATTAAGCGTTGAATTTAAACATATGTGAAGTCACTTAATAAAACAGATCGTATCTTAATTAACAAACCTAAATTAAAGACATAAGTTTTACATCTTTAAATTGTAAAACTGACTTTTTATCCTTCCAACTGAGGAAGCATGTACAAAAACTCTGGAACTGTTGGAAGGCCAATAGTTGGAGGGCTGTGATGTTCTGGAGGTGCTGGAAGACCTTGTTGCTGAAGCACACACGTACGTTTCTGTCTCCTGATTGGAAAAACAAATTAGCGGCGCTGGATGTGATTGTAGACGGGGCTGAGACATGATGTGGCTCTACATCATACACCTCTTGTGGCATTTTTCATCCCTTCCAACCTGTCATCGTTCTCCATTAGACCGGAGGCTCGGTCCTGAGGGGCTCAGGCCTTCTCAGCCAGTTTCTCCCCCCTCTGAAAAAATAAATGAGCTCTATGGATGAATCTGATTTCTGTGTGAAACGACGCTGCAGGTCAGACCGGCTAGCAGGTGACTCGCTGACGTCCCGCGAACATCGCCGTAAAGCACGCGCCTATCGCCTTTCTTCCCGTCTTTCCGAGGTGACGGCTCACGCGGTTTTTGGCAGGGAATCGCTTCAGCCAATAAGACTCCCCGCCATGAACCTCAGACAGCACAGCCAAGGAAGCAGGCAGAACACACTTCCTCCAGTCTGCCAACAACACACTGACACCCTCTAATTAACCAGTCCCACCCTCCTGACCCGGGAGCCAAGAGCAGGCCTCGAGTCGGCGGGAGCTTCATCCTCGCTGAGCTTCCTCCACCCGGCTAAAGCCAGCTTCATCTGCTGCCTGGAGGATGCCTGTCGAGATGCTTCTGGCGGTAATTCTTTGCTTATTTTTGCGTTATTGTGAGTGAAAGTAGTCGATGTGGTTAAAACTATTGGAAGAAACATGCTGAGCAGCAACGCAAATACTACTACAGTTATCCCTCGTTACTCGCGAGGACCACCTGCGAAAAATGAAATTCCGCAATATGGCAACCAAATATTTATTTTATTAGTTACAGAAACTGTATTTTCTTTTTTTTTAAATACGCCATTCATTGAAGGTGCGCCTTACAATCCAGTGTGTAATTTAAACGTTTATGAACCCTCCCCATACTGATATTAAAACCACCTAATATATTTATTACCTTTGCACACACTCTTATAAACTGTTTAAAACACTTTTGTATTAAAGAAATGTTGCAGGAGGAACTGTGAGTCTCGGAACGCAGCACATACAGATGCTGTCAGCCAATAGCATGCACGTACGGTATCATGTGACTACCTACCAATAAACCGAAACGTAGGGAAGACGTGCATCTTGAATAAGCGAGGGATTGCCAAAAACTGCCAAAAAGAAGATCCTGACAACTTTGAAGAAAACTAAAAAAAAACATCCCCAACTCCCCCCCAATTAGGAAGCATTTGTAGAGGAAAACATCAATCTTGTTAAATAACTTTAGAGGGGGGGGTGCCGAATAGAGGAAAACAAGCGTTTTCTTTGGTTCAAAAGGCTTGAGACAAGTAAAAATCAGACACGTTGAAGCATTTCAGTTTACACCCCAGAGGAAATCAGCCAGGGAGCAGGGACATTTATAAACTTGGAGCAATATTCTGATCCAGTGAGTAAAGGGACGAGACGACCTTCATCAGGACCCCAGACATCGTCTGGTCTTGATAGGAATTGTTTTTTGGGCATCAGGTAACGAATGGCGGGCGGGGAGTTTTGTGTCGGTGGAAGGAACGCCACGGCTCAACGGGCGGCTGCACAGCCAAATATCTCCACGCCTGCGGGTTTCGCATTGATTTCCTGTTACACAATATCCGACACGCTTCCCGAGGACGGCCGGATACTTACTGTAAGAAGTAAAATCTTTATTTACTACACAATCGATGGGATCTCTCCTCGTGGATCACAATAAAAACACACCAGTGCGATGCAGGGAAGGACGCATGCACCGAGGCTGCACTCGTGACCTTTCACTGACGTTCACGCCCTGCAGCTCCTCTAATGTGTTGCTGGTTGGTCACGTGAACCCTGGAAGTGTTGAACGGCTGTGAAAGCATGAAAGGATGGAACTCAGGTTCAGCCGTCTGTCCGTGGTGCGACGTAGAGTTCCAGACGGGTAAATCCGTGTCGTTTCCATCTTCGTCCTTCCACTTCCATTTTTCCTCGCAGGACTTCCTGTCTTCACCTGCGCTCACCTCCTGATCTCGTTTCCTCTCTCAACATATGTTACCATTCATTTCAGAGGACATTAACCCCTGAGTCTTCAGCTGGTTGTTCTTGTCAGAGAGAAGGGTCACCAATGGTGGAGAGGAAACCCAGAGAAAAGGGGGCAGGCAAGCAGAAGGAATGATTCGGATCAAAGATCAATGATCAATTCACATGGAAAAAAAGTTTTGTAAAGTGAATCTGTGAAGGCGTGCGTCCCATCTGAGGTGTAATGTGTTTCTATTAGGGGGTTGCAGGGGTGGTGGGGGGGGTCATTTTGACTTACAAACCCACTTAAATGGCTTCACGCTCTACATCCCCCCCCATCTTTTGGTCCCCACTGACAGAAAATGGGACGATCCAACTACTAGAAAATGCCCATGAGACGTTTCTCGTGGTATACCTGTGTGTGTGTGTGTGTGTGTGTGTGTGTGTGTGTGTGTGTGTGTGTGTGTGTGTGTGTGTGTGTGTGTGTATGTGTGTGTGTGTGTGTGTGTGTGTGTGTGTGTGTGTTTCCACCAGTTAAATGGGGTCAGAGAGTCTAATTGGGGACAAAACTGGAATCAGGGTCTGAAACCTCCTGCAGCTAAACTGATCTAAAGCAGCAATTGTGTGTGTGTGTGTGTGTGTGTGTGTGTGTGTGTGTGTGTGTGTGTGTGTGTGTGTGTGTGTGTGTGTGTTTCCTCAGCACACTCTAAATCTCCTTTAGCCGATCAATCATTGATTCTTAGCTGTTTTCCGGTGAATCCAATCAGGTTTTGGACACATTTGGAATCAGGGGAATCAGGTTGTGTTTATTTTTATCTCCTCCGTCGTTCCTTCGGCTCGCCGTTGAGCCAGACGGCTCAACGGCGAGGACGGAATGTGTACCATCAGTGGTGGAAAAAAAAAAGTTGTTATTTTATTTTCATCAAATTTCAGACAGAAACTACTTTTATCCGTCAGGAATGCTTCTGTAAACTTTTAAGATTCAGAATTTAAAAAGCAAATAATGGAACGACCTGGGTAACTCCTGGCTCAGCAGCCGTCGTCCGTCCGTCCCGTCGGGCGTCTTTAACACATGCAGACATTCTTAAACAAAAAAGAAGCAGCCTCAGCGTTCACGCCGAGCCTCGGGCGCTGGTTGGATTATTCTTTCATGAAATTTGATAAGAAGCTTCTGTCTGTTTGGGGGGGGGGGGGTTGTGGTTGGGGGCAGTCGAAGCGTTGCAACAGCCTGCAGAGCCAGGGGTCAGGAATAAATGAAAGGAAGCAAATCCTCTGTCATCCAGGAACGAGCAATAAAAACATCCGGCGTCAGTTCGTCATCCCTCTGAGAAGCTGATTTAACATATTTTATGATAATGAGCTGTTGCTTGACACGTGATGGAATCCACATCCGTGTTGGAACTTAACGTGTTGTGTGTTTGTTTCCTGCCTCCGGCCAAAGGGAAGCGTCTCCACATCCACAATATCATTTTGGATTTGAAGAGGAACTAATAAAAACACAACCGGGGGCGTGTGTGAGAGCAGGACTCTGAGACGTGTTCAGGTTTCTTTCTGAGACGCCAAATTCCCACCATCCTATCATCTAAAGCTGATCCCAGAATGCAACAGGTGTGTTATCAGGTTCAGAGATTAATCCCACGACTGAGTATTTTAAGCTTCTCCTCCCAATAAAATTTGGTAAACTGTCAAAAGAAATTTATGAATTAGCGATCAAAATAATAATAATAATAATAATAATGCACCTGTTGGTCTCTCTTTCGAGATGCCTTCAGGTCTGTAGGATTTTACGCTTTCACGCTGCTTTGAAATGGACACATACGTAACGCCGTCCTTCCAGATGCTTTCATCCTAACAGGAACTGAACAGATTCCTGCCAGAACCACAGATTCACACACTTTGAATGGTGTGAATGAATCAGGTCCTGCTTTTATGCCTCCCTCCTCGGGGCAAACCGTACTGATCCCACTCACTTCTCTTCTCAGAAGTGTTTAGGACTCTATCACAGCTTTTATCCCCCCTCCAGGCCTGAGATGAACATCAGTGGGTGTCTACGAGTAAATGATGAGTTCTGCCTCACGGTTCTGCGCTCTCTCCACTGTGATGGACCGGTACAGAACTCAAAGTACTGCTGACACGGTGCCGAATGGCGAGTCCATATCCATTGACCTGTTGCAGGTGCAGGACGTCCTGCAGAGGAGACACACCAATCACGAGCTACGCTTTGTATTCAACCACAATGTTTTTGGCTACAGCAGGTATTCCTGTTCACCTTTTGGTTCGACCCTTTAGCACAGTGACACTCTTAACTCTTGTTTACCTGTGTGTGTGTGTATGTGTGTGTGTGTGTGTGTGTGTGTGTGTGCATGAGAGGATATGACAGAGGACATGCAGAGCTGTGCAGGAGGAGTTTGACCTTGGCTGTTCTATTGAATTAAGGTTCCCATTAGATAGTGAGACGGGGACAGGAACAGGTCAGGGGTGTATTTTCATAAATTTCATGTGTTACCACCAGCTGCAGTGTTTTTGAGGTCCCTTCACATGTATGTGTTTGTACAGAACAGAGTATTTGTACCACATTTATCTTCTAATTAAAAAAAAAAAATTCTGCCGGTTCTATGGCACCACTGGGGTCACAGGATGGGGGGGAGATAAGGAACACAGGAGGAGATAGAAAGAGAAGCTCATCCTCCATGTTTAAGGTCGTTTGGTCAATCCCACGCTTCCAGATTAAAGATATTTAAACTAAAGTGGGCAAGAACAGAACAAAACATTGTAATAAAAGGTAAAAGTGAGAGTTTATTTGTCATGTGGTCAGAAAAAAAGAAAAAAGACAAGTTCACTCCATCGGGAAAAAAAGTTAGACATGAAGACGACGTCCAACGCTGTGTGCTGCTGTTTGGAGGGAAAAAATAGTTTTCATGCAGCATTCATTGCTTACACACACACACACACACACACACACACACACACACACACACACACACACACACACACACACACACACACACACACACACACACACACACTGGGATGTCGCAGTGTGTTACCAGCTGCCTGTTTTCATTTTTGGCCGGCCTGCTTTCTGCAGGCAGCTCGCAGCCAAAACATTTTTAGCGCTGCCACGAAGCTTCCACAACTCTCAACACAATCACACACACACACACACACACTCACACACACACACACACACACACACACACACACACACACACACACACACACACACACACACACACACACACACACACACACACACACACACACACACACACACACACACACACACACACACACGCCAAAAGTAATACAATTTCAACACACATTTGCAAACCTGAACGTGTGTTAAACTGTCAGTGTTGCCCAGAGGCGAGAGGAGCGTGACATCAGACGTAACGGTCACGCCGGCTGGGTGTGCAGGAGGTGATCGCTCCAATACCAATCAACAACGGGCGCTGGATGTTTGCTTTACACTCCTGTGTGAAGACACGCTACGTTCACAACTTCTCTCTGCAGGAATCTGCGTCAGGTTCATCCCCTGGATGTTGGGCATCAAACTGCTGCAGCGTCTTTGAACGCAGCAGCTTTGAGGTAAGTTGGCGTCGTTCGCCTTCGTCAGCCTTTGAGGTAGCGCGGTAACATTTATCTGCATCGCTGCTTCCTCTGAAACACAACCCGACTGATCCCAAAGTGACCCGACACGCCGGAGGCCTCAGGCACCACCGGAGGATGGAACAGAGTCACGCAGAGTGTTTCCTCCTGCTGCTTCCCAACGTGGCTTCATGCAGGGTGGTGGTGGTGGTGGGGGGTATCCAACCCTGTTTGGTTGCTGTGAACAGAGAACAGGTGCAGCAGTCAACCGATGAGGAGCGCCGTCTCCCCTGCCTTCTAAATAAAACACCATCTATCTCCATCTCAAACTTCCTCCCCGCTGGCCTCTAAAAACCGCCGTCGACTCCGACGAGGCACAAACTACCCCCGCTGAGCAGGAAGTCGTCTGGCGGTTCAACTTTTTCTCTCCACCAGACGTGGATCAGTCAAGAGAAGCATCCAAACCGTTTTTCTACCAGTTAAATTTCAGATCCAGATTTTGTCGTCATCTCTTCTGGACAGATTCTGACAGATTGTCTGCGGGTCAGGCTACAGATTGTGTTTACAGATCAGCCAGATGGGAACCTACACTGGGGGGGGGGGGGGGTAGATGTCAGCCCTCTCTGTTCCATACATGACCTCCAACATGGGACCCGTGACTGATGGGAACAGATGGGAGGTTCTAGCTATCTGGTAGGCAACCTGGTGCGTTAGTCACATACTGAATGTTTCCATTATCCTATAGCACATGTATCAAACTCAAGACCCTGGGGCCAAATGTGGCCCTCCACATCATTTTATATGGCCCCCGAGGGCAAAAAAGGTCAGAGTGTAAAAAAAAAAAAGGCTCAAAAGTGTGCTTTGACAAAAACTACATTTCCCATGATGCAGTAGTTAAGGCCATTTATAACACTGACAACAATGTTTTTTAAGAAAGTTAATGTTATAACTTGTGTTTGTTGTTATTTTTCTTTATTTTCCTTTAAAAGGATTCATGTTATAACAGAGAAACAAACATATTATTTCTGTGCAACTGTAATTTTTGTAACTTGAATAAGTAACAAATTCAGTTATTCAACATTAAGAAGTAATTACATAATTACAATTACCGTCGTTTATCCATCGATCATCCGTCCTGCTAGATCTGCAAGCTTCACGATTCAGTACAATTTAAATGTTCATTCCAAGGTGACACATCCAACATTCACCAATGGAAAACAGAGGAACGTTCAGACAGCAAACACAGGCAGGCACGTTACAACACACGTGTGGATGAACTCCCTGCTGCGGGGCTGTGGAGATGTCATGTCCTCATTTACCTTCAATTTCAAGAGCCAAAACGTGAACGCAGGGGAAGCTCCAGGAAAGAAACACTCGTTTCTCAGCAAGTGTTGGATGAACTTAAGTCCAGCTGGGCTCTGTGGTGAATTCAGCACCCGTGGGTTTGGGGGGTTTATACCTGGCTAAACCCTGAGGTATGTTTCAAAGCCATCGCCTGGAGTGTGGACTGAAGGCTCAGACTGTGAAAAGGGGGAGGCTTTCAGGTATGTTGTTGATCCTTGAAGTAAAACAATTTCCCACAGCGGGATAAGAAGGGGAAAGACGGGAATTAGCGCGTATCCCGAGGCTGTGAGATGGCACTTCATGAAAGTGAAAGGGAAGAACAGAGAGAAGTGGAAAACAAGAGCAAAACAAGTTCTCGGAAACTTCTGAGAACGTTCATTCGCTACTTGGAATGAGCTACTTCCAGCTCTTGAATGTGAAGAACGGGTGTATGAAACACGAACACACGATGAGTGTCATGAGTGGACATGATTGTGTTTATCCTCTGCATCGCAGAAGGGTTGTTCTGACAATCTGAAGCGCGTCTATCGGTCTTCGAGGGTGGGCATCGCTGATACGCACTCAGCACACGAGTACCTGCAGCATCCACCTGGATGATCTTCATCAGCTCTGCAGTCTGCACATGTAATTTACCAGACGGATGAGTTCGACCCCACGGCCAGACAGAGGGGAACCCAAAAGAGGGAGGGTCATCCAAAAACAGCATCTCGAGTTCCCTCACGCTGCTTTAAAACATGACCTCCAACCCGGAGCTCGCCACAGGACTGATGAGGGGATGCATGAGAACATTGAGAGATATGGAGGGTAGGAAGGGGGAGGAAGTCCACGACCACGACCAGGAGGGTCTGCTAGGGTATCTTAGATCGATTGGGTATTAGACGGGAGATCTGGTAACACCCAACAACCCGATTGAGGTCCATCACTAACAGCTGAGGGCAGGATGAGATCCTGTGTCGCAGGTGAAGCTGCAGAGAGTCAGTATTTATTTAAAGGTTCTGCTCACCCTCGCTCACCACTTTAAAATCCCCTCCAGTTGTACTTTTGCAGGGCCGTTGTTGAACTTTTCTGATATTAAAGCTGACATTAGTCGACACGCTGCTGTGTTGTCAGCAGATTCCCAACAGCGCTGCTGCGTCACCGAAGGACACGAGGCTCTTACATAAAACAGCTGGACATTAATATTCTGGCGCTAACATACGCTAAGCATCACAGGGAGGTGAGCTCATGTGTTTCTGATGATCACCTTAAATAACTATTTATTCTGATCAATATTTTCAGCACACTCAGGCCCATAAAACCCGTTCAAAGTCATTCTGGTTGGTTTTGGTTGGGTGTTATCGATAGATTTTGTGTGTTAATTGAGAATTCCCAGGAATAAATGAAATATGCATAAACTTCAAGGATTATTATGGGATGTAACCTCTCTTAATATACTTATAAAATCATGAGGAACAGAATTCGTCCGTATACAACCTTTAAAAAGAACATTGTGCACCTGGATCCTGACAGCAGACAGATTATTAATGTGTATTGTCAAACTGATCTGACTTGTTGCACTAATCAACGCACCAATATATTCCCCCATGATTGATTCTGATTGAGATTAATAATAAAAAAAGAAAAAAGGGCTGCTTGTGTACCGAATCAGAATCCCAAATTTGCGTCGGGGAATAAATGTTTGAGCTAGTTTGCCGTGTCCCTGCTGCTCTAATGAGCGAGTCGTGGGTATGAATCATTTCCATGCAGGTATTACAGCTCTGCCTCAGGCAATAGGTCGTGATTGATTACGCTGATGATTACACTTTGCTGATGGGAGAAGGTGGAAAAAAAGCATGGAGTGGCGAGGGGAGGAAGAGAGGAGAGGAAGGGGGCATAATAACGCTAATGATAATTACAGAATTGCTAATGCTTGAATCCCCAATTTAGTGTGGCTGCGCCCTGAGTGGTGGCGATAGACATCCTTTAATCCACCAGTAGAATCAAAGACATTTAAGTAGAACACAGTTCATTTCAAAGGTGATGAGGACATCAATCTCAATCTGAGTCTATTTGCTCCCAGTAGGGATAAAAACCTGAACATGTAAGAAAATACATCAACTTTAGCGTTAGCTAAATGCTAATCCTCCCAGCCTGTGTGGCGTGTAAACTCACACACACCTATTCCGTGTCCGACCTCCATCATACATGCAGCACGTGTGCTTGGTGTCACGGAAACGCACTGATTAATGGATGATGTCGTTTCAGCGATGACAAGCCCGTTCATCACTTGCAGCTGGACACGCGTGGGTCTCGTGGCCCGCAGACGGCGACCGCGCAGCATCCACGGTCACGCTCTCGTCTAGTTCATAGATTTGACGCTCGTTGTTCAAACTGATTCGCCTTGATTTGAAACTGATTGATCGGGACGTGTTGCAAATGATTGTCCAGTCACGCAGCATTGAAAGACAAACGTTAACATTCAGTCTGGAGTCGTTTCAACGCGTAGTCTGTTCGTGTATGCTAACCAGCTAGTCGCTATGTCAATCAATCAATAAATCAATCAATTGTTGTTCACAAAAATGAAACCAAACTACCAAAATAAGACCCTGAAAATTAAAAAAAAATAAAAATGCAGCACCAATGTTTTCCAGAGCTGCAGGGAGCTGCAGTTGATTAATCCATAACGGTGAGTTTGCTGCTGTGAATGACCTCATGCATTGTTAATGTAACAGTATTGATCACCAGACCCATCATGTTACCGTTCACTTGTCCCACATTTAGGAATAAATTGGATTCCTTAAAGCTGTGCAATAAATCTGTTGCTACAGCTGCTAAATAAAACATCGGAACACCTCAACCTTTGCAGTCTGAGTCATGCTGTGTTGTGCTGTGTCATGCTTCGTCTTGCTGTGTCATGTCTGGTTTTACCTTGTCATGTAGGCTCCCATGCGGACTCCAGTTTTGTTTGGAGGTTGGACTTGATCGCCTTCACCAAACTAAGCTCCACCCCCTGCGTGACGTAACACAGGTGGAGGCGGGGTGAACAGGTGTGTGTGTGTGTGTGTGTGTGTATGTTCTTTCCCGTTTACCTTTGGTTCTTTACGTGCTTTATGTGTTTTTAAATACGAGTCAGCTCAGTGAGTATTTCTGAGTGAACCTTTTGCTGATTTATTCAACAGCAGGTAGACTGGAGGAGGAAAGGCTTCAAGAGGGACGGATAAGAATGAGACGGAGGCTGTAAATGAAGGGTGTGTGTGTGTTTATGTGTGTGTGTGGTGGTGGGGTGAATAAAGAGAAGGATGTCTGGAAGAAACCAAAGGAGTTTGTTCCAGTCTGGACCGGGCCGTCCTCTGTTTTGTGTGTTTTGGTGGGCAGATGGGTTCTGTCATGGTGCTGCCTGAAGGATGGGACGCTATGCCAGCACCTTCCCTGAGACCACACACACACACACACACACACACACACACACACACACACACACACACACACACACACACACACACACACACACACACACACACACACACACACACACACACACACACAAGCACACACACTCATTTCACTTCCTGTCTTGCCAGCATGGCCGCAATGCTGACAGATTGAGAGCAAACAGGCAAGAATGCAATCAACACAGACACCTGAGAGTAAAAGACCCCTGGTTCTGCTGGCAGGCTGGGTGGGGGGGGGGTCTGATGGCGATGCAGCACATCAATTAGGCCCTCGAAGAAAAGACCAATTAAAGAGTCATTACAGTGGCGAGTAAAACTGTACCGGTTGGGTACGAACCAATGCACACAACTACAGACCCAACAGACCACATGCTTCTGACAAAAAATAGTCCCCACCTGGGGCGCGCCCCATCCAGGGAACAATGAGGGGCAGTTTCCTGCAGGGCGGTGGCGAAGAGCCGCCACCAAATTCCCTGTTCAGTCGTTGGGACATGGTGGTCTTCACGAGGGAGGGGCAAAGAATGGCTTTAAGGCCGAGGACCTGTGTGTATGTTTGTGTGTGACCGAGACAAGTCTCAGCACCAATCAATACAACGCCTCAGAATTACTGTCAGAACAGGATGAATTACACCATTATATACACAACACACACTCACACACACACACACACACACACACACACACACACACACACACACACACACACACACACACATGCACTCACACACACACATACTTATTGAAGTAAAATGCAAGAGGATGCCGCTGCAACAAAGTGTTAGCATGAGAAAACGGGACATCATAAGTAATTACTGCACTCTACTAGTTAGCTCTTATTGAGATATGTGATGTCACACACAGTGATGTCATGAAGCTATTAGCAGAGCTAATGAAGGAGGGAAGACGGCTGTGGGTAATTAAAGACACTGTGATCTATAGCTATTATAAATTAACCCATCAAACCACAGTCGTTGCTCCAGTGAAGCTGCAGAGATTCATCACCTGATTGAACGCAGATTCAAACAACCAACATTTGAACGCAGACCGACCGGCTCAAAGCGACGGGCCAGGTTGGACGACTGCATCCGGAGACGACGAGAGAGCTGAAGGCAGAGACGATTTTCTCCTGAGCTGCCGGTGCTCCACCTCTGTCTCCTTCACCTCTGTCTCCTTCACCTCTGCCTCCTTCACCTCTGTCTCCTTCACCTCTGTCTTCTTCACCTCTGCCTCCTTCACCTCTGTCTTCTTCACCTCTGTCTCCTTCACCTCTCTCTTCTTCACCTCTGTCTCCTTCACCTGTGTCTCCTTCACCTCTGTCTGATTCACCTCTGTCTCCTTCACCTCTGTCTCTTTTACCTCTGTCTCCTTCACCTTTGCCTTCTTCACTTCTGTCTCCTTTGCCTCTGTCTCTTTTACCTCTGTCTTCTTCACCTCTGTCCTCTTCACCTCTGTCTCCTTCACCTGTGTCTCCTTCACCTCTGTCTGCTTCACCTCTGTCTCCTTCACCTCTGTCTCTTTTACCTCTGTCATCTTCACCTCTGTGTTCTTCACCTCTGTCTCTTTTACCTCTGTTTCCTTCACCTCTGTCTTCCTCACCTCTGTCTCCTTCACCTCTGTCTGATTCACCTCTGTCTCCTTCACCTCTGTCTCTTTTACCTCTGTCTCCTTCACCTTTGCCTTCTTCACTTCTGTCTCCTTTGCCTCTGTCTCTTTTACCTCTGTCTTCTTCACCTCTGTCCTCTTCACCTCTGTCTCCTTCACCCGTGTCTCCTTCACCTCTGTCTGCTTCACCTCTGTCTCCTTCACCTCTGTCTCTTTTACCTCTGTCATCTTCACCTCTGTGTTCTTCACCTCTGTCTCTTTTACCTCTGTTTCCTTCACCTCTGTCTTCCTCACCTCTGTCTGCTTCACCTCTGTGTTCTTCACGTCTGCCGTCTTCACCTCTATCACCTTCATCCTTGTCACTTCACCTCTGTCGTCTTCACCTCTGTCTTCTCCGTCTGAGATGGGTTCTTGAAATCACCCTTCGGTTGTGACGACTTGTTTACAGCCCGTCTGGCGGTCTGGCCACTCGTTCGTCGTCCTGTCTGACTTTGTTGTAATGACGTTGGCGTATTTCCAGCTCCGACCAATCAGTCTTCTGGTACCCAATGTCTGAAACGACGAAATTCAGACCAAAGTTGTGAAAGAAAACCGGATGAATCCCTTAAAGACAGGTGATAAATAGATATATGGAGCTACGTGATTAACCTAATGATCGTGAAAAAGTGATTAATGATTGTTTTTGATTTTATTTTGTTGAGACACAAACCATCCATCTCTCTTTCTTCCTCCCTTCTCTTCCTTCCTGCGCTCTCTCTCTCCACCTTTCTGTCCTTTTGAACGAGAATCCATCCTTGTTACGCCGAGGCGGATTGACTTGAGCTGAAAATAGACGCCGTGTATCCACGGGATTGTATTTGTCTTCATAGATTTCATGTTGAGACAAAAAAACAGTGCAGAGAAATGGAGAGTGGGTCAATAAGTAATGAATGGAGAGGATGTCAAGATGGAAGGAAGGTTAAGGACACGGGAAACGAGGACGGACGAAGAACTAGGACACAGAAGGAGAAAGGAGACAATGGATATGGGAAAGCCGGGGTGATAAAAAATGATCTTCAGATTTTGGCCGGCCGATTGGGGGCATCTGGTGCGAGAGGATGAAATGGAGGATAGGTATGAGGGGATTAAAGTATTGTGTGCGAGGACAGGCAACCTTTCTCCCCACATATTTCCTCCCTCCCCATCTCTGGTCTTAATCACACGGGACCGCTGGGAAACAGCTGGCCTCGCCGCCGGCGCCTCGCCGCCGGGCCGCGGAGGATTCAACAGCCAGACAGATGCTGATAACCGACGACTGTTGTTATGGACAGCGTCTAAAAAAAACATCTTTGATATCACAACAATGGATAGACGCAAACAGCTTTCGGTTGGATTCATCTTTAACTTTGTTTGTTGTGTTTCTTAGATTAAGACGAGATGAGATGAGATGGTTTTGTTCCCCATTGGGGAAATGATCTGGACTCCATCCAGCGACTGTTTCACATAAATTAGAAAACATGCGAGCAGAGAGCGTAGCTTCTCACAAACAAGCATCTACGACATCCACAGTGAATACTGTGGGGAGGTGGAGAGAGTCAGGAAGCATGACAGGAAGTAGGATGAATGGAGAGTGACAAGGAAACCAGAAGAAGTGAAGGATAGATCCCTTCCATCTGCGCCGGGTTGTTATTATTCAAACGATGTCAGTATTTCGTTCGTAAATGTCACAGCGAACCGGTCTCCGTCCCCCTTGGTGGTTCATTAATATCCTGTAATCCCATATAAGGCTTTAGGGGGGGGAGTCTACCCCAGCTGATTTTTGATGGTGAGAGGGAGCTGGAGAACCAGAAGAGAACACACCCCAACGGGTACCCAGGTCCTCAAGGTGAGCAGAACCCAGACCCTACCGACTGCCCTCCCCTTTTGGAACCATCTAACCAGCCAATATGTAACCTTATCTGAATGCATGCGTCACCATGGTTACTGTGATTTATTTGAACTTTTGTACAATTTAAAAAATGAGGTGGATTTAATAACTTTAATAAAATCTGTAGAAACAAAAGCACGACTTAATTTCAGTGTCATTGTGGGAAAACAGAGAATACACACACACACACACACACACACACACACACACACACACACACACACACACACACACGGCGTACGTAGTGATTCCGCAAGATGAAGAGAAAATGCTGGAACATTTTTTTGGAGCCGCCCATGATTAACGGATTTTAACGCTCACACACTCCCCTTCTACTGTTTTGTCAAGCGTCGCACAAACAATCCGTCATTCTCCGAGAGAAAACACATTCCTGACATCTCCGTCTGACCACCTCGGACCAAATGGGAGTGGGCTCCGAGGGACACACCACTGGCGTAAACAAATATGTTATTTGGCAAAGTCCACATCCCATAATCTCTAACCTACAGAGACAACACCGCAGGGAAACCAATTTAATACCGATACGGGTCCTGGAGCCGGGCCGGATTCGTCTCCAGGAAGCACAGCTGGGCCTGATTTATTAGTAGAAGAAGAAACATTGGTTTTTCTTCCTCTTCTACAGTACCAGCTGTCAATCTGCATTCATTCAGGTGAAGTTGGGGTTTGGGGGTGTGTGGGGGTGGGGGGGGCAGTTCCTCCTCACCCTCAGGTGGTTGAAGCAGCTGGATAAACGGTGTTTGGGGTACCTCAGCTTGAATACCTGCAGTGAACATGTATGATCCCCCGCCTGCAGCAGACGGAACACAACCTCCTCTCCTTGTCGCTTTGCACCCAGCCTTTGTTTTCAATTCTGGAAGGAGAAGTCGATGCTTGGAGGAATTATTTATTTATTTTTGTATAAAGGCTGTTTCTTGTCTGCGCCGCCTCTTTAATCGCACCAATTCACCCGGCAGTACTTCTTACCCTCCTTCAGGTTTCGGCAAGTTTGGTTTCTTCACTTTTATGACTCGAGTCTGAGCAGGAACTGGAATAGTCTTTATTGACTTTTTCCTCTCAGATCAGGCTTAACCTGACACAAGTTTTTATGTATGGGGAAACTATTTGTTATAAATGATGTCGTAGTTCAAGTTCAGTCTGATTAAAGCGGATGCACGGTCTCCAAATTCAAGGTCAAACGTCACCCTGGCAATTAGGATTCACTTCACAGTGACGGATGGGAAAGGTAGGAGCCCAGATGACGCAGGACGAATGTGAAATATTCCTCTCATGCTCTTCCTCTCTGGAGACACGGGCCTCTCTTCATCGGCAGTGTGACGGCTGTGTTGCGCCGGGCGTCCCTGCCGGCTGGAGATGACGGCTGCGGCGAGGCAGCGGAGTGACGGACGACTTAGAGACGGTCGGCCTGTCACGCCGAGTGATGGCTGCGAGACACTCGCTGACAGATCGAGCGAGACGAGGAGGAAGGAGAGGAGAGGAGAGGAGAGGAGGACGAGGAGGGAGGCCCGGCGGCTTGATCCTCCGATCTGCAGGAAAACAAATTCAGGAGTGCTGGAGTGTTGCTGCGTCTTGCTGGTAGACGAAGTGGTGATGATGATGATGACGATGATGATGATCTGGAGGGATCAAACAGTGACTTTCTCTCCAGCAGGGAACTGGTTTCCATCCAGAGTCACTCAGTGATACTGATGATGGTCTCTGACCCGGGGGCGGACATGAGGACCAGAAAGTAATCAGTCTGTATTTTAATCAGGTTTGTTTTTGTTTTTTTGGAAGGGGGGTGAACGCCTGGCCTCAATCAGTCAAGATCCAACCAGTCACACTTTGACTTGGAGGGATCGTATTCACTGGAACGCCGTTTAAAGAAAGAAATTAACTGGCGTCTTATCCGGGGTGTACCCCGCCTTTTGCCAATAGCCAGCTAAGACAGGCTCCCGAAGATCCGTGACCAGTAAGGCGGCGAAGCAGCTGTAGTCTACAGGAAAATGGTTTACAGACTCAAGAAAAGTGGAAGAATTGTGAACCAAAAGGCAAAAAAATAATCCAGGTCTAGAAGTTGAAAGGTCTCTATTTTAATGACTAGAATGATTATTACTATTATCTTATCAGATCAAGCCTTCCTCAGGAACGCCAGGAAACAGAATAACCGTTGCCGAGGATGTGCATCATTTTCTTTCGCCACTAGGGGCAGCAGAGAGTTTCCCAAACTGACAAATACCTGAAAAAGGATTGATCTCCAAATTCCAAGAGTCTGATTCCACTTGAACCTGACCCGTCTTTAGCCCGGTCTCGGTTCCACTCAAGCATGACTCCAGGATGGTGAGCCATGCCCCCCTTTCCACCGTGTGGCGCCGTGTGGAAATGGATGAATGGTTAAATATAATCCACCATCTGTTGATCAGATGGTGGATTATATTTAAGGTTCTCTCGTCAGGAGGATGTCGATGGACCTCCACCGGCAGGAAGCCAGCTATCAGCGGCTCAGTTTGCTCCTCTAATGAATGTTAGCATTTACCTGCCCATGCAGCACCTGCAGGTCACACCTTTACTTTCATTTATTTCGATGCTTCATTTTCTGTCCTCTCTCTCCAAAGCTAATTGTCCGATGAGGCCTCGATTCTCTCTGAACCGTGCACCTCCATAAATTTGCATTCATTCTTTGCCCCCCCCCCCTTGCAGTCAATCATCCCAGTGTCGGGCAAAGAGCTCCTCCAGGGGTCAACATGTGGATCTCGCTACCAGGTTTTTCTCATCCGGGCCTCACCGGGACGAAGAGCATCCAGAGAGCTGCATTAGCATAAACCGCTTCTCACTCTTCGCCGTCCGTCCTTCACACACTCGCTGCATGACAAGTCTGGTTTCCTCCGCCTCGGAACTAATTGGCTGGCGTCGCAGCTGTGCTTTTTTTTTTTTTTCTTTTTTCTTACAACTCCATTACGCTTCTCTGAGTGGTTTTGACAGGAAGGTAAAGAGTTTGCTTTTGTGCTTCCGGGCTCCCGTAGCTCTGAGTCAAGAGCTGCCAGGGATACCTGAGAACGCGTGTCGGCTCTGGTGATGTCAGCGACTCATCCCACCTCCATCGCGAGTGTTTTAAAGCGAATGTTACCTGTCAGGAGAGGAACACGATATTCCATGTTCCCACCGTGGGGGGTTGGGGGGGGGGGCAGTGATGGACGGAAACAGGAGATAAAAGGAAGAGAAAAATGAAGGAGGATGAAAAGAAAGACCGTTTGGATGCTTTATTTAATTTTCTGTCACACACACACACTCACACACACACACAAACACACACACACACACACACACACACACACACTTAGGGACAGTAATCATCTTCCAATCAAGTAGAAACATCGTTGTCCCGCCGTGTGCGCGTCACTGCCCCCTCCCATAATTGGCTTCCTGGTGTTCCCTCCCACGGTGATCGTCCACCATCTGCCGTGTCGTCGCCGCTCGCCGCCACTCTGCCCTTGTCGATGTCTCTTCGCCATCCAAGCCCCCCCAACACACACACACACACACACACACACACACACACACACACACACACTGGTAAAGATCGAGATTCAGTTTCCTCAAAGAAATCCTCCTGCATTAAACCTGAGTCCATCCAAGCGTCCTTCTGTTCTGACATCTCTGAGTCACGTCCATGTGTGTGTGTGTGTGTGTGTGTGTGTGTGTGTGGGCTCCTCCTGTGATGGACAGAACAGGCCTGGACAGATGGTCTCTTCTACTCTGACCTGCAATTGGGGGGCGGTGGAGGGAGGGGGTCACGGTCGCTCCTGGAGGCGGGGGGCCTGAGCGTTTGGTCCTGGTTGCTGCTTCCTGTTCCAGCGGCAGCCTTATTCTGTCGCTCAGAGCAGCGGGAGAGAGAGAGAGAGAGAGAGAGACGCTACATCTGTGATGTCACTACAGAAATAGACGTGACGAGAGTCGGCGTTTGAACCAGCCGTTCAACACTCTTGACATTCCTCTCCCGGTAAAAATAAGCTGTCTGGGTTCTTTCATGTCGGCGCTGAGTTTAACATCTGCTTGTCAGAAGCCTGGTGGTGGCGGTGACGGCGTGGTGGTGCCTTGATTGGTCGACCACAGGTGTGTTTAGCGGAGATCGGACGATGTTGGGTTGGTCTATCTCTGATCTGGTCATCGGAGAAGTTCTGCTCTGAAAAGAAAATATCTGACTGACCTAAATGCAACATATTTATTTCCTTTTATGCTGATGATGACTTCCTGTTGGGACAGAATTGACTGAAGCTTTACAGGTGGATAAATTAGAAGAAGCTCCATCTAGGCAGCGATTGGCTGCAGAAGTAGGGTCATAGTGGACTCCGTAGACCGAGGCTTCATCACAGCTGGATGGACTTCCTGTTCTCCAATGGGAATTCTTTCCATCTTGCTTCAGCGGAGCAGATGTCAGACGAGTTTCCATCGGCATCATTCAGTTCGTAATTCCAGGCATCGTACTCAGCATAAGTCGTTTCCCCGACTCCGCCAAAGTATCTGTCAGCATCAGGCGAACGTATTTAATTTAGTTTTCACAGCGATGTTAATCACTCACTGTTTCTGTTATTTATCAGTGTTACAGGACGTCTGGAGGGAATGGAGTCTTTCCTCCAGCGACGTGATGACTTGATATCGACGACACGTCAGAAAAGCGTCGCTAATGAAGAGCATCATTTAACGGGACCGCTTGACGCCACTTTCCCTTCGCTTGAGGTTTTGGCTTCATGTCACAAGCTCCGACTTCTCCGTTGTCCCCGGCAACAATGGGCCTCGACATAGTCGAGTGGCACTCAGGTCCCGAAATCTTGTCTGGCTCTTGACAGAGGCATCGATTGGCCGATGCTAATCCACAGTCTCTGATGACGGGAGTTGCCATCGACCTGTCAGAGAGCTTTATCATCTTTCCGGCAGTCAATATTTAAGCCGAGAAGACGAAACGAAACCCCCCCCCACCTGACGACTCATCCGTTCACTATTGTTGGTCTATCTGAACGACGCTTCAGGCCTTACGACGGAGGCAGCGATTAAGATTCCAGCGCCGCTAAACCTTAATGCAATTACATGGAGGGTTTTTTGTTGTTTTTTTTTCTGCAGAAAACAACAAGAGGATTAAAGTTGAAATAACTCATTTGCAAAAGACAAGCAATAAAATAGTCCGCAGTCGTATTATCTGGGTTTGAGGGCATAAATGCAAAGTTCATCATGCATTATTAATGAGGCTTATATTAAAACATATGCGGGCTCCCTGCGTTTCCTGCCACTGATTTAACGTTTGCGTCTCATGTTTTGTCACGTCAGCGGTTTTCATCCTGCATCCTGTCAAGTAACGAAACAAAACAACAAACAGAACAACAAACAAAAGGTGAAGCAATTCAGAAGATGGAGAAAACATTGCATTTGTATTCAGAGACTTTTATTTCACTTCAATCTTGATTTTTTTGGGCTCATTTTTCCTGACAGTGATGTCACCGCAGCCCCTCACTTTTCATCCAATCAGATTCATTTCCTCTTTTAAGCGAGCTGTACCTTAGCTTCTATGTTCATGCCCACACTTCACACTTCTGGTCTAATTTACAAGCATGTGGATAATAAGCCAGTTATTATATGGAGCCTGCTGGAATGCCTTTGGTGCTTCCGTCAAAGTCCAAAATCTGCCACCTGAGGACAGTTAAGTCAAGAATAGCTCCATCTTGTCCGCCTGTAAATAATTCCAGAGCCTCATCTGTGTGGCATCAAATATTTAAGCGGCTCCAGGAGTAATGAAGTTGGGATTGATTGGAGAACTTGCCCAGTTTGTACGCCTGCAGGTAAAAGAAACCAATCAGAGAGGTAATTATAGGAAGAGAAACGAAGGAGAGACTGTCCTGGTGTTAGCGTCGGTGTTTAGCGGACAAAGTCAAAGGTCAAGTGCTGGAGGAAAGTCAGGATGTAAATCCCTCAGAAGATCCACTTACATGTAGATAATAGTTTCTTTAACGTTGCATGGTGGACGGGTTTCTATGAAGCGCATGTGCGCCACCTAGTGGTGAGTGCCAATAATTCTCATTTAGGGTCTACAGATGGGCATGAAATTAAAAATGTGTTGAGGAAAACTTTTGAATCAGTCATTTCTGTGCATGAATTAAAAATTACTATAAATTTACATGAAAATAATAGCAATAATAATCGTTTCAAGTGTAGTCTGGAATGTTTGAAGGTCACCCAACAAATTAAAAGTTCATGATGCTAAATTACGGTCCTGCCCAGGAAGGAAATTCCAAGTATTCCAAGCCCTTGCATCTTTAGATGCTTCTCTTGTGAGCATGCTCAGATCGGATCAGAGGAAGGTGTGGAACATGCGAGTCTTCAGGCTTTTGGTTCTGGGAATGTTCCTCTTGGAGAACTTGCACAGATTGGAACAACTTCCCACGCTGGGGAGCGGGAACCAGCGAGCCGTTTGTTTCCGATGGAGGCTCCAGAAAGAGGAGGAGCATCGTTGGACCACCTCGATGCTGACGGCGTACTGACCCGGCGCCCACTGACATACTCGCACCAGGGTCACGGAGGAGGTGAATCCACAGGTGTGAGGAGAGACACCGTGAAAAACCGATTCCCCCGGCCTCACAGATGCACCCCTCTCCCAGGTCACGCCGGCCTCCTCTGACACTCCCATCCCGCTGAGGTTACACAACCCCAGCAGGCACGCCTCCTCCAGGGCCTCCTTATCGGGGAAGCGGAACAGGATGGCGACGAGGCGAGGAACCGCCCCTCGGCGGAGCAACAGTTCTTGCAGCTTAGCTAAAAATGGCAGAAATCAGATGGTTGGACTGAAACATGTAAGTCCAACACAGATTTATCAGCGTTTTTTTTTTGACCTACGGCTGTCGTAGGACATGCATGAGACGGATCTGACCACGTGGAGGAGCAGTTCCTGGTCTGGACTGGTCAGCACGCTTAGCAGAGCCGTGACCAGACCCGCATCGCCGAAACCTTTACGGACCACAGCTGACAGGAAAGAAGATTGCTCTGATGAGCTCAATGAAGAAACGACAGACGGACCAACTTTTCTTGAATCACTCACATTCCTTGGCGAGTTCGGCCACTAATTTTGCAGTGATCAGCCTGAGAGCACCTGTGTGTCTGAGACACAGGGACAGAATCGGGAGGATGCCGCTGATCACGACCTGCTCGGCAGCACCTTTGTCTGCAAGAAACCGTAGATGAAAATGTGAATAATGTGAACAAATAGCAGTAAAATATGCAAGTATGGACGACTCCTGATCTCTTTGACCCTTCTTTGGCTCCTCTTGCCTCGCTATCCTCGTGTTGCAGGAGACACAAATACAGCTTAGTGTCTCGCGAGGACTTACGACTGTCATCCACCTGATCCCTCCAGAGACTCTCAGCCCCCGGCCCCCCCATCCCTCACCAAGTCTCCCACTGGTGTTATCCTTCCAAATATGGAGGCTGAGTGGGAGGCATGATGTCTGAGGGTATACTTTATGACAAGACATGAATATGTACGTGGCATGTGGCTGCGTGACATTCAGTATTTTCCAATTCAAATGGCGTCAGATGAAAGGCGACAGAAACAGAAGCGTGAAGCCCTCGCTTTGCATGAAGCCACCACATGTTGACATGTGTTTAACGCTGTCAGGCAGATAGGAGGAGGAGACTTTGGGGCGTCGTAGTTGATAACGCATACTAATTCAAGATATCATAATGCACTGACAGGATTGAACTCACTCCTGTCCTTGATGCTGATGAGCACCGTGTTCAGATGTGGCACCAGTTCATCCGCAATCAGCTCCAAACCGAGGACTCTGATGGCGCCCAACGCGTTGTTCAGGTTGTCTGGATGGATAAAACATGTATGTTTAGCAGCATCAACACGGCTAGAGGACCTTCAACCCAAACCTGTATGCAGTATTAATATATTACATATTATTTATATTAGTTATGATTTATAGATAGTACAGATTTAATTATATTTCCTCAAAGGTACATATTTGACAGGTATCTAGTGCATATCTGCAAGGACACACTTTCCAGAACATATTATATTTATAGACTATATTAGATGCATCATGAAGACAATATAGTTAACATATGATAGTATAAACTTTATGGATCATGTATATTGTGTATTTGATACAATTTACTGAACAATATGTACTTAATATTACGTACATTACAAATACAAATATAAACTGTGTAATGAGTATAAATTTTATAGAGACCATACTTGACAGTATGTTTCAGATATTGAATACTTGGCATTTGATACTGTCATGGGTGAGGTTAGGAACCATAAGCAGAACACCTGAGGGGAAGTTCTCATTCATATTTTAACTAGAAAAGCAAAATACAGGAAACACAAAAAATCTGGAAAAGTCCAACAATCCTACAGTGTAAAGGTAGAAACCAAGCTAGCACAGAAGCAACGGAAAAGCTGGCTTAAGAAGCCTCAGGCTAATTAGCCTGATGAGGTACAGGTGTGGAGATGAGGCACAGGTGTGTAGACGAGGCTCTACCCACAGGTTTGGCCCCGCCTCCTGCCACGGTCCGGCAGGGCAACACAAACACAGATACGTTGTCATGATCTCCGATAATATGTGCTATCAAGTATGCTATTGAATATGTACATAATAGTGCATGCTTGATAATGTGTACTTGATAGGATGTACTTTTATTTTACATACTACCAAATATGTACTCGATATGACCAAGTACATACTATCAAGTATATAATATCAATGACATATTTGCTAATACTATCAGATCGTTTCATCATGATTGTAAGTCTAGTATGTACTATATAGTATATATATACTATATAGTATATACTACAGTATCAACTACATGTTTGATAGTATTAAACTAGATAGTACACACTTCTCTAGTCATGGTTGTTGATTACGTGCTTGATAATATGTAGTATAGCATCTACTTGACAGTATGTACTACTCTACTCACCGTTGGTTGTGTAGGGCTGCAGTCGTCTGGATCTGTGTTTATCCCTTGGGGGCCGTGTGTACCTGTGCATCAGTGGAATGTTGGGGTGTCCCATTCTGCTTCGTTCACTGGACAGATGGCGTTGGGGTTTTTTCAGGTTGAAGTCTTGTTGTGTGGCGTTGCTGCAGGACACAACTGTTGTCCATGTTGTGGTCTGGTCCGTCTTCCTTGTGCTCCAGCCGTCTCGTCTCAGAGTTAATACATAGCAAATCCTCACTAAAGCTTCTCTCTCCCCTCCCCAGGGGGTGTGTGCGCAAGGGGGAGAGAACATTAGCACTTGGCTGACTCTGCTTGGTATGTTTCTATCACCTTAAATTTCCCACAATGCCTTTCAGCATCTAGCAAATATAAAACGACAGACAAGTGTGTGGCTGGAATTGTGTTTTAAATACATGAATGTCGATAAAAACCAGCATAGAGACAATAAATCCTTGTTTTCCTCAATTTATCAGCTCACGATCACTTTTTGTTTGCATTTCCAGACTTTCTAGACATCTTGTGAACTACGTGTGGCCTTCAGCTACACAGGGGGTTGCCATGGGAGCCATTTTTAACTGGGTTTACACAGAACACCAAACATTGAGCACATTTCCTCAAATTTTATTTTGTGTCTTTTCACATGAGAACAAAGTCATGAAAGTTTATTACAAATAGAAAGAAGGAACTACATTTTTGAAAACTTTTAAATCAGTCAGATTCGAGTTGAGAGTTGAGACCCTGGTCCGTCCTGGGAGCAGAAACATAGGTTTGATATTCTTCAGAGTACTACGTTGGATTCAAAGTGAACTCGACACCATCCTGACTGGATGTCGACCCAACCAGCTGACTTCAAACCGGTGATGTCACTGAGGTCTGGTGTTTCAGTCTCTCAGTCTGTGTTGTGTTGGGGGGTAACTTCAATGCCGCCGTGGGCGCTGGCCTCCAGCGACGGCGGTGGTGACGTAGAAGGGGGGCTGCTGCAGTTGGGTTGCCCGTCTCGGGTTGTTCGCATGAACTGTGGAGGACTCTGCTGTCGAGCCTGTAGGGAGAGAAAACAAAGTCGACGTTAGGATGATGACGCAAGACGGAGACTCTATCTCCATGGACGGCGAGAGCGGTTTCACCTGTTTGCTGTCTGTTGGGGTGCGGCCTGGGTTTGTTGAGAGGGGGGACCCCTCTGTGCTGGGGGCGGAGCGTGGGCGCCTGCGGCTGGTTGTTATGCAGATGAGTGTCTGATGTGCTGTCCAGAGGACGTAACCTCAAAGCGGCGGTCGCTTTGGCTTGGAGGACCTGCGAGTGAGAAGAGGAAGGGATTGTGAGACCGGAAAGCTTTTCCAAAACCCAAAGACAAACAGAGGTGCCGTGATTTCATACTGACTGCATGACCGGTGACCTCGAAAGAGTGCGAGCGCCTCTTCTTGTGGTGAACCTCAAAGCCCACGTCTCGGGGAGTTTGGTTTTTGGTGGCGACCTGTCGATTTCGCACTCGAGTCCAGGTCGATTGCTGGTTGGGCCCCTCGGTCGTGCTGCAGGACAGGTTATCATCCGAGGTGGCGTGTCGAAGCTCTAGGTTTGGCTGCCTTCCACGTGGCATCGGTAAACCTCTGGGGGGGCCCTCGTTCTGAGAGAAGCCGCTCTTTTGCTTCTTGTGGTCCAGAGGAGACGGGGGGGCCGGTAGCCTCAAGGCATCCTGCTCCATGGCTCTAGAGCGGAGACAGGCCGCTTTGACCGCGATGTTCTGGACTCCCTTCAGGATCTGCTGCTGCTCTGTGGGGACAAAGGACACCCACGTTCTTCACTCACCCAGGAACTTAGACGGTCCCACCGCCAAAACCGTCCCTGCTTAGAGACTCACCCCTTCGTGACAGGGGGGCATCTGCCCCGGCTTCGCTGCTGTCTGACGACGAGTTGAGGCGGCTGCTGACGCTGTGGCTGAGGAGGCTGCAGCTCAGAGAGCTCTCAGTGGTGGGGGGCTGCAGCTGCAAACACAAGATGTAGAGCTGCATCTGCATCACTGCCGTCTCCCCAGAAACAACCCCACCCCCCAATGCTTAAAGTGAAAACCAAGAGCATCTCTCCAGGATAGCTAGACTGCCCATTGGACATGTCCTCACCTCTCTGTTGCCCTTCCCGTTAATGTGGATGGGGGGTGGTGTCATCACAGCCAAGTTTTTCATTTGTCTGGTCAGAGGACTATTCTTGAATACTCTGTCATCGTCCCTGACAGGGAGGAAACAGACAGTGTTAGGGTAAGTGAATCCAAGTCTGAACTGCAGACAGAAGGAGACGTCCTTACAGGTCGGGCTCGGGCAGAATGGGGGGTAAGATTTGCTTGCAGTTCTTGACTTGACTCCGTCGGTTATCGGAGCCCATGTTGCGGACGCTCTCCTGGTCGGAGTCCGTGTCCTGCATGCTGTCTTGAAACTGATTGCGAAGGGTGATCTTGGGTAGAGAGCCCTCCTGGAGATAAGAGCACGTTAATAACAGCTAAAAACATCCACCCAGACCACCTTATGAAGCTCCACCCACCTTGATGGCGTGTCTGTTGGTCACCTTTTCCAGGACCATTGGCCTGTCCGCCTTCCTCTCGTCCAGCTCCCTGCTGTAGGTCTCATAGAGCTCCTGGAGGTGTGGAGGAACCAGCAGACTGTGGTCTGGAAGGACAAACATCCAGGTTAACCCTGAGAACATGACGACAACGGAACTATCAGTGCCGTGGTTCTGACGGACTCACTGTCGATGAACTGTCTCTGCTGCTGTATGATCGCGTCACACAGGTGCCGGTGCTGCTTGAATCGCTGCACCACCACGTTCTTCTGCAGGATGACGTTGTCCTTCAGCATCTCCGCGTTGGTGATCTCCAGCTCGTGGAACTTGCAGAGGAGGTCGAGGACCTCGCGTTGCTGTTCTGAGCTGACCCGCTGGGGCAGCAGCTGCTCCAGGTGGCGCGTCCTGTCCCGAATCTCCAGAAATCTGCGCTCCAGGAACGTCTTGAAGATAAGCGGGAACAAGAATTCAATAAGAAGCATAAGAAAAGCAACGACTTCCTTCTTGATTCTAAGATCTCACCTTCTTTTTGTGGATCTTCTTCTGTTTATACATAAGCGTGTCCAGACTTTCTCTGGCCGACGCGACTTCCTGGCTCTCTGTGCTTTCTGGAGGACAATCGAGGGCGTCTGAGTCCAGCTCACTTTCGTCTTTATTCAGACTTTCCTTCATGTTTTCCGCCCGCCACTTCTTTCTACGTTTGTTCTGCTCCTGCTCCCAGCTGGGAGGAGAACGAGGAAATGAAAGCGATAAAATTACGACATGTTGTTTAGATCTGAATCAAGGTCATTGCGTTTTAAGAAAAAAAAACTCAGTCACTTACTCGACAATGGTCAGCAGGTGTTTGGATGTGTTGATTTCGATCTTCATGTTGCTGTTTTCCAGCTCCACCAGATTCTTCCTGATTTCCATCTGTTGGCGAAAGGCGTCCATCAGCTGCTTCTTCAGCTGGTCCATCTCCTCCCGGGTCTGCTGAGTGGAGTGGGCCTGGACCTCCGCTGGAATAGTCGAAAAACAGATGTCAAGAAATAGAGGAACAAGTTGTCGTTGCATTGGATGAGGCAACGTGAGCTCAAACGTTACCCTGGACGTGTCGGATGTCGGCCCGATCTGCGTGACCGGCCTGGTCTGCGATCTTCTTCTTGAGTCGTGCATTCTCGCAGCGCAGGTCTGAGATGATGTTGGTGTACTGAGCTATGTGGTGTGTCACATTGACCATGTTCTTCCTCACCTGAGGCGCAAAGAAAACAATGCTCAGATTTCCAGTGCTTAGCACCCAGGACGGGACGCTAATTACAAGCTGACGGCCTTCAGGACTTACCCGTGTTCGGATGTTTTTGGCACGTTCAGCATACGTCAGCGTGTTACGGGACTCCTCGAAAGCAGTGGAGGCGGGGCTGATGTGGGCTATCATTACTGTCCGGCTGTTGCCGCACAACGAGTCCTGACAGAAACAAAGGTAATAAATCACGTGAATGGAACGCCAGGACCGCTTCACGCGGCGCTGAGCAAACCTGAGAACGGCTGTACCTTCAGTAGTCGAGTCAACTTGCTGTCTCGAAAGTTCACATACTTTGCGCCATGCTTGTCACTCAGAGCGTTGATGCAGTTTCCCAAAGCCAGGAGGGACAGATTGATGTGGGCCCCCTCTTTCAGACGCTGACCCCTGTTCTGGGTCTGGAACCAAAGACACATTGAGGTGTGTTTTAATGCTTTGACTGCAAACTTAAAAGACAGCTAAGAGAACGAGAATGAGGAAGCTTTTACTATTAGTTTAACTCCACCTGGACATTTTTGATGTGATTTATTTATTACTATTTAGTTATTTTATTTCTGTTTTGTATTCTCTGAAGTGTCAGTGAACATAAACGACTAATTTTCATGGAGGTCCCATCCCGTCCTGCTCATACAGGCAGTTACTTCCCTCTGTGCTTCCACTCCCGTCCAGCAGATGGTGTTACCTCCCCGATGGTGAAATCTCTCCCTGTCGAGTATCTCTCACCGACTCATGGACAACTCCACGGGCTTTCCATCAGAACCACGGCTGTGAACCTTTCACACAGCCTCCGTGGTGAACTAGAGCTCCAGGAGTGTCATTGTTAGAATGCGTGGTAACGACTAGTCCTTCATGATAAAAAACTGACTGAACTTGAGCAAACACTTTACAACAGCCTCACTTCACTGGTAAAAAAGAGAAGGTCTGATATTTATCAGCCAGGATTTATAAGATTAAAACGTCCTAATAGGATAACGTCGGTATTCCACATCGTGTTTAAGTACAACAACGACAATGTCTCTAGACTATAGTGGTGACAGTCAGAAACTCAACCCCGTGAACTAATGTCTCCATTTAAGTTGAGGTAACAGACCGTCTAAGCTCTAAACATTAACATCATTATATTGTGATGTTATTTTCAGGTTTTGCTGACTCCTAACCGCGGCCCTCAGGTAAATGTAGAAGGAAGTCTGGAAATATCTACCAGACGACCATTTTAACTTTGAAAAGGTTGGTGTAAGACTTATAAACTACATGGGGCCATAATGACACACATAAAGAGGCTTTCATTAAAGACTCCTGAGGTTTATGGGAACCTAAATCCTCTGGACTGCTGGAAAGACTCTCTGCCAAACATCCCCAGTGAGCAGACTGGACTTCAGAGACGTTCACAGAGCAGACCCTTGGACGTTTGACGCTAACAAGCTACCAGACATCAGCTAAACTGTAGAACTTCAGGTGATCAGGACAGATATGGATCCACACACCTGCGCTGCTCGCTCCGAGCCAGCCAGATCGATCATGAAGAGGCGCGCGAAGCGGACTTCATGTTCGATGTCTCGACATCGGTTCTGCTGCTTGACGGTCACCTGCAGCACGGCGTGGGAGCGAGACGACGTCTGATTGGCTGCTGTGGGCTCTTGGGTGCGCTCCTTGTTGCCCCTCTTCATCAGTTCCATGATCTGAGGACACAGGTAGAGACTTTATCCATGTGGAGCCCAGGAAAAGAGAATAAGGGTATGAATTGTTGGGGGGTTTGTCTAACCGCCTGTGCGTTGATAGTGGACACCTCTGTGATGCCGGCCACCTGAATCACTCCTTTACCGTCTTCTCTCAGGTCCAAGAAACCCGACGATGGATTCAGCAGGTCGAGGATCATCTCGTTGTAGATCTGAAAGGATAAAGAGAAAAACGTTTCACCCTCACCTTCATTTTCCAGGATGCTTGAGTTTCTTTTATGTTTTAGACGTAATTCGAAAGGATAGGCTGTTTGGAAAAGGCCACATCCAGACCCGCTAAGAAAACATTACATGCTGTATTTTCAGAATCCTCAACTTGCTGGGTGGCGAGCTGTCGTTGACGCTGGCGTCACTGCTTCTCTTTCACAAAGACAAAAATCTCCGGACGACCACTGATGGCGCAACGAAAAAGCAGCGAACCGTCGTGGAAGAAGCTCAGGGCAGGAAGCGACACCCTGGAAAGTGACCGCTGGATGACAAACCACCAGGAGGCTGGAGCTGCAAACACAGCTCTTATTTAACGTCAGAGAGGTGGGGGCTTTAATTGAGGCTGACAGCTGGATGTTTGGCCTCTTATTCTTAACATCAGGGTTTTTCCACGTCTTGCGATGCCATCCTGTTGGTACAACGAGCTCTGAGCCCATATAAAAGGTGAAAGTAGCTAATAAAGGGTTTTTCTTTCCAGTCTTAAATGAGACAGAAGATGAGCAACCAATGAGCACGCGAGAGGAAGAGGAGGAGGAGGAGGGGGCAGCGCTTCAGCAATTCAGGTCGGAGAACATCCAGACGCCAACTTTTCTGTAGCTTTTAAATCCATTCTGAGTGATGATGTCATCACATCCATTCACAGATGACTCAAACTAAAAGCAACCAGGACTGAAGTGAAAACAGACGGAGTTAGATTTAAAGCCTCACACCTATTTAAAGTCTGTGCGGCTTCATTTCAGCTTCTAAAGTCTTGCGGACCGTTCTATTTGTTCTGCATCGACAGTTCGATCTGTTCCCGTTCTATTTAGTGTCTCCAGTGAGGTGAACGAAACACAACAGGCTGCCGTAATGTCCGCTCCGAACAAAAACTGAGTCTGACGTTCCTGTTTTTTCTACATCTGGAAAAGGAAATGAAGGGAAACTGCTTTTTATAGATGTTTTATAGAGAACTTGTGAAGAAAAGTTCCTGACCTCCAGATAGGACATGGAGATGCTGTACAGCATGTCGTCACTCGTCTCCTCCACGGCAAGGAACAGGTCGTTCAGCATCCGGACGTAGATGCCCGGCTCCTCGTCGGTCCCCAACATGGTGTATGTCTTCCCACATCCTGAAACCGGAAAGAAACGCTCAGAAAAACACACGTTTGTGCGTCTACGGCTGAAGATCAAACTCCTACAGCTCGCCGCGTTGTTGTGGGACACAAACACACAACCTGTGGGTCCGTATGCGAAGACGGTGGCGTTGTAGCCTGAGATGAGGCCCTCGATCAGGCCTTTGGTCGTGGCTCGGTACACCTCCTCCTGCAGGAGAAGAAGAAGAGGAAGAGACGTGAGCGTTTTGGAGTAGAACACATCTCCACACGTCCGAACTTCTACGTTTGACTGACTTGACTCGCTGCTTCGTCCAGCGCCACGTCAAACGTGAATATCTTCTCCCTGTTGCGGTTGGCACGCAGGATGTTGGCCGGGTCTTCCATGGGGTCCATAAGAACGATCATCTGTGTGAAGAGGAGGACAAAAAAAGCACATAGTTGCCTTGGGTGTTAAATGTCTATGACGTGAGAATACAAAAATACAACCTGACACAATTCTGCTAGAGTTTTACGGAAGTATTGTTAACATTTATAAAGTAAAAACAGAGATGGGGCGAACAGGAAGTTCCGACGGTGCAAACTATCTGGAAATTTTGTTCAATATCACTTCTGATTTTCTTCTTCTCTTGTCTGAGCATCAGCACCAATATAATG
Organism: Antennarius striatus; assembly: GCF_040054535.1. NCBI lineage: Eukaryota > Metazoa > Chordata > Actinopteri > Lophiiformes > Antennariidae > Antennarius > Antennarius striatus. The sequence goes on along the minus strand of NC_090796.1, from coordinate 14,808,840 downwards.
TCTGTATTCTAATCCCACTCAGAGCAAGAGGAGCTAAAAGACGGGATTAACACAGGCAGTAATGACCACCAGGTCCACGGACCCTTCAGTTCCCTCCACACATGAAGTGGGGCGGCGACCCGTCGGCCGGGGCGATCAGCTGATTGCCGGCGTTCGCCGCCGGACCTGGGGAGTCCTCACAGGCCCCTGGAGCTTTTTGATGAGCCCCTCGACCAATGAGCCGCTCACTTTGATGCCCTTGATTTGAAATTCAAGAGGGAGGGATGGTGAGACAGAGGAGGGACTGAGAGGAGGTGGGGGGGGATGAAGGCAACACCGCTTCTTCCTCCGCTTTGAGTTTATTATTATGTTATATTATTATATATTATTGAGCTCAGGAGCTGATTTTCAAATACGGTTGCAGGATTGAAGATGTGAAAGGAGAGATTCTCTCTTAAGAGTCTGAGGTACTTTGAGCTAATCTGCGCTGTTTATCACCTCTGAAGCGAGTGACGTCAAACACACACGTTCACACTGTCGACGGGACATCGGATCTGGATTCCTGATCACCACCCGTGAGGTATTCTGCCCAGCTGAGTGTGAACGTTATCTGCCGCTCCACGCTGCTGCGTGAATGCGTAATTGTGTCCTTGATAAGGCTGATGGGCCGTCGACAATGCTCTCTGTTAGTAATGTTGCACTCTGGGTAATCATAAAAGCTAAAGGGTGTGGATGACACCTCTGGTGCCATCTGTCGCCTTCCTTACGTTACACTATCTTCCTCTCAGCATCCTCACCCGGCAGCTGCTGCGCCGCTTAATGTTCAAGTCTTCTGATGAGGTGATAAACAACACGCCGTCTGCACCTGTGCCTCAGGGTACTGGCGCCGTGACGCCGTTGTAAACTCCAGGTAACCCTCCTGAGGCGGGATTGCCCCGCTGTAGTCAGCGGCCCTCTGAGATCCGATTAGAACGCGGTCAGACGCGCCGGTCAGTCTGAGACGACCGCTGGTGACACCTGATGCACGGAACCGGTTCAGGAGCGTTTGGAAACACGGCGCCGCCGTGGAAACCGCCGTCCTCTCCTGTTCTCACACAGTGACATGGAAACATGTCGTCATGAGCGCAGAGAGGCCAACAGGTAGGCATTCTAGATCCAAGAGTGGCCGGTTCAGGACCGACCACCTGAGTGTGTTCAGGTGTGTGTGTGTGTGTGTGGGGGGGGGGGGGGGTCGTGTGTTTGTGCATCATTCAAAAAAAGAACTCACCTGTTGCTACTCTCATCTACAAGTGTTCACGGACACGTGGCAGCAAAACCGTGTTCGAATAAAGTTTATTGATCACTTCATTGATCTACATTTTTTACTCTTGTAATAAAGGATTATTGATTGAAAAAAACAGCAAAACAACCCGTGTTTGTTAATGTTTTCTTAGCATTTTATGCTGGATTGATATTTCACACAACAGATTATTCAGTATCTAAAACACACACACACACACACACACACATCAGCTGATCGGACTCAGCTGTACACTCGACGGATCCATCCGTCTTATTTGCTGTTCCTGAATGCTGCATTGAACATAAAGCGAAGCGGCAGCTGCACGGCAACCGCTCTGCAAACACAACGGTACAGCAAACAGAGGAGCCGATAACGTTACCAGTGGCGTCCGACTGGTTTCTGGCGTCTCTGACCAGCTGTGAAAACGATCAGGACTTCAGATTCAGGAATCATTTAAACAATTATTTCCTTTTAATAAAGTCAGAATCTGTCTGAACTGTTAGAAAAGATCATAATGAAGCTTCAGCTTAGAATTCTCTCTTCTCTGGTCCGGTTCTTGTTTTACAGTCCAGTTCTGCCCCCCCCCCCCCCTTCATAGTGGACTGATTCATGGTCTGGTTTGACACCAGCAGGCCAGAAAACCTGCAAAACCACTAAAAGAAAACCAATTTCCTGGTCCACAGCCTTTGGACACCCAGTGTCAGTTTTAGCGGTTTTAATCACGCTGTCTCTTTTTACAATGGACGTCACAAGACGTGTCCACTTTCCTTCTGTATGCATGGACATAAATCAATTTAATATGACCTCAAATGGTCTGGACATAAATTTACACGCTGTTGCTATGAAAGAAAGAGCTCCTAAAATATTAATTTCCTCCCAGAGATCAGCCAGAGTCAAACAACAGCTTGCTGATGCAGGGACATGAAACCAATTAGTGTGATGGAGTCATTTAAATGCCATATAAAGCAGTAGATGGGGGGGTGGGGTGGGACAAAGCCCTGGCCCACACCTTTTGTGGCTGATGGATCTTGTAATCAGGAGACCTGTAGCTGGGCTTGTGAAAACAGCGGGGCCAACTTGTTTGGCAGTTTTACTGATGAAGGCGACGCCCCCCACCCCCGTAAATGGAAACACAATCCTGTGCCAAGGGGGCAATGCTGCCAAGACGCCTAGCAAAAGTCAGTAGTCGTCGTTTCGCTGGAGAAAAACCCAAAGAGGTGTTTTGAAGGAGAAGGAAAAGAGTTGATCGCTCAATAGAAGAGAAATAAATAATCAATGATCATAAAGGAAGAGCTGGAGGGAGCAGATGGATGGAGGGAGGTGCTAAAACAACACCCTGAAGGTGGGCGGGGGTGTGGATGAGAGTGATAGGGCCGGAACACGTCACCTGAACACATGCGGCATTTTTATGGCCTGGGTTCAAAGGTCACGAGGGTTTTATGGGGGTCTTTTATCTGTGGGTCATGTATCAGTGAGTCATGTCTGAATGACATATCAGTCTATGCAGGATGTCTGCTTTCCCTTTCACCCGTGGTCAAGGGTCAGGGGTCAGCCTGAGGGTTTTGTTTAACAAAACTAAAGGGAGAATTAAACCTCAAATTTAAACAGGAAGAAGAAACACTTTAATATCCTTTCGGGGTTTTTTTTGTGCGTGTGTGGTTGCACATGTGTGTGTATGAATGCGTGTGTGTGTGTGTGTGTGTGTTTGTGTACATGAGGGCTGGCCTCTCTCTCCATCATTCCCTCATCCCTCCCATCCTTTGCTTTAAACTGGTCCATACCCATAAAGAGGTTAACCAAACACGAGTGTGAACCCAATCCACATCCGGATTCCGATCCGGATCCACCCTGACCTGGAGACGACCTTTCAGGCGACCTTTGAAGCTGATCTTTCACAAAAAGGCAATCGAAGCTCTGGAAAGTCCAGCAGACACAACTGTGACTGTTATCTGATAGAAACCTCTCTGCCGCCTCAGATCCTGTTTCAGGGGCTCCTGGGTAATGGGCGGCGCTTGGCGGATTGGTGGTGGTGGTGGTGGTGATGGTGGTGGGTGGGGGGCACCTGATACGGACTGACGGATAGTGGAGGCGTGTCTTCATCTGAGGTTACATCAGAGCGATTGTAGTCGAGTTCAGCCAAAGTCACGTTGCTGCCGCCATGACTCACACACTCATTCATGAACACGGGTAATGCTGTTACCTGTTACACAACACGCTGCCATCACACTTACATCAACATCTGTGGGTTCGCCAACTCATGTCCTTATTGGTTCACTGTTCAAACAGTAGTGAGTCTTCATCAAAGTCAAAGCTTTGTTTCTGCTGTTCAAGCGATTCAAGTTCAATCTAGATTAATCTATTGATCTGGTAAGAAAGTAGCATCCAGACTATCAAAGTTCTTTTTTGTTTGTCTCTCAGTGAAGCTTTTATGACGTCTGTGATGTCAGAACAGTGTTGGATCTTTGTTTGGTCATGACGATCCTCTGAGAGGATCTTTTTAGGAGGCAGCGGTGTCACGTTGACTTCACACGTGAAGCAACACGCTAGCAGAATGCTGCTAAACAACACGCTATTTTCAGACATTCTGCTTCCATTAGACATGGAGTGTGAGACCTGTTCTGTGTGGCTCACGATGCATCATGGTCCTAACCAGGAGCTTCACAACACAGAGTCCAAAATAACCAAACTGTTAGATTAATGATCCCCTCCCCATCAGAATGTAAAGGTCCTCACACAGAAATGATAATAATAGTACTAACAGTGATAAATATAATAACAATATATTTGTCACTTTAATTACTATAGTAATAACGATAGTAATTATGATAATAAAGATAATAATAATATTTATGATACTGTACAGTTTATAATTAAAACTAAGAGTAACAACAATAACAACAACAGGAATAATAATCATAGTAATAATAATGGTAGTAAGAATTATTATAATACATATGGTGATATTATTATCAATAATAACTATTTGTATTAATATAATTTTTATAATATTAATAATACTGATAGTAACTATAATAATAATATTTATTATTATAATAATTATAAGAGTAATAGTAGCTGTAATAGTAATAATAATAACTATCATAGTAATAATAATAATGGTAACCATAATAACAGCAATAGTAGAAGTAGTAATATAATAATAACGTATACTACTACTGCTACTACTTCTACTAGTACTATCATGTATTAGAAGTCATTTCTTGCTACTCACATGACCTGTGTCATGTCGACTTCTACCGGACTGGATGTTGTTGTGGATCAGGTGTTACACCTGAGAGACTTTCTCCCTGTGGTGTCAAAAAAAGAAAACAAGACATGTGGGGGATGTCTTGTTTGACGCCCTTCATGTGCTGCTGCCTCCCTCTACATTTTTATTATGTTCTAACTCCGAGTCGACCTGGACAGGTCGACCTGTCAGCGATGCCAGAACAGACCGATCAGAGGATAGAAGCCCGATAAAGACGGTGAACTGACAGCCCTACGGCTGTCCTGCACTTCCTGCTGGTGTAGGAGGTATTAGGTAGCCGCGGGGCAAACAAGGGAGCGCTGCACTCCTGATTCTGTTACACAAACACACACGACAGCACAAGCGCCCGTCACCAAGGGAGGCGTTTTCACCACAGATTTGCTTTTCTTAAAATGGAAAAGCTTGTCTATCCTGTCGCGCTGCGAGTTGACGGGGTAACGCTAACATCCCCTTAGCAGGTGCCGGCTTTTGTCACCTGGTGCCGGACTACAGAATGACCCAAGTCTAAGGACACAAAATGGGGTTTAGGACTCAGACCTCAGGTTCTTCATTATGAAACACCCTGATTGCATAAACTGTTTTAAAATCCAATTGTGTAACGAGGTCACGATGATTCCTCGGTGGCGGAGCAGCCGTCTGTTTGCTTTAGCGCTAAAAGAGCTAACAACATGGCCTCCTGGTGTCTCGTCTCCTCCAGAGACTCCTGGTGGTGAGCTGCCAATCCCTGACCTCTCATTGAGATGGAGGGCATCAAGAGGGCTCGAGTACGACACACACACACACGCACACACACACACACACACACACACACACACACACACACACACACACACACATAGACATAGAGAGAGAGGAGGTCCAGAAGGTGAAGGGGGGAAATGAGGAGAGTGAGGATAATCCCCTTCCTGTGGTCAGACGCAAGTTTGTGTTGACACCTTAACACACCTGTATGTGTGTGTGTGCGTGTGTGTGTGTGTGTGTGTGTGTGTGTTTTGGGAAATGTCAAGCGAAATGACACTGGTCCGGTCGTCTACGACCGACTGCAGCCCGAGTGGCTCTTTGTGAGACGCTCCCACCACAAAGGAAGAACTCCTTCCTGTTTTCAGACCGGTTCCTGACTGTTAAATGAGTGCTTTGACCTTGACAAACAAACTGTTTGTCTGCCTGTTGACACTCTCCCGGGGTTATGAAAAAACTGCATCAAAACCGTGTTTGCAAGAGAAAATTCATGCAGCTACAGGGAGAGAAAAGAAGAGAAGGCGCTTCACCCCTCGCAGCGTTGCTCTGGTCTCACATATGGGACCGTGAGGACCAGAGATTGAAAAAACAACAACACAAAAACAAACAATGACCCTGACCTTGTCTACCTGTCACCATGGAGACGGGGACTCACTATAAAGAACTCCCCACTGTGTGCTCCTGACAGGCGTGCCCGGCCAAAGACGAGCCCAGCAGGTCTGAATGCTTAGCTCCAATGCTAACCTGAGATTAGCATGAAAGGACCACCTCACCAACACACTGGTGCTAAGCATCTAATTACATTATATATAATATATAGATAAAACATTTCAATATTTTTGACTGTTTTATGATATCAACTTCTATAATAAACAGCGATAAACTTTTCCTATGAACCTGAAACAGACGTGATCTCCATGACAACAGCAGCAAAGAGATGAAACAGTCATCTCAGCGTCTCATTCATGAGGCCGAGCAGCTTAAGGCAGGATGACATCACCCCTCCTGGGCTCACGCTCCGGTGGGGGCTGGATGGCAGACTTTAAGGAAAATATGACCCAGTTATCAACCCTTAAATCTGAGATAAAATAAAATAAATAAATAAATCAGCACCTGTTGGATTCTGGTATCTCAGGTAAACGTCTGTTGGTTCCGTGGCTAAACTTTTAAGTTTATTTCACATCTCATTCATAGATCTCGTCACTCAAGGACAACTCATCGCCTGACCAGCGACAGGTGGTCCACAAGGGGCGGGGCTTGATCCCCCTGCAGCTAATGCCAGGGAGACGGAGGAGGGGCAGGTGGCCAGGGGGTAAAACCATCCAATCAGCTCATCCCTGCAGGCACGGCTCAGCCTCAACTCGTCTGCTTTCTACCAGGAAAGCCTGATCTGGGTTCTCCCGCTGAGTCGGCCAAGTCAGCCACCAGAACTGGCTAATCCGTCTGAGCGTCTGCCTCCTGGACATATGGTCGCTGCCCATTGGTCTGCCTTATAAACAACACAACAACCACACGTATATGTGGTACAGCACACACGTGGAGGGACTCAGGTGATGATAAAACTAGTTTTTACTCAGGAATAGACGGGACACACGACAGGAGACTTCTGTTTGCTGTGTCAGCACCGCATCTCCCTGCCGGCTGCGACGCTCTAATCTCCTGTGTACTTTAATGATGTCATAGCAGGAAGAAGTGCTGATGTCGTGCTCAAGACTTGGTGTAATTGAATTACTTCTTACAAGCAGAGGACAGACAAACAAGTGGCGTTGAGGATTATCCGTCTGCAGCAGTGTTCTGGTGCTACAATCCCTCAGGCGGCGAACAAACAAACACACACGTCTGATCGCTTCCTTTCGTTTCCATACATTAACACCAATTAATGTGGAAGCAAAGTTGGTTACCCCCACCCCCACCCCCCTCCCGCGATCGGCTCCATCGGCATACGGCGAGCGAGGAGATGCCGGAGCAGAGCGGCAGCCGTGATGCTCATTTGCGCCAGTTCCTTCATCATCATCCTCACACTCGCTGCTGGTGCTGCTAAACGGTCTCCACCAGGGACCGGTTCAAACGTCTACTGGTAAACAACAGCATCATTACCTGGAGCTCACATTGGCGGCGCACTAAGACTGCAACCCCCCACCCCCACCCACCCCTCGCTGTGTGAAGCCAATCAGAACCCAGAACCCTCTGGTGTCGTTATTCTATCAATCCGCGTAATGGATCCATTCCAAACTATTTATCAGGTTGGTTCACGCCAGGAGAAAAAACACAAGACAGGTGTATGATGTCAGCAGAACCTTTGGGGTTTCTGATGCATTGTGGGAAATTTATATAGCAAGTTTTGACTAAGGATGCATGGAATATAAAGGAAATGGATCGAATCCTTGAAGCTGATTTCTCTTGGAGGCAAGTAAAGGTCACGACCTTCACTCCAGGTCTGACCCATCAATTAACAAAAATTAACCACTGTCAAGGCAAACATTATCTACACACACACACACACACACACACACACACACACGACGGGGGGCTCGTCTCACCTGGTCGTCCATCCTGAAGGCCACGGTGGCGGCCCCTTCCTCCTGCTCAGCCTTGCTGAGGGGGCGGATCCTCAAAGCCACCTGTGTGTGTGTGTGTGGGGGGGGGGGGGAGTTAATAAACATCCTGTCAGGATTAATGTTTTAATTACTTCACTGTCTAATTCTTGTGTATTTGTGCAGGAAAACATCACACAATCACACACATATAAATATGATGATGTTTTCTCCACTGTAAAGAACCACCTGCAGCATCGGGGGCTGATTTTACATTTTAAAAGTCTAATCAGAGGATTTTTAAGATGTTAAACTCCACTGATTAGCCTGCAGTGTGAAGACACACCAGGATGAATTATTGATCGCTTGATTTCATGCATATTTAAAGAGTATTTTGACATCACGACACAAAGGAGGCGTCTGGAGGGCCACAGTGAACCTTCAGGTGAGTTGGCTGGGCTTTGTGCAGGTGGTTATAGCGTCTCTTATGAACACTCTTATGAACACGCTCACACCACACTGTAACACCGTCACTTAAGATGAAAACAGAGGAACGTCTTATGATGGTTAAAGGGATGGAAACCCACGACCCACAGGGAGATGGGTGATGACAACCAGCCTACTGATGCACTTCCTGTTTGTCCAAAGAGAACCAGGGAGCAACTAAGGGGGGCAACAGGGTAACCCAACCCACTGGGGTAGGTGGACTTCAGGTGGGACGCAGCTCCTGGTGCCTTTTACACCCAGCTGTAACGTCAGTGACGTCACACTTTCAGGTGGACCTCAGGTGTTCCTCCCACACATACAGCTTCTAAATAAGTTGGCGTTAAAATAACGCGTCATCAGGTGGGGGTTCAACTCACCGTCAGCTGGTGGTCCTTTAACTCCCCCGTGTCCTTCATGGTCTCTTCCCGTCCGAGCGATGAGCGTCAGCGGCAGCTGGGACATGGGAGCGGGCTCCTCCGTGGGGGTACCTGCATGCCACCTCCTCCTCCTCCTCCGAGGAAGCCGTTATCCTCCCGCGGTCTCCGGCCACCGAACTCCGGTTGGCTCCACCGAAACCTCCTTCGTCTTCTCCCTCCTCTCCAGTTAGAAACACGGAGCGCTGCCGGAGGGGTGACGCCAGCCTCAGCGTGTCGCTCCTTCTTCTCCTCCCTGTCGTCCTCGCTCCCTCCGCGCGCTCGACCCGAGCTCGGCGTGCACGCGCGCGTCGCGTTGCCCCTGGAGACGGAGCACCTGTCAAGCTGCACCGGGAAACCAGAGAGGCGATGCTAAAGGTAGCGATGCTACCTGCGTTTCATGAATTAAATGTGATTTTACAAAATAAGTACAACCGGGAAACTTTTAGAATTTTATTTTATTCCCTACATTCTTATTTGTATTGTTTTATTTTTTTATTTATTCTGTTTCTTTTTTTTTTTGGATCGTAAATACATAAATATGAACTGAAACTATTTTTAATCACACAAAAATGTTTTGCACCTCTTCCGTATAGCTTTACTAAACGGAATATACTGACACCTGGTGGAGGGATTAAAAATTACATTCATTAAAAATATTAAAATGAGATCTTTGTGGAATTCTGTCTCTGTTCTGAGATAAATAAAACAACTAACAACTGTTGTTATAGGCTAAATGAACAAAATTTTCTCTCATGAGAATCTATAAAAATCACGATTCGACCATCTATCAGTGTGAGGCTTCCATGACAGAGGAAATGATGTCAGAAATGGATCTTGGTTCTGGTTGGACACTAGAACCCTATCGAGTGTGTCACAGAGGGGAGAAGATGAACGCTTGGCTGATTTTGCTGCGTGTGTTTTTGATTCTTTCACTATCACTACTGAAAGACGTGAGCATCTGGAGTCTGTTTTTACACAGGTGTAAACTATTAGATGGGATTTATCAACCAATCAATGAAACTATTTCAAATAGTCACAACACTACAACACTTGAAATGGTTAGAAATTATCTAAGCCTTTCTTTTGTGTTAGGAAATAGACTTTTGGTGTTTTGGACTGTCAGGTAAACAAAAGCGTGATTTGAAGATGTTTATCTTGAAATCAGGAGCATTTTCCACAATATTGTTGATTGACGACTACAGTAATTAACTAAGATTCATTGATTGGTGACTGATCTCACATCTTATGCACATTTATGACAAGACAGAACGGAATCAAAGCTGATATGAAAATTATATCTTTATGTAACTCAAATCTTGAAGTTGCAGAACAAAATACATTCATGTCAACATCTAAACAATAAATACATCAGTGAGAATCTATCAGGTTCTCTGTGTTTGCATCAGCATTTGTTTTTTTTTTGTCCCTTCACTGAAAACATAGTTTAAAATAGTAAACGGAGACTTGGATATAAAGCCTGCTAGTAAAGAACACAGACACAATCGAAGGAACACTTTGAGGTTGTGGGAAAGATGCGGATTCATTCTCTTATGGAGCTACAACATGATCCAAACCAATCTCACCTCTTACACTGAGAGTGAACAGCAGCCAATTAGCAGCTGGAAATGAAGGATTTAGTTAACCTGGTTAACCAGTGAGGTAATTAAAACTAATAACTATCAGAACCCTTGCAACTCAAAACACATTAAATTCTATTTTAAAAATAAAAAAAATGTAGAAATGTCGATTCCATACTGATTTGGGTTGAACAAATGAGATCCATGGTGGTGTTGATCGGTGAGTTTTTACGCTGTCTTTGGACAAGGTTAGCCGTTTCCCTGTTTTCAGTTTTGATGAGCTCACAGGAGCTTAATCCAATTTAATATGTGTAGAGTCTACATCCCATAATCTGGCTCTACGATGGTTTTTTGGACCTGACCCGTCAAACAGGCCCGGCTGCAGTGAGGCCGCTGGAAACGGTCTCATATCCGACAGAAACCAGAGTCAGGACGTTATTCTCCACGTCATCAGGCTTGCCTTGCTGTTCATGAGTCTCGACCGGACACGCGGCTTCCTGCCTCTTCTTCTTGCCCCTGCCCCGCCCTTTTCCTTTCAAAATGACCTTCCCCTGTTCATCCACCCCTCCCTTATGAAACTTTTCGTTGTCGGCCGGATGGGCTTTACGGTGGCGTCTGCGTATACGCCGCTTCGGCGGACCAGAGTCGGGCGGGTCTGATGCCGCCGCGCCAGACAGGATCCGAATCTGCTGATCGATCACCGTGACGATCATGTCCAGCGCGATGTCCAGCATTCCCAGTCCCAGCCCGTGGGTGACGTTGTCGAACGCGCCGCTGTTGACCGGGTCCTTGAAACACTTTCTCATGTCTTCCAGGTGATTCCTGAGAGGACAGGAAGAAAAGAGTTATTCAAAGTTCAAAGGTCGTGTTGCATGGAGAACAACCAGCACATACTTGGTTTCGATAATTTTGGACCAGTGTTGAACTGTATTCATCTCAGGGATGAGCTGTTTGGCCATGTTGGCGTAGTCGATGTAGTCGTGGGCGAAATCCTTCATATCGTCACACAACGTGCTGGTGTCGCCTAAATGTACGCACAATATAACAGTTACGTTTCATGCTATAATATTCCAACTCCACGAAAGTGTGAACCAGCCTGTCACCTTCTGTGAGTTTGGAGAAGGAGGACGACACTGAGGTGGTCGTGCTTGGCATGAGGCCCAGCACGCTCAGCGACTCCAGAAGGGTCTTCTTGCTGGCCGGGCCCCTGCTGACCCGAGTGTAGGCAGCCAGAGAGCGAAGGGACATCTTCTCTGGGGCCTCCAGGCGCCGTTTGATCTCATCGTAAGAAATGAGATACTTTCCTGAAATATAGAAGGGTGGGGCGAATTAGCACAGCGACACTCAGATTCAACAGTCCAACATCTGGTTCAGCAATCTAGATTTGAGCTTATTGGGCTAAATTGCACAATTATGTCTAAAGTGTTCTTTCTTAATTAAAAAAATGACTCATTAAAAAACAAACAGATTTATAAACGGACACTTACGAGCCTTAGATCCTTTCATGTTGGGATCCAGGAGTGATGACACCTCGGCAAACGGCATTTGGCTGGTGGACTGTGGATTTGTGCTGGAATTTAGTGGCTGTAGGTCCTGGTTCTGGGACACACCCTGAGTTTGGATTGGGGCAGAAATCTGCATCTGGGGCTGGATATGAGGCTGTATGGTGTGCATTTCCACCTGGTTCTGGTCCAGCTGAGCCTGGGCTTGCACTTGAGGGATGATCATTGTGGTTTCAGACAAACCCTGGAGCCCCATGCCTCCTGGTCCTGCACTTCCTGTTTGCTCTGAAGAAACCTGAAAAATACTCATGACTGGCTTCACCACAGTGAAAACCATGTTTCCCTGGGCATCCAGACCCATCATCCGAGCAGATGGGTCCATCTTCACAAAAAAACAAAACGTTTCCAGCTGAAAGAGGAGGCTCAAGAAGTTGATGTATTCCTAGGGGTCCATCTAAGAATGTCTTCCTCTGTTCCCCAACAGAAGGAACCTACAGGAACCTGATCATCAAAGCAGGCGCTTAACTGTGGACAACAAACAAAGTATGGTTAATGTTTAAGCTGCTGTTTAGTTCTTGTTTACAATGACGAGACTTTTATAATTTTTAAATAAATCATCAACTTTATAATAGTGACGTCACAGTTTGTCACACGTGACTTTTACAACAAAAACAATGTTTAACTCGGTAGGTTGTAACACACGCAGCAGGAACGCGCGTCGTGACGCACAAACGTTCATGCGCTTCAGCAGCTTCACAACAAAAGTGAGGATAGTGAAGCCAGGTTTGTCCTGCTGTGACGTCACACGGGTTGACTACGAGCCAATCCGAACCATCGCAGCAGAGCCCAGTCTGACACGAGAACCGGAACCCAGCCGAGGGCGCGCGCCAAACAAAAGGTCCGAGTCTCGCGCTCAGCGTGTGATGTGCAAACTAACTTAAAAGTGAACTTTTCGTCATTACGCACAGATAACCCTTCACGCTGTGTTTCACAAAGGCTTTTACATTCGCGATGAATGAATTCTGATTCGTGACACCAGAGATAAACTAACTTTGACGCCACCGACGGACGGTATTAAACGTGTTAACAATATCGACATTAACATTTATCATGGCTGCCAGGCCGGGCTGTTGCTCCGTCTTTCTGTAACGTTAAACCAGGCCTGAAGCGCTGTCCGAACGGGTGAATGTAGCGGATGGGAGCGGCTACGTTTGGACAGACCGAATAAAACCGCTACTCGTGACGGCTGTCCCACTCACCGAACTGCGGAACGGGTCTCCTAAAATGATACTGATCCTAGAACGGTCAGCCTCGAAGCCAGCGACATTTTTCCTCCTTCTCTGCTGCTCCTTCGGCGGGTTGCAAATCAGCTACATGTTGATTGCCGCTCGAGAGCGGTAATCCTGTCTCTCATTGGTTAATAGAGAAGTCAATCACGTAACTTCTGGTTTATGATTGGGTATGGACGCTGCCTCTAAAATAAAGGAGGCGGTACTTCCGACTTCCGTTTATCTCAATACAATAGCGCAAAAATTCTGTATTTACGCTGTTGTTTGTTGTTTTCTTTGTTTTTCGGTGGAGTTATGGGTCACAATAAACACAAAGTACACAAGAAAAATGTAATATCTTTAGATAATTAGGATACCGTTATATATTTTTTAATAGTTTTACAATTTTTACGGTTTTTATATATTAGTTCATTGCACATACCTGTTTATATTATACATTATTGTGTATTTTACTGTTATGTGTTTCATTTTATTTTCTTTTGATTTATTATTATTATTATTTTTTTTACTGCTTTATGTACTTTCATTGCCCATTGGGGACAAATACAGTTTATGAATTAAATTTAATTGAATTATTGATTTGCACTGTAAGTAGACTTGTTGTTATTTAAAATCTGCTTATACTTGTATAAATCTCTATATCTGCCAGAGGTCAGAAGAGGTCACTCAGTCACAAAGATCCATCAGTCACTTTAAATTAAAACCCGACTGGGTTTGATCGCACTCTCTCCAAGGTCTTAATCAATCTTAAGGTAGCCAAAATAAATAAGTTGTAAGTGGAAACCCACTTCTGCAGCTTTTTCTTTAATGATCATATTTAATTTTGATATGGAACTGTTTGTTATCCACCCATCTATCCATCTTTCCATCTACCTATTGAATACTGTGTTGTAACACGAGGGAAGACACTTTCAGTTGTACTCAAAACTCATTTATTCAACTCACAATGAGACCCCAAGTCTTTAAGGTCACACAAAAATTAAGCACCACTCACAGTGCCTGTACAGTAAAACATGCTGAGAGAAATGACCCTGAAGAAAATACTTGATTAAAAAAAACGTGTATTAAATCTCTACAGAAAATCATGTTAGTCAGTAAAAACAAAGGTTGTCTGGATGGTTTGAATCTATGAGAATTGAATACCTGAATATTCTCATTAGTCATGGTTAGAGCAGCAGAGAAGAAACAACTATTTTTAAAAAATATTATCTGGATTAGATGAGCAGAAAACAAATGCAAGGACGTTTTAAAAACAAAACAATGACATCATGTGACATTGCCACACAATATTAGAAAAAAATTATATGAAAATGGCACATTTATCCAAAATAAACCACATCAGAAGGAGACAACAGCCCGTCATTGTACAAGACGTCTCTGTGTGAATGTAAATAGATGTTACTCCTGCTGCCTTTGTGCTTCACAGATATCAAGCATGACACACAGTACATAAAAATAATGTGCATTTTTCACTTGGGGAAAAATGTCTTTTTCTTACCATATTGTGAACATGTTGCTATGGTTACTGTCATTAAAAAAACAAAACAATCCTCAAAGTTTCCTCTGTCACTTGTGTTTCATCCAAATTACATATCATCAGCTTCCTCATCAACACTCACAGCTTTGTTATCACACAACTGACAAAAAAGTGTGATGGATCATATCTGGGTGGTAGGAAACAGTCCTCACACCACACAACCTGCAGTGTGCATGTGTGTGTGTGTGTGTGTGTGTGTTTGTGAGTGTGTGTGGGATGGGAGAGACGCCGTTTCCTTCCTCCAACACATGAAGAAGTCTACGCTCGGAAGTCGTTTCCAAACTGTCTCCTCTGCTCCTCGGTCATGGACAGGTAGGTGGCCCTCATGCTGGGGGAGTACTGAGGAGGGAGGGTTAACACACACAGGCACCATTAGCAGCTAATAAACAGGTTCCACAGCTGTTAGCTAACACTAAACATCAGATAAAGACTAATTATCAAGGGGGAAATTAAAGGAATAGCCCCCCCATGGGGCTGAAAGGCGGCTCTTTAAAGACTGGAGCTTGTGCCTGTCCTTGTCTGCTGCTATTTGAGTCAGATTTTACCGCTATCGTCCTATTTGTATATCCCGACTGAATACTTCAGACTCTGGGTCGCCACTGGCTTCCATTCTGACGGCGCTGCGCTCCAAAATTTGCAAGAGCCACCTTGAAACCAGCACATGTTGAGGTTAAGCTCCGAAAGAGGGATTATATGCAGCAACAAATCAATCCATCTCTCAAAAAAAAAAAAAAAAAGAAGAAGTAATTTTCATCACAAGAGCGACTGTGACATCACTCCAAATCTATCAATACCTGGAAATTATATCTACAGCACTACATCACACCTGGTGCTTGCAGTAGAGGTATAGATTTGAATGAACTGCATGCACAGGGAGGAGAACTGAGGACACCCAGGGACAGAACTACAGGAGCACCCTACGAACACCAGGGGGCAGACAACACCCCCCCACTAACTCAGGACAGAGGTCCTCAGGTTGGGAGTGAGAAGCATGCTGAAATAAAAAATGCACACAAAAAAACAAACAAAAAAAAAAGGGGGGGGGATGTGTGAGGTGAAGGAGAGGTAAGATATTGAGATGCCACAAAGGAAAAGTGTGGGAGTTAGTCCTGTGGAAGAGTTGAAAAGACTTACTCGGTTTCTATACGGCTGAGAGTATATCTTCAAAAGTTGATAAAAAAAACAAACAGAAATGGAAGATACAAACACGTAACAAACAAACAAACAAACAAACAAACAAACAAAAATATATAGAGGAGAAGCTGTTAGCTGAGGCCTGCAGATGAAGTCACGTGGAAGAATTGTGCATCACTTACTGGTTTTAATTAGGAAAGGCGTCAAGAGGTCGAAAAATAGTTTTGGGTGAGGCTAAATGAGAATGATGGGTTTTTTTTTTTTTTTTTACGAAAGAGAATGTGATATCGCTATGGCAACACGCAAGAAATGTAACAAACATATCACAACATCTGTTAAGAAATTATAATAAGCAATCTATCATAAATAAATCCGTTTACAATCCTTTGAATAGAAGATTAGAAAACACTGATTTAAACACAGATACCTGCAGAGAATGCAGCTACTTGTATTCCATCACTCGTCCAGCTTCTATTAAGAGGCGGCGCCGAAAAGAATATTTAATGTGAAATGTTTCTATTTTTATCTCCGTGATGTAAAAGTCATAGGAGATAAGTTGCCCTGCAGGGAGTACATTTATAAACCATAAACTCATCCGACAGTGAATGAACGTCTGACTGAAGACCTGCATCCCTCTCCCTACCGGGACGACGGCCTGGAGGAAGCTAAATGATGTTCAGCTTCATGATTAAATATTAACTACATTACTGCTCCTCTTCTTGCTTTGGCACTTAAGAAAGCAGAAAAAAAAAAATGGCGAGAGTCTGTCGATAGGAGCTTCAAAAGTTAAATTAATCAAAGTCAGGAAACACTGGAATGACGGAGGGAGGGGGGAAACTTAAGAAAGGAAACGAGCAAACAGAAAAAATATGAGATAAATGATCAGCAATTATTTTTTAATAAAACTGTTTCCTGTTCTTGAAAGGGTAAATCTGTCTAAATGGTATAAAAAAGACGGCCTCTGGGACCCCAAACGCACCGACGGCGGCGGGGAGCCTCGTCCGATCAGGGGCACGTTCTCGTACCGCGGCGTCCCCCCGAACAGCGCCGTCTGGTTCCTGTAGGAGAACAAAACACTGGACTCAGACGCCTGACGGGGGAAGACGGACGCGTCTATTACCAGGAACGACCTCAACTCCACTCACATGTACTCAGACATGGGGTTGTTGGTGACCGTGGGGGCCGGGGGGTGCAGGCTGCTCTGGCTGCCCATGCTGCTGCTGTAGCTGCAGAAGCTGTGCATGTTGGTGAGGTTGGGGTTGGGAGAGCCCATCCTCCTCGCCCGCGGGTTGAAGGGATCCTCCTCGTCGATGTCGTCGTAGTCCTGTTCCCTGCAGAAACATTAACGGCAGGCGAGACGGACGAAGGTTTGGATTTATTATCCCCTTATTATCTCCTCGTCCCCCACGTGCAGAAACAAACAGCAAGAGAAAAAACAACAACACCCATGTTGTATATTCCACAACATGCGCCCGTCGATCATCGCGTTTTTATCTTTCGTTCCCTGTCCATATAATCCAAGGATAGCATTCTCTAATAAATGGGAACAAATACAAACAGGAACTGCTAATGGCTCATTTGTCATAGTTTTAATGGTTCCATTTAACCAGCATGGAAACAAAAGGACTAAATAAACAGAGTTCGAGTTCCAGTTTCATGCATGTCTCAGTGAATCCAATTAAATTTCCTCTTTATAAGATGTGAAGATTCTCTTTTTTTTTTTTTTTTAGAGCAAAAATAATAAAAGGCGGTGGAAAAAAAATCCACTTTGTAGACACATACACACACACACACACACACACACACACACACACACACACACACACACACACACACACACACACACACACACACACACACACTCACACACACACACACACACACACAACTTAAACTTGTAGTTTTAAAAGCATGCCATTAAATTTTCAAATTATTTCCTGAATATTAGTTCAAGACAGTCTTGAAACTTTCTTAGCTCATCTGATCAACACATCTAATGAAGCCGTGAATACGTCAAACTTTATTTATTTATTTATTTTTGTGTTTCTGCAGTGAAATTAACACCGTACGCTTTTGCTGTAAAGGTTTTCTGGGAGCTTGAACGTGTAAATTGGCATTCGCAGCGTAACGTCAGCGTGCTTTTTAGCAGCTGGAATTCATATGCGCGCCGGTTTTCGCTCGTCACGCTACGTGAAGCTACAAGCATTAGCCGTGATGAGATGAGTGGCGTGCGGGGATGCCTGACGAGAGAACGAACTGACCTGCAGGCGATTTGTCTCCACGCCCGGGGAATGGCGCACAGCATGACGGTAAAGGCACAGGCCGCCAGCGTGGAGAAGAGGCAGAGGTAGAGCACGCCCTCCACCCCGTCATAGCACACCCCCACCATCGCATCCAAGTAGTCCTAAAGAGGGCAAACACATGATTGGAGGCATTTAGCGCATTAACGCTTAGCGATGGAGTGTGTCGTCTTCCGGAAGACATTCAGGATTGTTTGGAGCAGAACATCCAGGCTCAGTTTGATCCTGCACGGCTGCTTTAACTCTCCTGTTGACCTAGATGTGATGCTGCGATGCCAGAGAGGATGCTGGGAATGAAACTAACCTTGTTGAGTCCCCTGCAGTCCAGCAGGGCGGTCAGCTGATGCAGACCGGCCTCCGATGAGTTGAGCACGTGTTGGATGCCCAGAAGGTCTCTCTGGGGGGGGGGGGGGGGGGGGGATCAACATACGTCGTCACTGAAAAACACGTCTGTACGTACATCACATGACACAGCTGACGCGTTTGATTGGGCGATACCTCAGCTGTAGGGAACAGAGGCACAGCGAACTGCAGCAGACCCTGGATCTGGATCTGCATGGTGGTCAAAGATCTCTGGAAGATGGTCAGAGGCTGCAAACGAGAGAGAGAGCCCAGTAAAGAATAGGAATACAGGGCGGTGAAGGGATTTAAAGCATTTTATTACCACATGCAGTTGGACTAATTGTGGTCAGAGGTGACGTTCCTGCCAACAGGGGGCAAAGTAAGCCTGGACATCAGCGGATAATCACATCCGACCGGAGAGACTCTCTTTAACTCACATTCAGGTGTAACCGTGGATGATTCCATCTGCCACGTCTCCAGAGTCAAATTCTACCCTCCTAACAAGAGTAGCCTGAACAACCCCCCCCCCACACACACATACACCCCAACCCCCGCCCCTCCCCGCTGGTGGCACAATGGCAAATTGAAACAGGATATGGTAAATTACCTCAACCATCCATAAATGTAATTGCTTTCCTTTCATCTGACTTTTTTTTTTTTCTCACATTTGCACGACTCTCCACGGTCCGACTGCTGCTCTTTTCATTTTAGCTCGGGTTGAGATTTGTTTTTTTTGTTTTTTTTCCCGATCCAAAATGAAGTGGGTAAGAGGAAGCAGATGGAGGAGGACAGGTGGAGATGGAGATGATGATGATGATGATAAAGAGTAGACGGAGGCGAGCCCGTCTGGGTTTAGAGTACTTTCATAAAAGAGACGGGAGAGAAAAGGGAGCGCTTGTGTGTTTGCCAATCAATGCCACCGCCAGCCAGCTCGTGACCTTTGCACCCCGCTGCTATCTGCGTGGAGGACAAGAGGCGACCGGCTCAGTTTATCAGCCGGGTTCATCCTCCCTCCAGTCGCTGGGCTCTCCTTATCCTGGGGGCGCGTCTACAGGAGGCATATATTCAGAGGTGAGCGCCGGCTCGTCGGTCAGCGCTATTATCCTCACTTCCTACTCTGAGGAGTGACCTCGAGTAGCCTCTGAAGACGGTGGGGGCGAAGAAGAGTCGCCGCATTTTTTGTGTCTAGTCTCCGATTTCATCACCTTTGTTCTGTGCGGCTTTGCGTCTGTCGCGACACGAATACCAAAACGAAGGCAAACCTCTGACGTTTCCTACCTGCTGGAAGGGGTGGGAGGTGGTCTGGTTGCAGTAAAGGTAGTAGTGAAGGATATCTGCGACACACACAGGAAGAAGAATAGCGCGTCCACATCAGAAATCCGCTTTTAACGCGACGACATCCGTCGTTTTCACGCGCCGAGGCTCACCTGAACCGATGATGCCCTTCGTTTGGCTCAGGATGAACTTGTCGGGCGAAACGCAGAAATCACTCGTACCCTGGAAGGAAAGAGGAGACGTGTGAAGCGGTTTTCTGTGTGACAGGTTTAACACGGGGAATGCTGGGTAATAACCACCTGCCATTATTAGATCGCTCACACCTAGAGAGTCTTATTACTTTTTTAGACACGAGGGATGAATGTCGTGATCATTTTGGGGATGCTTGTCCTTTTAGTTTAGATGTTAGTCGAACAAGAAACCTGGAACACAACTGAGAATGGATGTTTTCTGAACCGCCGTCTGAATGTTAAACGTCCCCGGAGCTCTGGACAAACTCACCCCGAGCAGCTCAGCACTCCTCTGGGGGGGGTTGGGGGGTGGGGTGGGGGGGTGGCGCGCTAATGAGCCCAGTGTACAGACGAGATAAAGAAGACTTCCTCCGCAGAAGAACCCGAGGTCATTTGTTTGAGGCAAACGAGGGAGGCAGACAAATCCAGGAGCAACTCTTGTGTTCCCGGAGATGGAACAACAAATCTGTGAGAACGTCTGGAACCAAAAGCGCTGCTTTTGTTTGTGAAGCAAGTCACTGATGCAACGGTAGCCTATGCACACACACACACACACACACACACACACACACACACACACACACACACACACATACACAGACACACACACACACACTAAATGACTAAATGACCGAAGGAAGAAAACAGCTGACTGCCCAGTTTCATTCATTACGTTTAATCTGCAGACCGAGTCAAAGAACAGCACATCCTGCAAACACAAACTGTCAGGATAACCTTCACGCCAGCCTCACACACTCCTACAACACTAATTACCACACACACACACACACACACACACACACACACACACACACACACACACACACACACACACACACACACACACACACACACACACACACACACACACACACACACACACACACACACCTAAAGAGATGAGACACACTTTAAGTCCTGAGAACACAGCAGGTTTAATCAAAGCTGGGTCTTGTTTGCTCTCAGGCAGAGAAAAAGGCAGCGTCAATCAAAGGGGGCCGGTTGGGTCGGGTCGGGTCAGGCAAACACCGTCTGATAGACGGTTACATAACACGGCAAAGTAAATGTGATTATTATTTAACAAGCGACCAGAGGATAAAGTGTGGGAACGATGCCTGGAGAACCACATGATTCAACAAGTGGATGTCGGGACGACGGGAACGTCGCTTCACGACGAGAAACTCCAGTTTAAACCGTCATCTCAACAAGATCCTGATTAGGGCTAGGAGTTAGGTTTAGAGTCCGGGTTCGGCTTAGAGTCGGGTTGGGTTTAGGGTTAGATTTCAGAGGTTAAGGTTAGGGGTTTGGGTTAAAGTTAGGGTTGGGGTCAGAGTTAGGATAGGAGTCAGTGTCAGATATTACAGGTTAAGGTTAAGGTTATGGCTGAAACTAAGGTTAGGATTAGGATTAGTTTTGGGTTTAGATTTGGGGTTATGCTTGTTGCCGGGGTTTGGTTTAGATTTCAGGGGTTAAGGTTAGGGGTTTGGGTTAGGGTTAAGTTTAGGGGTCAGGTTTAGCATCAGGTATTAGGGGTCAAGGCTAGGGTTAGGGTTGGGATTGGGGTTAGGTTGAGGTTAGGTTGAAGATTAAAGTTGGGGTTAGGGCTAGGATTGGAGTCAGTGTCACATATTACAGGTTAAGGTTAAATTTATGGTTGGGACTAGGGTTATGATTAGGATTATGGTTGGGGTTAGCTACCTGATTATATTAATCCTTGATGTGGACATTCATGGTGTCAAGATGATCATCTACAGTGTAGATGATCTACTCAGCCAGGCCGAAATTGTCCTGGATTAGCACCAAGAAAAACCATTTACAAAACTAATGATTGCTGCAGGATGAATTGTTATATTTTATTTTCCAGGACTGCTAAAAAATATATTGAATTTTTACACTGTTAGCATAAATTCTTAAATTTTTTACTGAGTATTCATGAATAGTCATTTTCCCCCTGAGGAGGAAGCCCTTCTGATGTTGGTAATCCCATTTTCTCTCCTTCTATTCTACCCATAATGAGCCGACACACTTCCTACATGTCACACATCACTGAGCCCCACTTCATTTGAAAGTTCTGCGTCGTATACAAAGTTACCTGCGTTTCCTGCAATTCGCATCGCAAAGGAAACGTAGATTACAGACGGTGTAGAAGACATTAAACCGCTACAAGAAACAAGGAGGATGAAACTAGAGTCTAATGCGTCGTAACCGATCGTACCCCCCGCTGTGTATTAAAAGGAACCCCTAACAAAGAGAAAACACACACCTGAAGCAGGTGAGGCAGCGCTCTATGTCTGATTTCGAACTTTTAAAGGTTCAATTCTTAACTCGGTCGTTTAAACAGTTCATTCTGGGGTAATACTAGAGCACAGCATTGAAATCAGTTGCCTGCTTGGCAACTTAAGGAGCTGTCTGACGCCTGCTGTCACAACCCTTCACCTCCGATCGAGCTCTTTAGACTTGCGGAACAATGCTAACACAGCAAGTATTTAGTTCTTGTGTATTTTTGAGCTTATTTCACACAATAAAAAAAAAAAAAAAACCTCTGGGATGACGGAAAGCTTTTCGATTGCCCTGCAGGGATGGAATGATCAACAAACTTCTGCTGCATTCTTTAAGATTCATTCACACCCACGCCATGTGTGAACATATCAGCACCAGGAATCCATCACAGGCCGGTTTGTTCCGGTTTATAAAAGGCGTAGGAGCGACAGGAAGAGGTGCAAAGGCAGAGCGACTCACCACAGCCGTGGCCAGGTCGGCTCCCAGAGAAGTCCAGCTCAGGATCAGGGTCAGAACTCCGAACACCATCATCCTGCAGGGACGCAACGAGACAGTGAAGGTCATGCAAAGGTCACGTCCAGCTCAAGTGACCAGCTGGGGGTTTATGCAACACATCATGACGCTCAGTTCTACAGAAACATCATTCGAAAACCGACATCAGCTCCAGCTTGTCATTCAAACACTGACTCTTGGCCACTAGGTGGCAGCACAAACAGGATGTAATCAACACAGCTGATATTTTAACATGTCAGCAAACAGTTGTTGACTGTGTTCAATGGAAACAGTGATGTTTACAACATAAAACCCCCGTTTGTTCCCATTCAACAGAAAAATGTCCTTTTTAGCTGCTGACTAATGGATGCTAACTTTGTGCCGGGCTTGTCTGGCCTGTAATCAATTAACATCAGATCAATTCAGATGATATTTAGGTAATAATGTGGTTTTATCAACACGAGCGTCTCCTTTCACGCAGGAAAAGTCATGTGATCAAACTTTAGAATAAAGATCTAAGCAGGATAAAATCTAAAATTCACCATAATGGCAATGTCAGAGCTGAAGCGTCCTGCTTTGCTGTTCATGAAGGAAACCATGTGAGTCCAAAGAGTAAAGAGGGGTGTGGTGTGGGGTGGGGGGTGTTAACAGACCACGTCAGCGGGGGTGTTTTCCACCGTGGGAGTTCATTCTGCAGCCATGCCATACAGCTGGAGCTTTATGAAATATGAAACATCCGCTCCGCTGGCCCACATTTAATTACAGCTCCCCCAGGGTGGACGCCACCCCCCCCCCACACACACACACACACACGAGAATAATAAAACCTGGTCTTGTTTTACAGTGAGCCTCCTCCCCTGCTGACCTCGTGTTATCAGAAGATGACATCAGAGACATGTCACAGTGAGGGGAGGGGGGTGAAGGGAATGGGGGGGGGGGGGCGAGAACATGGAGGGTCGATACCCATTAAAGGATGAACACATGGATCAGCTCTTGTTAGGTGAAACAATCTATAGCAAAATCCAATTGATTTGAGGCGTTTTTCCGGATATTCTGCTTTCAGTGCGACACCCAGGCTGAAATATAATTCAGGTATGCATGAGCACCCCCCCCCCAAGAACACACACACACACACACACACACACACGCTTATCGCTCTACTCTGGCCAGCTCCCCAGCTAATCCAATTCATAAGGTGCTAATACACCACGCTCCAGCCATCGAATTTACAATCCACCTCTTGTCCACACTGATGCGCCCTTTATCTTGCCTCCCAGCTCTTTGCACCCCCCCCCCACCTCCCATCTCCATTATTCCTCACCCTTCTGCCTCCCTTTTTTTTTTTTATCAGCTATCCACTCTTCTTCCTCCTCACAAGTCCTGACACTTCTCTCGGAGTCGGACAGGATCGAACGCAGGACTTCACAGACTCCTTATCTTGATTTGAAAGTGGAACGCTGGACTCTCTTCCTGCGTCAGTGTGGTTCACCACCACATAAACGTCTGTATGTTTCCCACATGGTGACACGAGAAGTTAAAAATACCCTTCAGAGCCTCTAAAGGCTGCTTGTTCTTACTGACTGCTTGCATCGATGCACAAATCTGAAAGATTCCTGCTCCAGATAAATGTAAGGGATCAAAAGACCTGGATTAGGTCCTATATGTATGCTTGGACACGGAACAGAAAGAAACCCCCCCCCCCTCATGATTTATTGTAAAACGACCCAAACCCGCCCTGCCCTCCAGGTAAAAAGAATGACTGGCGGTCTTTTGTGTTAATCCCATCATTCACCAACTACAAGAGCAGCGATGTGGCGAACACGATCAAGCGGATGGATGAAGAACTGGTGCCCCTGGGGGTCCGGCGGCTCTGGTTTTTGCTTCTCCTGTCGTCTCCTCCTCCGCTCCCATGGATGTTTTTGAAAATAGGAAATCAGTGAATCGCTCTCCTCATCCTCGTCTCCAACTCTTAAGCTTTTCATCCATGTTTCCTCTCTCGACTTCTTGTCGGGGGGGTGGGGGGCATGTTTCCAACTAGAACACCCGGTTGGGAAATGGGCTAATAGTTTAAGGTTCAGTTCACCTGCTGAACCCAGGGTTAAAAATGTCAGATTATGAGACATTTGAGGGGAGGGGTGGGGATCTTTTATCTAAGCCGTTGCTGTGGGTCATGTTAACCAGAGCCAGCCACTTATTATCACCAGGATGAGCTGGTAACCCCCCCCCCCCCTCCCCGGACTGTAATCTGCTCCTGAAAGCCTTGAACCACTTCCATTCTGCGGGAAAAGAAGAGAGGCTGCCTGGGGAGTCAGTCCCGATACTGACTCATGTTCTGCGAGGGTGGGAGGATGGAGTTGGTCCGGAATGCGGATGGGGGAAGCATCCTCCCCCTCCCAACCCCAAGTGACTGATAGGGAGAGACGGGGCAACGCTCGGACGGATGAATGGATGCTCGGGTGGATTTCATGCGCTGTGAAAGCTCCTTTACAGTAAATATAGAAAAGCCCCACTACAGGGGGAGGGAGAGGGGTTGGGGGGGGGGGGGCACGTTTAAGCTTCAACACTGGAAGTGCATCCACAAAAATAGATTCAGCTTCATCGTCAGCCAGCGTGGGTTTCTATTGGCTCACACCAACATCTTGTTTTTATTTGAATTCTTTTCCACTGCCAGAGAACATTTTAAACGTCCAGAAAAGTAAAAAATGGTGCAACGTTATTGTTTCCTATTGTTTCCTATTGTTTCATAAAAAGGGTTAAAAACTGGAGCTGAACGTTTTGTGACCACGGCGGAGGTTCTGGGTGTGCAGTAACGACGCCTCTTCATCAAACAAATTCACGTCTGAGGCCATTTGAAGCCGGTCGACTGTTAAATTGGAATAACAATCGTCAGGAAGTTGTAGGGTTGATAGCATCAAACGGCGCCGCTCATCGTCTCCGCTCCGGTTTGTGGAGCGCTGCCATCGACACGGCGGCGCTGCGTCGCCCGCTGGCAGCGCTGAAAGGCAAACGCTGAAACACAACGGGACTAACTGGGCGGTTTGCGGAGAGATGTGATCCAACACTTCACTGGCATTCACCCAAGGCAAAAAGAGCAGCCCCCCCTCCCTTCCCATCCTCACCCAACCATAGCAACGCTACACAAATCTAAAAACCATCACATGTTTTACCTGTACCTGTCTGGGCTAAAACAATATAAAACAGCAGTTTAAAACACGCTTAGGCGCCGATGGTGTTGGCGTGTTTTTAGGGGGGGTGGGCTTACGTGGTGAGCAGCCAGCGGGACTGTTTGGCCAATCCCAGGCAGGCCAGGAGACAGATGATGAGGTCAACGATGAGGAGCAGCAGGTAGGCGAGCCACCTGCAAAGAAACGCGCCAGATGCACAAGTCAGTCGCAAGCGTGTCGAGGTCGTAACCTCCGTCATATGGGTGAATATTTTCCTGAATAAAAGCAGGTGTGATCTTTTTTTTTTTTTTTAAAAACATGTTTTAAATGTGTAAAAAGTGAAATAACTGGTGTGTTTTAGCTCAACCCGCAAGTGCTTTCTAAAAAGAAAAGATTATATTCACAAATGTTCTGATCAGGCAGCACTGGGACACTCCAATCCCTCATCATAGATAACAAAGGTCCTGACAGGCAGACAGTAAGACACAAAACTGAATTATTAGCGAGGAAAACAACGCCTTAGAGAAAATAAGTGGGAGTCAGAAAAACCAGAAGAGGAGAGTGTGTCGTTTATTTTCACCTCAACTGTGTGTGTGTGTTTGGTGTGTGTGTGTGTGTGTGTGTGTTGACGATCAGCAGAGCAGAGTAGTCACATGACAGATCGATACAAAACACTCCAGCCTCAGCATTGAGAGTTTGCCGTGGAGCTTTCGTTGCTCTCCGACACGACTTTAATGGCGTTGAGCTCTTAGCATAACGTAGCTTTGAAGTCTCCTGCATCATTGAGGTGTGTGTGTGTGTGTGTGTGTGTGTGTGTGTGTGTGTGTGTGTGTGTTTGTAACGCATTACATCATCTAGCAGATATCATGTGATGCATTCAGGTCATAAATTACCTCTCTAGCCGCTTGTTCCGCTAACAAATGACTGAGTAATTGCAGCCCCACAGGAGACGTGATATTATGGGCTTAAGTCTATCCTGTATCTGTAACAAGCAAATTTATGAGGGCTGATTGAAAACAGTTCTGCCTGGGGTGAGGGGGGGGGGGGGGTGTCTGGGTGATTATTTATGAAGTTATTTTTGTGGTTTTTTTTTTTTTTTTTTTTTTTTTTTTGAGAAACCGTGGCTGCAGGTTTATCGCCCCCTGGAGGACGGGAGGTACCTGTAGTACTCCACGTTTGCCGTTTGGTCAGCGATGGACGCCAGGTCCACTTGGGCGTCGGCCCAGTCGGGTAAACCCAGCAGCTGTTTGATCACGTTGTCGGCCATCTGTTGCATGAACTGAAGCGTCTGGACGTAGTCGCCCCGCGTGGCGAAGATCTCGTCCAGCCGCGCCAGGTGCTGGTGAAGGCCGGACCGCATGCTGCCCATGGTGCCGGTCACCTGAGGGAGGAAGAGGAGGAAGATGAGGACAGGGTTGGAAGGGGAAAAGCAAGAATGAATGCCAGGGGAGAAGAATCATATCACCATCTCTATAAAGAGGCTCCAGGAGAGGACACAACCCCAAAAAATCAAACTGCATGTATTTGCATGAATCAAATTTATCAGCTTGTTGGGAATAAATATCAAAAATAATGCAAATGAAAACTGGAATGGAGAAGAATAAAATAAGACATCGGCTGGACGGTCTTACATGTTGCCATGGAAATGCATAAAATAAACATTAGGAAACAGCAAATGTCAGAAAAACAAATGTTCAAATTCTCCTGTGCCTCTCTTCAGATCCGAGCTCAGAATGCTGCTCATTTATTTGGCTGCCTGAGAAAGTTTAACTAAAAAAAAACACAAAAAAAGGTCAAAGGTCAGATTAGCTAGGCTAGTGTGTGCTGTAGCTAAGCAGTGAGGGAGGGGGGATGGACAGTGTGGGGGCGCTGGAAGAAGGAGAGGAGTGTGGGTGAATAGGTCCGTCTGGCGTAAACAGATCAGCCTGGAAAACGGCCAAGCCTCGGCGCCCAGAGGTGGAATACGGTGCGCTTTTTGGGTAGGCAGTCACGTGATACCGTACGCGCATTCTATTGGCTGACGGCATCCGGAAGTGCGCTCCGTTCCGTGAGACATAAAAGTGCTTTAAACAGTCGATAAGAGTGTGGGAAAAGGTAATACAGATAGAAGGTGGTTCAATATCAGCATGGGGAGGGTTCATAAATGTTTAAATTACCGTAAACGATAAGACAAATAGTTCGTGGAATTCATTCATCGCAAAGAACGAGGGCGCACTGCACTGCGGTTTGTTTTCCAGCGCCGCCGCTGCTGTTTGTCAAGTCGATTTCCCAAATTGATATCTGGCTGATGAGTGTAGTTTGTTTACTCGTTCTAAACCACGTAATCACACGGAAACTAATCGATTTTCCCACGGGGGGGTGGGGGTGGGGGACCCTGGAAGGCAAAACGACTACAAAACCGCTGCCGACGCCATCGTTTTATTTTTAAATGCAGTAAGAAAAGATCAAATACTGCATCCTTGGAATGAATTCCTCTTCCCCTTGCTGGAAGGGAGGGTGGGAGAGGGGGGGGGGCTGTTCACATGGAAACGCCATTCAGAGGCGTCCCGCCATTCGTTCATTAGAAAAGGAAAATAAATGCGTTCATTCAGCTCCGGGGGCGTGACGTCCATCAGAGAGGGAACCCCCCGTTTGTGGGTGTGTTTGTCGGGTGTTGCTGGTTTCTGTTCGCTGTCTGGCCCCCCCCCCACCCTACCGGACACTCACTGACAGGTACGAGTCCACAGACACAGCTGTGTCTGAAGCTATATGCTAACACCACAATGCTAACACACTACAGGTGTTTAGCAGGGAAGGTTTAGCAGGTGATTAGCATCATGAGCTACTTAGGCTAACGTTTGAGGCTATTGGGGGGGCGTGGCTTCTGAAGGACAATGATCAGTTCACGCCGTTACCGACATTCAGGTCGCTGAGGTTACGGGAAGATCGTCATGGCAACGGTTCATGCTTCAATGCACACACTGGACACACACACTGGAAACACACACACACACACACACACACACACACACAGTGGACGCACATATTCTAGAAACACACACATACTGGACACACAGACTGAACATGCATGTCCTGGAAACACACACACACACTGGACATACATAAAGGACACACACACACACACACACACACACACACTTGACA
The DNA here is from genome assembly GCF_040054535.1 of Antennarius striatus. Classification (NCBI taxonomy): domain Eukaryota; kingdom Metazoa; phylum Chordata; class Actinopteri; order Lophiiformes; family Antennariidae; genus Antennarius; species Antennarius striatus. The sequence continues at coordinate 14,779,871 of NC_090796.1, read as the reverse complement.
CACACATACTTGGCACTCATACACTGGACACACACAGTAGACACACACACACATGGGACACACACACGCGCACTGGAGAAACACGCTAAGACAGATGCTAGCTGTATGCATACGTGTCCAATGTGTGTGTGTGTGTGTGTGTGTGTTTGTCTTGTTCAGCTCATGTTTGGTTCTCTAACCTTTTACCTGGTGAATGAAGGTACTAAACGCTGGGGCACTGAACCCCCACGCCACGCCAACAGGACGTTCTGGACGACTGTCCTCCTGCTCCAGAGACATGAACACATCCATCATCTCATGTCCAGCATCACAAAGACGCTGAACCGAGTGGATTAGGAGCAACAGATTGGACCAATCACGAGAGACGGACTCCACCGACACGCCGTCCGTCTCCAGAGGCGACCGAAACACATTAAGACGGTACACGGCGACGCTTTGATGTTAACATCGGAAATAAAGACCCGCTGCTGTGATCGGCGCCACGGGCCCGCGGCGCTCTGGAGTTCTGTTATCTGATCACCCATCAGAACGCCTCCTTCCTGCGCCTGAGCTGATGAATGGCTGAGGAGGAAGAAGAAGGAACGTATCTGATGGCTGCCTCCTGAGTGACGATCTTATCTCAAACGCCGGCGGAGACGTCCAATCCGGCTCATCTCCCCTTCATCTCTGCTCTGATCCTCAGTCGTCAAGCCGGTCGCACCAATCAAGAAGATAAGAGTCCCACCCCGGTCCCCTTTTTTTTTATTCCTCCTTTTAAGGCTTCCAGGGAACGTTTCTCTTTGAAACAAATAAAAAGTTCCTTTATTACACCAGATGGCTTTACGAGAAACATCAAAACCCAAGAAATCAGGCTTGATCGTCTAAATGTGGTGAATGAGGAGAAAAAGGAGAGGATAAAAACTATAAATACACATTATGTAAACACATCTTGTTGTGTACTTATTTTTAAATGACGCGAGTGTTGCTCATTTCTTCTTTGGCTCTTCAACAGGGGTGGACAAACTGAGGAGCAGATGGAAGGACTGTTTATTTCTACTCATGCAAATGACATTTAAAAAGCATTATATAAAACTAACATCACCCTCGCTGACTGCCAATGATGTCTGCAGACATCAGTGATCTTTTTTTTTCAACAGGGGGGGTACGGGGACCGTCTGGTGGAGCTCGTCAGTGAAAATCAGGCTTCTATCGTGGAATTTAGCGTCATGACGACTGATCCAGTTACAGAACAGAGGGATGGCAAATCGGAGGAAGTTGCGTCAGCCTACGATGCAACCCGGAGCGAACACGGCGTCGCTCTTGAGCCAAGCATCTTCTGATTGGTCGAGAACGTCAAGAAAACACCGATAAATGTCCAGAGCCTTGAAGGAAGTCCACCGAAGTGGATCAACTGGTAATAATTCTAATTCTATTTGGAAATAATTCTATAATTTAAAAAAGTTTGAAGGGCCGGATTACAAGGCCTAATGGGCCGAACATGGCCCTAGGGCCGTAGTTTGTCCATGTCTGCTGTACAATCTGATTAACAAGTCAGAAAAAACATAGTAACATCAATCTTAAAATCAATCAATGACTTCTGACTAATTTTATTTCCCCGTTGGGGGGCTTTTATATCACCTTCGCCCAGTCGCGTGACAAAACACGTCTTCCTGCGTGAGAATGTTTGCGTTCGTCGACATTTCGTCATCTTAATTTCCAGACTGTGACTAATCAACGTGGCTGAGAACAAACGTCTCCCGTCCTTCCTCTCCTCTCTTCTATTCCGATTCTTCTGCACCACATTCCCCTTCTGAACTCACTGGGAAGCGGGGAGCTCAAGGCGTTGGTGGTGGTGGTGGTGGTGGTGGTGGTGGTAGGGGGGCCCAAACGGTTAGCGAGTCCTTCATTGTCGATGGTTTCAATGGCGATTTCAATCTTGACACCGCCAATCAGACGGGCCTCGCATTGGTCCTTGTTCATCGCCGTCAAATGGTTTTGTCTCCCGAGGGTCATGGTTGATTAGGTGGGGGGAGACTGGGAATTGTGTGCGGGACACTGGGCTCTTTGTCCCAACTCAAGAAGTGGACTCCTTAGCAGTCTATAGCTGCATGCAGCGGATTCACTCGTGCATGCACAAAAGGCGAGCACACACTCATGTAGGGGATACTAAAATGAGGGTATTTTAAATTAGCAGTCCCAGAGGGACATGCTAGTAAAGGTTCAGATGAGTTAAAGGATGTTTGTTCAAATGTTTGTGAGACTAATACCAGAAATGAAAAGTATTTCACCTGATTAACAGCAGCGTCTAGAGAGCTGTCCCTCTGAGAGGCGATAAAGTTGAAAAGTCAGAGTGGGAGTGTGTACATCAATGTTAACCTCATCACATGACCACTAATCCTCCACCACAAGCTGACCTTCAACCATCGGACAGTTTTCTTTGACATGTTTATCATTTATAAAATGCATTAATCAGAGCCGGATGAACGAGCTCTCCATTAAAGTGTGACACGACTCTCCGTCATACGTGTAAAAGTCCACAGACGTGTAACGCATCAAGCGTGTCACGGGCTCCAAAAAGCCTCTCGGGAAGTGTTTATTACATTAGGTTATGTCAAGCCACCACACTAAGTGGATCACATAGCAGCACATTAATCTCCATTTGCACAGATGGAGACGTAATCCCTTCTTCTCGGACAGCGAGTCACCGATACGTCACATGACGCGCTGCAACGCATCGACAACAGGAAGCTGGCAGCGGGTTAGATTATCATGTTACTGTTTTACATGAAGGCTCAAGTCGGTTTGGGGATTTCTGACATCAGGTGGACTTAATCTACACCGGGGGTGTCAAACTCATTTCCACCGTGGGCCACAGCAGCATCATGTCTGTCCTCAAAGGGCCAGATGTAACTTATAAATGTAAGTAAATGTAACTCAATTTAATGTAAACTAAATTTAACTACTCCTTAATGTTAAATAACTCTGAATGTATTACTTATTCAAGTTACAAACATTATATTTACAAAGAAAAAACATGTTTGTTTCTCTGTTGTAAGATAAATCCTTTAATTTTGTCAGGTGATGAAAAACAGCAACACAGAACTCCATCAATCAAGGATCAAACTATCCAAGAGAATAAAGAAAATTAACATCAAATATAAGATAAGACATCTACTTTGTTCAAAACGTTTTTGTAAAAGTTAAAATGGGCTGAAATATTGCATTGTGGGAAATGTAGTTTTGGTCAAAGCACACTTTTTACCTTTTCTATTTTTAGACACTGATCTTTTATACTCTTGCGGGCCACATAAAATGATGTGGAGGGCCACATTTGGCCCCCGGGCCTTGAGTTTGACACATGTGGTCTACACGTTCAAGTGACTTGTATAATAGTCCAAGTCCAACGTCAGGTCAATCAGAAAATCTCATGAATCATCAGAGGACGTTCAGAAGAATTCAAGTCAAGACAATATATTAGATATGAACAAGTCTTTTTCAAGTCTCAGTAAGAATCACGTCAAGCCTCAAGATAACCTGTACGAGTCTAGAGGACATTCACGTCATCGTACGCAAAAACGGTCTCTGGTCAGGCTGCACACGCGTCACAAATACCCCACGAGTCTCAAGTCGAGTTCATCTGCAGTTCACGTCAAGGCAGCACCCGATAATTAAAGCAGTCAAGAGAAGCGCGAAGTATTTTAAAGGCTTTTTGGTCCGACTAAAATGACTAAAATAAGTTTCGATCTTCGTTCGACAACATGGGTTGGCCTCATTATTCTTGTGGAGATACTTAATGTATTTTAAGACTCTGACATGTGGAACATAAAACCCAAACCAAACAAATACGCTCAGCTGGAATGTGTAACCAAACTTTAACTTCAACCTTTTATCTGGAAAAGAGCGTTTTCATTAAAAAAAAAAAAAAAATCCAGACAGAGGAAATGGGAAACTTGAAGTATGAAGTCTTGTTAGTGTGATGATGGTTGTTAAGATGGGGAGGGGAGCAGATAAAAATAAAAAGGCTCATGCACACAGAGGGAGCTAAAGTGAGCACAAGATGACACTTGGATGGGGCTTATGCAACCCCGGCTGGGAGAAGGTAGCGAAGGGAGGATGAGAGCGTAAGAGGATTTGTGTTGAGAGGCTGTCAATTTGTGTGAGGCGTTAAAAAAAAAAAAAAAAGCTGAAGAAAAGACCATAAAAACATTTAAAGTCGAATAAAACGAGTCCTCCGGGGCGGTGAATGCAGGTTTCTGCGTGTTAATACATCACAACCAGTCAGGGCTGCTTCTCTCTCGCGGCTCAGAATTTCTGTGAATTAAACTTGCAGCATTCAAACCCAATCCTTTCAAATTAAAAGCATGAATTATTCATGGGAAACACTATGAGATGTGTGCATTCATCATGTGGAGGTCTGTGTTTCACTTACCAGACTTTCCACACCGCCCAGCGTGTGATTGGCATTGTACAGGGAGTAGGTCAACTGGTACACCCCATCATTGGTCTCGCTGTTGCCATAGAAACCCACACCCACCGCCACGCTACAAGAGAGAAAAGAGACAGGTAAGCCTTTGTTGAATTAATGAGAGGAAAGAGAGCGAAGGCTGGTTGGCTTGATGTTCTGTTCAATCCGAGGATCCAAACTTTCAAACACATCCTTAGAACCCCCCCCCCCCGAATTAAAAAAGAACGCGCAGCAACCTAAAAATAAGGGCCTGCTTCCTGTTTGGACGCTCTGAGACGGACCGGACTCCCTACAGGGAACAGAACGGTACCTACACCAGCTCACATGAATATTTCATGTCTTATTTTTCACCACAGGCGTCATTAAAAAAAAAAAAAGCAAAGTCATCTATTTCTATTTTTATTTTTTCCCATCCAGTCTGACGAGACGAGAAAAAGACGAGGAGCGCGTTGGGACGACGCCTGCAAGGACTGGCAAATCTTATCTCTTGAGATCATTTGCATAAGTAAACAGAAGCACAGACAAGGATGAACGGAAGGAATGCAAGGGCAGAATTGTGGGGGGGGGGGGTCACACAAGATTGAGGTTATGGGGGAGATAAAATTGTACTCATCTGGCGTTTGCACTTCTTCCATATGTTTAAACAGAACATAAACTCCTGCACCATGTGATCAAATGTTTGAAGACACGCTGATGGTGAAATGTGTGTGGACCTCACTGCACCCACACACACACATGCACACACACACACACACACACACACACACATGCACACACACCACAGGAATGGAGGAAAGAGGCGGCGAGAAAGCGTTTGAAGTTCTGCATTCATTTGCATAAACAACACTGTGAACCAGAAATTATACAACACACTTCAGGAATGTTTGCACATCATCTGAAACGGCTCCGGCAATATTCAGCCTCCCAAGGATTTCACCGTCGACTCATCACGAAAACGCCGCCACTGCTGCACGCCCATGTGACATCAGCTGTGAAACCAGCTCAATTCCACCATCAAACTCCCCAACACCCATGATACGCTTGTTTCAGCTTCATTCTTCACCTGTTACATGAGTAATAGATTACCTGACCAAACAACCCCAACAGTTCACCCATCGCTTTAGATCCACGCTTGTTTTTAATGCAAATCTTTTACATATTTTATCCATTAATTTAGGTGTTTTTCATCTATTCGACATTATAATTTTAACTTAAAGAGTTAATCCATAATAAAGAATAATTTATCCAATACTTTTAGTTTACATGAAGCCATTGATGCTTTTATTTACTTTAAGGCAGGTTGATCTATTAGTTTTATCATTGCATCCTTTAAACAGCGACTATTATCTAAACTTAAAACTTCACTTAAACTTTATTGTGAAGGTTTTGATTTCTTTTCTTTTGGTTTTCATGAGCTACTAGTATATATATACTAGTATATATATTTACGTACTAGATTAAGACTACTACTTTTTATTCAAGCTAACAAAAACTACCCGACTGTCGACTTTCTGGGACTAAGTCTACCAGCGTGGAATCACAGAAGCTGCTCTGGATCAGGGTCAGGTCAGGTTAATGAGCGGGGGTCGGCCTCACCGAGACCTAGAACGCCATCCGTGACCTTGGTGAAGCCTCCCTGATGCTCCAGATAACCCAAAAGCAGAATTCCTGCAGCAAACAGGAGCTTCTTTGCTAATGAGTCCGCCAAGGACCGCCCCGAAACCCTCATGGCGGAATGAAGGACGAGATGAAACACACAGGAAAAGTGAGAGACAGGAAGTGACATAACAGCATCAGCTATAAATCATCATCATCATCATCATATGAGACTAGAGTAAAGAACAAAACAGGAAGCAGCAGAACGTTTTCATCCATTCACACAATTTTAATTACAACCCCCTGATGATGACGCAAACACTGATATGTTTTATTTGTTGGATGTTTTTTTTTCCATTTCCTCCTAAAAAAAAAAAAAAATGCTGCCAACAAAAGACAGCATCCCATGATAATTGTTCTCATTTAGTCCGTCTAACAAGATCCTTTCATGCAACAGCTGCAGAAAACACAATGAATGAAAAAAAGCCGGGGGAGTTGTGGATTTATTTGAACCATGCAAATATTTAAAGGGTAGAATCTAATGAATATACGGAAGCAGAAAGAACAGAGAGAGAGTTGCTTCTATCGCTCTGTTTTTCTCGATTCTTCACTTCCCTCAGTAATCGTGCTTGAAATATCTCATTCGGTGAGAAAGAATATCTGAGATTTGAGCTGGCATGTTCCGAAGTAAACGTCCAAACTGTCATGTTGATAAATGACAAACTGGACCGGAGACATGGAGAGGAATTTCAAAAAGAAGCCAATCTTTAAGCCTGGAGCAGAAAAATGTTCCCAACCACAATGAGCGGACTCGATTTTTGAGATGTTTCCCTCCACGTGGACTTGTGTGTGTTTAAATTTATATAAATATACACACACATGACCTTTTTTTTTAAATCTAGAAAACGCCCAAAATAGCCAAAGCTTTGATGCTGTAATAAACCGAGCCACCAGAAAGCGACGGTTTTTATCACGTCTACTCTCGTGAATTCATTTCTGTATGGGATCCAACGGAGGACCATCAGATTGCTCTCTTTTTATTCCCTTCCTTCATTCTCATTTTTAAATTCGCAGCACGCAGAGATCACTACAATAAAACAAACAACATAAATAAACTTGACGCATTATCACATCATTAAAGGAGGAGAGAAAGAACCGGTAAGACGCTGCTTCCACCTTCAGATCCTTCAATCCTGGACCTGCTTCAGGTTTCTGCCTGTTAAAAGCCAGGTGCACTAATGGCTCTCTACAACAAAGGGTTAAAGTACATGTAAATAACTTTTGCTGTGATTTGGAGTTCTATAAATCAAATGTGCTTGACCTCATCTTGACCTTTAAAAGTCTGAGGAAACAGGCTTGAAATCTGAACTTCGCGATAAAATGAAATCTTCCGCATCGAAAGTGCGTCCAACAAGTTAATAAGATCGGTAACTGAATTTGAATCATTAGGACGGCAGACACCGATAGGAATCAGGGCAAATTTTTTTCGGCATCCATCCCATAAATGTTTGATTTGCTGATGTTCAGATGGACGGATCGGGTCAACTCAGCTTCAGATGCTGTCAAGTTCAATCAGAGACGACAGGAAGGAGAAACGAGGCGACGGGGCAGAGAGACGAGCGGGAGAAAGTGAAGCCGGGGTGAGAAGCGGTGAGGGATCTAATCCAATGACATATCGCCCTGGCATATCCTCAAGATGGACGTAATCGAATTTGGGAGTCACATGAAGGAAAGTTTATTTCCCTCAGGACGTTTCCTCCCACTTCATTTATCTCGTAGCGTCGAGTCTTACGACTCACCGGGTCGACCCATGAAAGATATTTAATTGCGCTGGAGACTAAAATCTCATGGGAACACTACGGCGTTCTTAAGTTGAAACCACCAAACGGAGTTCTGCAGGTTTCTTTTTAGAGGGTAACGATCCTGCAGGCAGAGGTCGTCCGATTCCGATGTTTTTGTCTCTCCTGGGGGGGGTGAAGGGGGGGTGGTGGTTTCACCTCAAACGCTTCATGACCGCCATGATTTATTCACCAGGTGCGATTCCCTTGAATTGTTATCACATTATTCCTGCATTGATTTCCAGACAGAACCACCTCAAGTCAAGTGCAAATACATTCTTCCTTGCAAGTCCACCTCTTTCCATTTCCTGTCTCATACCTTCAACATTTTTTTTTTTCATTCCCCCCCTCATATGAAAAATGGAAATGCTTAAAAGAATGTGAAAGCAGTCTCACGCTGAAACACAGCAGTCTGCGTTTTGAAGGTTTTTTGTTTTTTTTAAAAAATGCAGCGGTTTTAAATCGACCAATGACAACAGTCAAAAAGAAAAGCGGTCAAGGAGATAGTCTGAAACTTTTGAGAAACGTGTTTTCATGTCTGTTTGACTGCATTTAAAGTTAGGCGGAAGCCCGGTTTATCTTTGGATTGGTAATTCTTCTCACTTCCTTCCTTTATTAACACATTACTGGTTTCAGGGACGTTTTAAAAGCACGAGGGTTTTGGAGGACGTCCGATCTGTAAATTCAATATTCAACGGGGCTTGAATGCACGTGAAAATGCTGGTCGTTTTCCAGAATCGAACACTTAAAATAAAAAACCGACTCGGTGTGAACGGAGGCCGAGTGCTACCTTTACCAGAGAGAAACCGGGTCCAGAAATGTGTTTTTTTTCCCCTCCTCTTGTGATTCAAATGTACAGAAGGTCATCTTCATGCTGTTCACACCCCAGCGTTCAGATTGAAACTGAAGGCATGAAGAGGAGTATTTTTAGAGGCTTTTATTCTCTGTGAAAAGCTTTTTCTATTACGCTTCACAGCCACCGTCTTAGTGTGGGTGTATTACTGATATTCCCATTTACACTTTATTAAACTGCGTTCATTCGCTGGTGGGCAGCGGAACAAACAGACGCCAAAGAAAAAGAGCGATAGAAATAATCAGACAGATGGTCCAGATCCAACATGTTGTTACCGGCATGTCCAGCAATGCAGCATCAGTGTGTTGGGGGGTGGGGGTCCAGCATCCCACCCCCCCCTGGAAAAAAACTAACTAACTAACCAACTAAACTAAATCAGAACATTTTTCAGATTCTGGACCATCTTCCGGTTAACAATGAACCTCTTCTGAAATGTCAGATCATTTTTGGGCCTTAATTCAATAACGCCCACTCATTCCAAAAATGACTGTCACATGGCTGGCAGAAGAATCTACTGGTCTGGCAACAAATTCAATTAGCTGGTGTGTGTGTGTGTGTGTGTGTGTGTGTGTGTGTGTGTGTGTGTGTGTGTGTGTGTGTGTGTGTGTGTGTGTGTGTGTGTGTGCGTGTGTGTGTCATCGTAATGCCTCTTCTCGACGGGTTCGGTTCTGATGATCGATATCTTTGCCTCTCCAGGTTTTGTATTTTCTTTATAAGACTCTGTTAGTGCTCCGTCTCCTGATGGTTCCACTCTGCATTTAGGAATCTGTTCTTATTGGAACAGGAAGTTTGGCCTAAGAAGACCGGCTTACCGGCTTCTCTTGATGTCGCTTCAGGCGAGTCGTTTTAAAGTACAGTGAAAGAATCTGAGCTGTTTGATTTTTCAGACCGGAGATATATTCCTGATAATTAATAATTAACATTCATGTTAATCAATCCAAGTTGATATGTCTAATCCCTATATGTTAGAATATTACTGTTTGATTCTATAGGTTAGCATTCGTGGAACTCAAGGGAGGTCACAACGGTGCCACCTAGCTGCCGGAGGTTCAAACAACACAACACCAGTCACCGCTTCAAAAATCTGTTCATGCAAACTATAAATTAATAATCAATACGGTGGTACGAGGACAATAAAAACAATACAGGAATAAAAAACTCTGCAATACTCGGGTGTGTTAACTGAACTGGGAATTGTGGGTAAACTCTGGTGTGTCCCCGGCTTCAGGAAACACCGACTAGACAGAAAGAGAAGGGAAGGAAATGACCTTTACTTTTGTCGAGCCGACACACAAGTATATAAAGAGTTAGGGTATTCTGAAGGGAGGTGTGAGTGTGTGTGTGGGGGGGTGCTGAAGTAATCCAAGTGGGTCAGACTGGGGAATAAAAGATGAGCAGAAGATGATTGGACGCGTTTCCCGTGTAAACATGGAACAGTTAAAGTCTCCATCAGGAATAACTAACAACCAATAAAGACAATTGGAAAACAAAGACTGTGGCGGACATCGACAGTGTATGTGTGTGTGTGTGTGTGTGTGTGTGTGTGTGTGCACTTTAATCAGCAGTTAGCTTTAACGGGTTTAATTCCCGCCTCTCTCACCAGGTGATGAGGCCGGCGGCGACGGCCGACCAGGTGACGCAGCAGGAGTTGGGCCTCTTGCTCTCCTCCTCCTCCTCGTCTTTGCGGCAGCAGCACAAACAGCTCAGGTAGACGGCGAGGCAGAGCAGGTTGAGGCCGAGGCCGGCGGCCGCCACGCAGCCCAGGAAGATGAGCGACTGTAGAGAAAAAAAGGGGGGGGCACACCATGTAAAAAGGGCCCCAAGTAGGGATCAACTGGTTTGAGAAGCAGCAGATCAGGGGTGTCAAACTCATTCTCACCGAGGGCCACATCAGCATCACGGCTGTCCTCAAAGGGCCAGATGTAACTAATAAATGTAACTAAAGGTAACTCAATATAATGTAAAATAAATTTAACTAATCCTTAATGTTAAATAACTATAAATAACCAAATAAATAATTTATTACTTATTCAGGTTAGAAACATTGCAGTTCCACAGAAATATAAATGCTTTTAATTTGTTAGGTTATTGAACCCACAGAACTCCATCAATCAAGGATCAAACTATCGAAAAAAAAGAAAAGAAAAATAACATCAAACACAAGTCAAGGAATTAACTTTCTCCAAAACATTTTTTTCCCCCAATGTTAAAACGGGCCGAATTACTGCATTGTGGGAAATGTAGTTTTTGCTCAAAGCACACTCTTGACCTATTTATTTTTAGACATTGACCTTTCATGCTCTCGCGGGGCCACATAAAATGATGTGGAGGGCCACACTTGGTCCCCGGGTCTTGAGTTTGACACATGTTCGGTAGAGGGTCACATGATAGCAAAGAAGACAAAATGATGACATCATAGGTTGCAAGCATGTGACTAAAATCCGATCAATTAACACCGATCATCTGTTCAACGTCTCTTGTTGAGCGTCACGATGGAAATAATTCTGGGCGATCCGTACGGTAACACACACAAACACACTCCGCGTCTCCACCAGCTAACAAGGCCAGCTGTACCTTCTCCTCCAGCTGGAGAGCAGATGCCTCCTCATACATCTCTGCATCGACCCCCCCCCCCCCCCCACATCCCACCTTCTGCAAGAAATGTGGTTGCCGCGACAAAAATAGCAACGGCACTGTCTTAACAGCCTCCAATGGATTCTGCATCCATCTGTGAGCAGATGGGTTTATTCCAGCAAACCCCCCCCCCCCCCCCACACACACACCCCTACCCATGTTCGCTCGTCCTTTTTAGTAGGTCTGAAATCTTTTTGGTGCTGAGCCATCTGTTCTTGTGCTATGATGTTTGAGCCCCCACAAGTCAAGTGTGGGGGATTAAAATAAAAAAAATAAAATAAAAATGGAAGCGTGTGTGTCGCAGGATTACGTCCACCATCGCCAGTTCCAATTGAAAAACCTCCACACACACACAAAAAAACAAAACAACCCGTGACGAACCACAATCAGACCAGACACACACAAAATATATCCGGTTCACTGGTTTCACACTTTATTTTGTTAATTTGCTCCATTTCCTTCAAATTAAAACTTCCTGCTGTGGCTCCTCCCCCTGGCGTCACGCGTTTGGGGAGCATCTTGTCCCATTTCACGGCTACATGCCCTTCAAATGGACATCCACTGACCCCCCCCCGCCCCCTTCCACCGACTCAATGTGCATCCTCCTTACCCCCCCCCCACTCAATCTGCAACCTCTGACCCCCCCCCCCCCTCACCTTGATGGCCTTCTCTTAAAGGAGGTGATTGTAAATGCGGTGGCCCTAATGGGCGTGTCTGGACAGATGGATGGAGGCGGGGCTTCAAGGTGAGACAAAAAGGAGGGGGAAGACATGTGGTGGTAGTGGGGGGGGGGGGGGTCACGCCGTGATGGTCGCCATAAGTTGGATGTACATGGTTAGGTGAACGTGGTAAATGAGACGGAGCTGAGGGACGCAGGCGGAAACTACGGGGGGGGGACGGACACTGGACCACAAAGAACCCCCCCCCCACCCGACGATGTGCCGGTTAGTTGGTCTGGGGGGGGGGGAGTGAAAGGACGAATTACCACAGCTCATTTGGGGCTCGCTGCATGTGAGAGGCCTGCTTAAACCGCACAATGAAGAGGAAGGAGGGAATGAAGGGGGGGGCAGTGTGTGTGTGTGTGTGTGTGTGTGTGTGTGAGATGGGGGGGGTGGATGAAGGACCATCAAAAGTTTGATTTATCCTACATTTGCGCATTTCACTGTGTTTGGGGAGAAAAATCAAGGCTGGGGAATTATTCCAAGGCTCCTTTTTCTCTCTCTGTGGGGGTGGGGGGGGTAGTTGTGGGGGTGAGGGTGAGGCTAGAGGCTCACATAAAAAAATAAAGGAAGATGGAGCTGAGCAGGAAGGGGGGCGGGGGGGGGAGATGAGAATAAAAAAAGAAAGGAGAGGGTGAGCGTTTGATGGAGGGAACAGCAGGGTACGGGTGACAAAGTGTGTGTTTGCACATGCAGCACACACACACACACACACACACACACACACACACACACACACACACACACACACACACACGCGGCCCACTTTCTGTCCTCGTCGTTCTCTTGGCCCCCGAGGCGCCGACTCTGCATAATGCTTCCATTTCCCCAAAAATAGTGAGCGGACCAGAATCTCATTTTTGTGAACACACACCAGCGCTCAGGCCCCAAAGCCATCCGACCGACGACACACAAGTGAACCGAGAAAAGTCAACACACGTCAAATATCTTTTCAGAGCAGTGATTGAGCCCCCCCACCCCCACCCCCATCCCTACCTCCCCCACTCCCACCCCTACCTCCCCCACTCCCCTGCTCATGAACTATATCCAATGTAATCCTGTTAGGGCTGCAGATAATTAGCATTTTAATAAATGCAGTTTTTTTTTTCTCTTTTCACTTGAGGAGATTATTCATTTTTGTCTGTAAAATGCGAAACGTAATTAAAAAAAAATCAAAAGTCTGGTAATTAACCGACGATGTTATTGATCAACCAAATTGCGTTGGGATTGGATCCAACACAGAGGCAATAGATTATCAGTCAGGTTCCAATAAGTTCTTTACCCAGGAATGTAGAGCTCTATGTAAACATGTATGTAATAATAGGAGTTATAAATAAATGTAAAAATACACCGTATGTTCAGAGAGCCGTCTAAGTGGGTTACGGTCTGCGTCTCCTGCCGAGAACCCTTTAAAAAAAAAAAAAATCAATTTTTAAAGCGCATGCAGGGCCTATAATTAAAACATAGGTATGAAAAGCGTCCATCTGTTACGTCTGACCCGGAGACGAGAAGCTCCGCCCACTCAGAGGGCCTCTAAACGCACGCTAAGCGACGTGAAGCGTCTTCTGTTAGCAGGCGGCTGACAGCTGTGTGTGTGTGTGTGTGTGTGTGTGTGTATATGACATTCCTTTAAAGATGGGTTAGGGTGAGGTGATTCCTTGACTACATGGAATTGTAAATTCATCCTTTTCTGCACATGAAGACTTCATTTTCCCGGTGATGTAATATCTTTTTTAATTCTTTGACCTTTTCCGGGCTGATTCGATCCTGATAACTGATCAGATGTTCCAAGTATAATAAAAACTTCCTCCAATAAAGTTTGTCTTCAGTGGCAAATAGTAACAAAAATAAGAGATAAATAAGATTAAAATCATGCATGAGGATAAAGATCAAACCCAGAGATCTTTTGTGGAGTCATTTCCTCAAACACGATTATTTCATTATAAATGTCTTAACATGATTAGACCTCCTTGTTGTGGAAAGTCGGAGTTCCCCCTTCAGAAGCTTATTATTTTCTGAAGGGGGCATCTTATTATAATCTTATTATAATCTATAATCTATCTTGTTATAAGATTTATCAATTTTTTGTTTCTTTTTTAAAAAAGATTCAAAAGATTTGATCAATCTTACAATAAAGGGGGAACTTTATTGTAAGATTGATCACATTTTTAAAATAATTAAAAAAAAGGCTTTAGATTTATCAAATTTTATCAAATTTTTTAATTTAAAAAACAACAACAACAACTTTATAATAAGATTTATTATAAGACATTTGTTGTGTTGTTTAAACCCAGGAAAGGTGGAATGAACGCTTGGAAGAAGAGCGACAGTCTTCCTCCACGTCGCTGCTCATCCTGCTCTGACTCCGAACGCCCTCGGGGAGGGGGGAGGATAAGGAGGAGGAGGGGGGGGCGAGGGCTGTTTCCGACAGAGTGCACTCGACTGGGCCCGTCCCCGTTCGCAGCTGGGACACCATTAAGTCCCAGTAAAGCGACCAATAGGTTATGGATGAGAGGAGGAGGAGGCTGGAGGATGCTCTAAATCCATTACGCTGTGTGAACCTGGAGGCCTTCCCTAAAAGGAGATGGGGGGGGGGGGTTGGGGTCAGAGGTCAGGGTTCTGATGCTACCATTGAAACAAAAGGAAGCCCACCCCTTCCCCCCGTTCCGTTCCAATGGAAAGAAGACTTTTATTGTTGTTTCCGCTGGAGGGGAGTGTGTGTGTGTTCTGTGTGTGTGTGTGTGTGTGTGTGTGTGTGTGTGTGTGTGTGTGTGTGTGTGTGTGTGTATGTGTGTGTGTGTGTGTGTGTGTGTGTGTGTGTGTGTGTGTCCCAGATCAGGTGAGTCTGGACTCTTGGACTAAAACTAAACTAACTAAAACCCCGTCATGAGGAACTCCACGGCTGAATGTCATGACATCAGGATGGGGGAGGGACACATCCAGCCAATCAGATGATGCTAATCACAGGCTTCAAGCCCCACAGAGACAGATTGGGGTTAATGACCTTCTGGATAGTGGGGGGGGGGGGTATATGTGTGTATGCATGACTCCAAGGAGTAAATACACGGTTTGGTGAGAAAACAAAGAGATAATGGATGAAGCAGAGACAAATAACTGCATTAACAGTAAGCTACAAGCAAGTGTGTGTGTGTGTGTGTGTGTGTGTGTGTGTGTGTGTGTGTGTGTGTGTGTGTGTGTGTGTGTGTGTGTGTGTGTGTGTGTGTGTGTGTGGGGTCAGTAACAGATTGATTTTCTGAGGGAGTTGATTCATCTCCAATGCAATCAGAGCGGCAGGAGAGCCGATAATGAAACTGTTTCCCTGGGTATGCCTGGTACAACCGTCTCCCATCACGCTATTTAAAGCTAATACAGCCTGAGCAATTATAAGTGAAGTGGTATTATGGGATGGCTGCCAAAGAGAGAATAAAAGAAAATCTGATTAGAAACTGAACAGCTGTGAGCGTCGGACTTGGAAAGGCGGTGGTGAGGAAGGAGGGGAACGTTTCCGGAATGCTGCTCCCAGGGAATCTCTGGTGCAGGAAGAGTGTGTTTAGAGTGTGTTTAGAGTGTGTTTAGAGTGTGTTTAGAGTGTGTTTAGAGTGTGTTTAGAGTGTGTTTGTGATGCGGTTGAAGACAATGTCCGAGGCTTGTTATTCGGATGCACTGATAGTGGGATAAAAGCTTTCAGTGCACACACACACACACACACACACGACCACGCCATCGGTCGAGGTCAGACTCCACAGATCTGCACGCCAGAGCTCCACTTCCTGTTTCTTAACGCAGCACAAACTCATGCTCCAGCACAGCAACACATGCGAGTCTGTTTTCATGCTCCGACGGGCAGCAATCACTGCGCCGAGCACAGATAACAAACACTGGGAAGCTGAAGTGTAGACTTTTAGCATTTGTACGTTAAAGATTTTCACGGCTTCCATCAGTCTGAGGCGGCGCTAATCATCTCACGCTGCTCGAAAAACAAACGAACAAATAAAACTAGAAAATATTTGACCCCAAACTGAACAAACTGACTTTATAGGAGGGATTAATCCAAAGCCCACATCAGATGTTTTATCATCCTGGAGGCACTTTTGTTTTCTTTACAGGCTCATTTTTCAGGTTGGCGTCTTTTAAATTTTTTTTATTATTTTTTTACCATTATTTTTGTTTGTTTTTACGTTTTTCTGTTTTTTACAGAATGACAAACAGAACTTATCGTGCATTTAATTCTTTTCCTCAGCTAGGGCACAGGCCTTCATTGTCATTGGACTTTTTATGCTCTCGCGTGCCGCATAAAATGATGTGGAGGGCCACATGTGGCCCCCGGGCCTTGAGTTTCACACACGTGATCCAGAGGCTAGACTCCTAAACAAGGATGATAGACCCTCATATTAGAATTAACACTTACATGCACTGATGTAGATAAACTCATCTACTGTCACTGACTTTATGATTATCATTGTTGTTATGACAACAACAACAACAACAACAACAACAAGAACGTTCGGACAGTCGGAACGCCGTCACCGGACGAGGGACAGGAAACGAGAGGGGAAGTCAGGACCTGCTGACTTACACGTGATGTCTGTCTACACACACACACACACACACACACACACACACACACACACACACACACACACACACACACACACACACACACACACACACACACACACACAGAAGACAAGAACACCACAGCTTCTGCATTCCATCACTTTTCTGGCCCGGAGCCCACTGAGGAATTCCGGAGGACTGCCCCCCCACCACTACAACTAATTATGATTCCTCCCTCCCAAAGGCACGTGGCTGGAGTCTGAGGCACGGCTCCACGACTTAACCCCCCCCCCCCACAACAACGGCTTCAGTGATGAAGATCTGGGACAGCGGAAAGGCTTCTTCACCGCTGATTCGTCCAAGCGTTTGCCGTTGTAGAACATATAGGAGTAAGATCTGTGCAGCAGATGAGATCCTCCACCCTCACTCCTGCTGAAGTGGGGGGGGGGCAAGGTGTGTGTGTGTGGGGGGTCCTTCAGTAACCCTTTGGAAAAGGGTGGGGCACCACAGAGATGCACTGTCATGAGTCAGAACCTCCAATAATTCAACTTTCCAGCTTTGGCTGCTCATTATCTCAAGTGCTGATGGACTCATGGGGGAGGACTGAACCCCCCCCCCCCCCCAAAGTAAAAAAAGGCCTTTTCTATGAGGATGAGAATCACAACCAGAGCCCAGCAGAGCTTAATGTTTGTGCTGATGATGATGAAGACGAGGATGTTGAACCTCTGACATTTAGTGCTTCTCTCCTGCAGAGCCCCCCCCCGCCACCACCCCCCCATTCTGTGACCCTTACTCCACTTCAATAATGAAGACCCCCCCCCATCTTTTTTTTCTTTTCAGGAAGCATTATTTACATCACTTGAGTTGCTTTTATTTCTCAGTTGCATCCAATCCCCCCCCCCTTCCAAACCTAACCTGAACCCCCCCCCCCGGGAGGGCAAAACCCCCCAAACCAAACCAGAAAGCTCTGCAGCACTGAGGTGAAGTGACATTTATTCCACGGGCTAAACTGTCGCGTTGAAATATTAAAGAGTGAAATCATGAAACATTCACGGAACAAGACATCCAGGAGCGGGTCGACCCCCCCCACCCCACCCCCTACCCCCCAGGACCGACCCGACCCGGCGCACCCCGGGGGACTGGGATGGAACCCACTTTAAACCCCCAGTTTGGATGAGACGCATCACATCCACACAGGTGTGCGCCACGGAGAACTTCTCCCCATTCCACTGATAAATACAACCCCCCCCCCCCCCCCGACCCCCCAGCACTGACCTGCTGGTAGTTCTCCTCCTCGGGCTGGAAGCTGTTGTCAATGGGCTGAAACCTCAGGTTGATGTGGGGGAAATTGTGCAGCCAGTAGGTCCACCAGGGCGCGATGTAATCCACGCGAGAAGAAGACATCCCTGCCCCGGGAAAGAAAAAGTTAGGCAGGCGCCTCAAGTACCCCCCCTTTCTGCTCTGTGGTCCTCCCCCCGAGATGTTTTTAATCCCGTCTCATGTCAAACAAAAGCCCGTGATGAACGCATCGTCTGTGGGGGAAACGCTCTGATCCACGTCCGTGGAGTCCCGCAGTCACGATCCGATGGCGACTTTTTCAGCCCCCCCCCCCCAAAACCAGGAAAGCAGGAACGGTCACAGGGCGTCCATGTCTCCACGTCCGGCCGGGTGGAACCCACGGATCGTCCGAGCGTCAGCTGCTCCGGGCGCACAACAGTCAGCGGCGGGAGCGCGCACAGGAGGACACAAGGAGGAGGGACGGAGACGCGCGCAGACGCACCCCCCCCCCCCACACACACAGAAGAGTCGGAGGAGCGCAGCTTCACGGTTCAAGGAGCGGGTGGAGCTGACCGAGGCTCTGGTGTGTGTGTGTGTGTGTGTGTGTGGGGGGGGTTATACGAAACTTAGTGGGGCATGAACCCCCCCTATAAGACCCGTAGATGTTTGATCATGCCCTTTTATTTAGGACTATTACACAGGTGAACGTGGAACTGTGTTGGGGGGGGGCAGGTGGGGGCTCGAAATTAAAATAATCAAAAAACATTTTTAAAAAAACTCGAAAATTCTTGAATAATTGAAATTTAGATTTACGCACAAATTAAAAGCGACTCGAGCTGAAGTCGCTCCAGAGGAACTCTGGTCTGCACCGCCACCTAGCGGCGGCGTGGAGCTATTACACCCCTGAAGAAGTCGGGTTATAAAGGTTTATAAATCCATTTGTCAATCCAGTCGTACTAACCAGGTCAGACCAGTCCTGGTTTTCATTAAAAGATGTTTGACACTTTGTGTTCCTTGTTCTCTAGTTTCCGTCACCTGGACAGGTGAGGTGTATTTCACACCTCCAGCTTTAGAGGAAACATACCGTGACCTCATGTTGAAATAAAGCTGCACACATCTGCTGTGTTACAACAGGGACACCCATTTAATTCAGTTTGCACCAACTTTGTTGGAATAAATGACAACACACAACCACAGACATCTTTTTTTAGTTTTTATTACAATTATCTGTACATGGTGGATTTACTTGAGCTCCTTCACAGCCAGACCTGAGGAGAGGAGAGAGAGAAGCTGGTTAGAAAACATCACAGCAGACGCACTTAAGTCTGTACCCAACGCTTTCATCCGACTCGGTCTACAACTAATCTAAAATAGAGGCTCGAGGATCGCTTGAAATTATTCTGTCAAACTCATCACCAGTTGCGCTTGAAGGCCACTGAAAATTCAATTCCAAACTTATTACAAAGAAATGAGCGGTTAGAATGGGTCGGTCTGGCTCGGAGCTAAACTCATCCACAGTGGAGATGAAAACACAACACTTTAAGTGTACAAACCGAATGTCATGACAACAACAGTCAATCCCATCATGCCTCACATGTGACCCCTGAATGCAAGAGGCATCAAGGAGATAATATTAACACCTTTTTTTTGGACGTCTCTGCCAACACTCACTTCAACAGAGGCCACAGATGACATAACTAATGTTAGTATCTGAACGGCTCTCATCTCTCTGCTTTCTTTTATATCCAGAAGCCCACAGGTGATTCTGACCTGAGTGGTTCTTCTTCTATGTGGCATTATAACCAACACTACAAAAGTCCCCGACAGCTCTACTACAGTTCATAAATTCATTTAAAACTGATCCAAACCCTACTTCCAACATCAAACCAAATGTTTTATACTCTTCTTTCTTGAAACATCTTTTATTCTTCACTTCATACAAAGATTTACATCCCATAAAGACTGGTCTACAGGCCACACAAAGGAAACCCCTGGACTGCCATGCAAACACAACATAAACCCATAACCTGACACACGACTGACTTCCTTAAACCCAGGAAAAGCACACACTGAGGTTTCCATGTGTGTGTTTTAATGTTATTTGTGTTGCTTCTCATCCGGTACCGACCTGGGGGCAGGGACTGCTTGAGCTTCTCAGCCTTCTCCTTGTCTGTGATGACCAGGGTGTACAGGTACCTGCTGCAACGCACCTTGAACTTGACATTGTCCTTGTTCTTCTTGATTTTTACGGCTGGGGGACAAACACACAACACCAACAATAAAAACACTTGGATCCAAAATCTACATGTTTACATTATAAAAGAGACTACTGCAATTCTTTGCTTTAGATTCCTGGTCAGACTGGAGCAGCTTGGAAATACTTGTGTGGAAAAAAAAAGAAATTTCCATTTTGTGTTACTTCATTAATCTGAATGTTTTCTGGAAAACCCACCCTGTTGCCTACACACAATCTGATTCTTGGCTGTGATGCTTCCACTTAAATACAAGGCTGTATAAATATTGTGTAGAAAAAAACCTGAACAATGATCAGTACTTATCCTTGAAGCTAACTGGATCAGCGAGTACGATCAAACAGTGAGGGTTGAGCTTACACTTAGCATCCTTCCTCCTGGCTGTGAGCAGGAAATCTTTGATTTCTCCAATCTTGCGAGGCTGAAATTAAAACATCCAAGAGATAGAAACGATTAGCTTTAAAAAAAAAAGCATCAACGCTGACAGGTTAAAGGTTAATCGTAATGGATGTTAGGGGACCGGTGGAACTGATGATTCTACTGTACAACGAAACTCAGCACTTGGTCCATCATTATTCTTGCAAGATTGTGAAATGCATCACAAGCACTGCAGCTTGCGATGTTTGGACGTCTTGCTACAAAACCACAGCTAGCATTAGCCTACATTATTGTTTAAAGGTTGCCCATTTCTACCGCAACTATCAATATAAGCTAACTACTCGTCTAACCAGCTGGTGAGGATCAACGCCTGTTAGCAAACATCTGTACCGGTGGCGCTTTATGCTAGCGCCGCCATGCTACTGCTAACCACCAGTGCTAACGACTTGATGCTTTTAAACAGTTGGTTGATACACAAACACACACATTTTCAAAGCTCACACGACCACAAAGAGATTATATCGCATTCTCCATTACAAACCACCAGCTAATAAGTGTTTTTTTTTTTAAAAAAAGAGAAAAAAGCTCTTACCATGCTGCCGTGTCAGCGGACTGAGCGCTGGGGAAGAGCAGAGAAAAGATCCGAGTTAATTTTATAGGTCATTTAAAGAGTCACATGAATGATTTTTACGTCGCCACCCGGCTAATTTACAAAATAATCATAACGCGTAATAAATGTGGTTATAAGTATTCGCGTTAAACAGGATGGGTGATGATTGAAACACTGAGTTTATTAGTGTGTGGATATGACACTCACTGTCTGCCAGAGAGGGGATGAAGAGGGGCGGGACTTCCGGGTTGGAATGGCTTTATAGAAGCCTACGGGAAGCACAGTGGACCAAAATCAATGGCGTCGAATTTTTGCGTTTCTACAACACTATTGGTTACAATAACAGTGAAAAACTTAATGTCTGTTAAATCATTCTAAGACGAGATCGATAGATAATCATTAGATAATGATCAATACATGTAGTTCCTATAATGACCTACCATAGTCTCACATTCTGTTTTAAAGTTCGGCAAATTAATAAAAAAATAATTTTCCACAGCTCAAACCCCTTTGTCTACTACTATACGACAAGAAAAAAATAAATAAATATGAATTAATGAAATAATACAAAAATGTCCCAACTACATTGCAAAAACATTCGCATTAAAATGTTTTTGCAATGTGCTAAAATGGTAGCTAAAGAGGCACTAAAAAAAGAAAATAAATACTGAATAAATAAAATGTAATGTTGAATGTGGGAATATCCACAGCCAATCAATTATGGATTCACTTATCTTTCACCATGCAAATACTACAGATGCCGTTCAAATATGAATCTTAGTATATAAATAGTTAACCATGAATAGCCAACAAAAGTAAAAAAGGAAGGCTTTATGCTATGTGATGTGGAAGGACACTGATCCCAGTTAAAAACAGATTTATTATAGATGTTTTCTGCAGGAGTCCATTAATGAGCTCTATCACCTGAAGACTGTTTCCATATTCAAATTTCAAACACGATGGATGATTTGTGTCAATAATTCACACCACAGGCGCCGTGCTAGCTGACTTTGAGTGACACCTCCACCTGTTTCCATGGAGATCCACTTTGACATGACATAAATACATAAAGACCAGAAATACCGATCAGTCATTTTTAATTAACCTCCCATCAACCTGTCTGCCTATGTCCATAGGCCGTCTACCTCCAGATACTCAATCAGTGCTGCGTTATTGGACACGTTCTACTCTGCATTTAAAATGTCCAGTGATCGTGTCAATCAAGGCGAACGATGGAGTTTGGATCGTTTCTGGAGCGTTTCAGGAATACAGAGGAGCACCTCTGAAGTCACCTGAAACACAATTAAACGCACAAACACACTTTAAACTGCATGTTTTTGTGCATTGTTCAGTTTTGCCTCACTCTGTCAGGAACTAAAACGCTGTTTTGTCTTGACTTTGTAGTCGCTGATACCAAGGAGATTTCACCGCAGTTCCAGCTGACATCAGGTTAACTGTACTTAGCTGAGAGATTGTAAGTGGAGCTTTAATGATACTGGATCTTTACTCCATGCTCAGAGATTCAAAAAGAAGTCCTTGATCACAGTTCACAGACTCTCATAGGATGGAGCTGCAGCGTTTCATTGCAATTGGACTGGGTCGTGTTTGAGGAGAGGTTTTAGAGCTTTCTTTTCCTTGTGATGCTGCAGAACCTCCAGCTTATAACAAGTATTGTTAGCAGTAATAAAATGCATTCATGACAACAGTAAAAATTCAATATATACAACAACTAGACCATAAATGGAGCTTTTTGAAGGTAATACAATGAATAAATGACCAAACACACAAAATACTCGTTTTATCTGGGCTTCATATGAGACATGGATGAACCAGTTAACAATAAATTAGCTTTGGCTGCTCACAATACTTTAATTAAAGTGTCATTTGAAGAAATAAAAGTAAAGTTAGGCAACTCATATGGAGCAAAATGCCCATCATTCTACATGCAGTCATGAATATGTTGCATAAGTCTGGTTTCCATGACTTCAGAGAACAGACAAGTTTTCAGCTTTGTGATGACACAAATTCCAGTTAATGTGCAAGAATACTTGGGTATTCCCCCTGGAGAACAAACAGTTATTCAGTTTTATTGCATTTTTATGAGGCGGTTCTGTGATAGAAACCAGGTTTGACAGCAGTTTCAAAATAATGTGTGATTTTCTGTAGTGGACTACAATTCAAAGTCACGTTTAGAGGACAGCGTCAGCAAGTCAGTGGAATTCATGAAGCATCACGCTGATAAAACAAAGCTTAGAGTGTTTTCTGGTCTGATGCACAAAGCCTATTACTGTATTAAGTACATGTGTTCTTACCTGAGTGCTTCCCCTCCTTTTATTACATAATACCCTATAATCTGCTGTATTTGTGAAATGCCTGTGTCGTTGAGGGGAGGCAACGTCGCAGTAAAAGTTCACAGCGAGCATCAACTCAGCCTGACAGATTAAAACAAACGACTGGTTTAACTTAAGCTCTTCTGCGCTGTGATGATCTTTATTCCATTTGATCACACAGCAGCACTCATGATCCAGTCTCAAGCTTTTTTTTTGTTTTTTTGGACAGATGCAGTTCAGGTATTCCGCCACTAGGGGGCACTCAATAGTTGTCAATGATGGGTTGGATCGAGTCTCGTTCTCCCTGTGACGACAGGAGACGCTGTGTCTCAAGGAAAGGTAAATATTCTGTTTGTTTACAGAGTAAAAACAGGTCACAATGTTAAAAAATTTGATTTGATTGTATGTAATAGAATATAATCAACCACTCAACATAATATCTACCTAAAGTGTTTTTTTGTGTGCCTCAAACACTTTGAGTTTTACTCATCAACGCATCAAAGCTTTGTTTCTCCTTCCAAACATTCTTGTATCTCACAAATCATTGGAGATAAAACTTTCTAATTTCTAATATTTTATATATTTTATAGTTACACATTATGCTCTCCCTTATAAAAAAATAATAATTAGGAATTCAATGAGCCTGCCCGGAGCAACTTATTTATTTGCACAGCATGTTGGCTTGTGAGTTCATTCTACAATGAAAACTCATTTAAAGTCCTGGGTTTTTTTTGGACACACATATTGAACTAGTACCCCAAAACAGTAATCCCTCTTTTTTTTCTGTAAAGATAGTAATTGGAATAAATCAGGCGGAGGGATAATTGCACTTTGTAAGTATGCACAAGCTCATTAAAAAGGCACAGTGGGGCTACAGGAGAAAATATCTGAGCTGCAGAGATCCTTTTTTAACTGTAAGAGACTCGTAAAGCGTGGATGATGGAATTTCAGGCGCTCCACGGCGGACATTGTAGGTAATGATACACATCATTTATGCCTGCGAGCGTTCATGGACGACGGGAGAAGCACCTGAGAGCTAACGAGTAATGTAGCCGCGGATTCTGCTATTAATCATGATTTGATCTACGCGAGAGGAGCAACAAAAGATTACCTGAAAAAAAAAAGAAAGAAGAAGTATTGAGCCGTCGTTACTGGATTCACTCGGGCTGAGAAGTCGGTGGTTAGGTTTGAACATGAACGCACCGTTAATAGAGCAGAGGAGACAGGGTTGGTTTTGCATTTAAGGGATTAACCGTATTGAAAACTACATCTGTGCGTGGATCCACCTCCAAGGTTAAAGTGGGATGACACACAAAGGTTTAAAAGCTAATGTAGAATCCAAATGTTTAAACACGCCTGACATTAGAGAGCTCTTCAGAATGCACTCCACGCCGTCAACCTTATCTTCCAGATTATCGATCGCATTGATTTGTTGCCTATCGATTCATTTTCTCGCAGCCTTATCTTGAATTATAACTGCAGCTGAGTGGAGATTATTAGCGAGTCGGAGCGTGGGCCCTGACAGAACCCGACAGAACCGCTTCCACTTGTCAGCGAGCAACAGATTGTTGAGAGAAGTTTAACCAAGCGACGTCGTGAATGTCGGCGGCTCTAATCGCGTCTCGGCTCTAATCAGTTTGAAAAAAAAAAGTGTGGGAGAAGAAAGGAGGAAGAAGAAAAGCTCATGGTTCAGGGTTGCCTGGCACCTATTTGAATCTAGCATCTCGCATCAATGCATATTCCTGAGTTCCCGCAGAAGAGGTCAAAGTTGAAGTCGACCTTAAGAAACCTCCCTGGTAACCTGAACGCTGCTGTTGATGCAACAGAAACATTTACAATTCTTTTCTGATAGCCTCACAATTCACGCACACGTCAGCGCTTCCATTCAGGCCACGCAGCCATCAATTCCATTTGATACCGTCACAACCAGTTCCACTTTTCCTTTCACACGGAGGGGCCCTCGGGGGGCCAACAAGCTGCCCCTTACCCATGAATTATGCTTGGAGATATCGTGGAGATGAATGAATGTTTCATCAAACGTGGACTGAAAAGCAGAAATAAATGATTCTTCATGTGGAAGAAAGGTCAAACGGGCAAGGGGGGGAGTCTGATCCCTCAGGGTGTCGATTTAATGTCACCACTAGGGGGCACCGAAGGGCGCGATGTAGAAGCTTTTATGTGTTACATACTTATGCTGATGATGTTATCATAATCATTCATTCATTTATGCATTCTCTCATTCTCTCATTCATCTTTATTACATGCTTTTAGCGGTTGGTGGAACCTGGAGAACCCAAAGAGAACCCATGTAGACACGCAAAACTTTACACACAGAAAAATTCCAGGAGGATTTGATGGGAATGGGAATAAAGTTCTAAATTTCTCTGACGATGTTTTCACCATCGTTTGTTTTGTGTCAGCAGGACGACGCAAAAAACTACCCGAAACTTGGTGAAACTTGTGTTCGGAGTTGAAAAATCGAGGTTTGTGGACCTCTTTTACCACCTATCAGGTGGAAGAGTGAGATTCGTACCATAGAAGGTAATTCAATTTTTCCAATTTTGGAGCTAAATCCAAAATCCTCTCTTGAATGTACCGGTAAATGCATTACGAGTGTAAATCTATCACTGGACTGTTGCTTCCAGAGGCAATGGCATAATGAGGAATCTAAGCTGCCTTGGCAGAGGTTCTGTATAGTTGGTTCTGGGGAAGTTGATTTGGACAGAAAAAAATGATTTCAAAGAAGTCCAGCCAACCTCAGACGGACACTGGGAGTGAGGAGAGAATAAATAAGCAGAAGAATAAAAACAAAATGAAGAAGAGGACCAAAGTTTTGTCTCGCATTCTCTTTTATATTACAGATCATTTCGCTGAAGGACTTTAATGAATTGTTTTTTTGCTATTGTTGCTGTACTTTTTTTTTTGCTATTTCTGATCATTAAAATGTGAAACTTTTCCTTCTTTGAGAGTCTAAACAAACCAAACAGTTTATTCCGCATTAAAAAACAAAACAAAACGAGTCATTTTCTCGCCGCCTGCTCGCAGAGGCGTGGAGGACGGAGGGATGGGGAAAGGGAACGTTTAACTGCTGTAGTATTTCTCACAGACTGGCTGTTCTGCAAAAGCGTTGGCGCCGTATTTCGCTTTAATGGAACTTGTGTGGAATTTCATTGTGCCTGTAACTCACGGCGACGACGACGACCACGGCGTGCTCAAGCAGCTTTGTTCTGGCCGAGTCGAGTTCATCATGAACAGCCCGTGCTCTCAGACTGTCCTCTGGACCATGTCTGAGAGCTGCTCACCTGCCATTTGGTGTCTGTACAACCATCAATTTTCTCCTGTTCCCCTCCAGCCAACACACACACACACACACACCACACACACACACACCTGCCAGCCTCCAGTGCCAGGATGTCTATCGTTCCACATGCCCTCAGTCGGATTGCCCTTGCCTGCACCACTTTGCACCCACTGCGTCGGTCTTGCTGGCACCAGGCCTGCATTTACCAGCTAAAATTTCCTGGCTTCTGTTAGCTCAGCATGAGCAGAGATGTCGGACACACACACACACACACACACACAGTCCTGACACACACCTGTTAGCCTCAGAGCAGCTTACAAAGTCAGTCATTAGGATGACTCATTTTATTTGTCCCTGATCTGGCATGTCTGCCGGAGGTTGTGCTCGGTTAAAGATGCATGAAGCAAAGCTAGACTCTTAGCCTGGGGCTGTGAAGGAGGGTTTTAGCCTCAGAGGAAGGGACCACTGGAAGTTGACCAAAGGTGATGTGCAACACCTGAAAAAGAAAATCCAACTGAGATCGGCTTCGGTTTGCCTTCGACTCGTTTACTGATGGCGGTTGGCGATCGATAGATCAGACATTAAAGGAAATGATGTGATTGGACGCGCACGTTAAATAAATATCAGGTGTTTTTTTGCTCGGCGCATCTACGGATGAAAGAACAGCCTGATGGGGAGGAGAATTAACGGACAAAACATGCTGTAATTGCTGATCTAAAATATTGATCGACATCTCTTAAAGGTGTACCGCACTGATTTTTGTATCGATCCTCCATGCAGACCAGATTTGAAAGCTGAGGATTGTTGAAAATTATTATTGCAAAATAACGATTTTTAACAATGTCTATGAGCCAATCCGTAGAAACAGAGAAGACGTTAGAATATCTCAAGACTCTCAAGCTCCCATAACACCAGATCTTACTTTTCCCATCATGCAAATCAACTCAAACCCAACCTGAGATCACATGGGACCATG
Source organism: Antennarius striatus (assembly GCF_040054535.1). NCBI lineage: Eukaryota > Metazoa > Chordata > Actinopteri > Lophiiformes > Antennariidae > Antennarius > Antennarius striatus. The sequence continues at coordinate 14,752,105 of NC_090796.1, read as the reverse complement.
AACCGCCAGGGATGTTAAAAAGCTGTTTCCACGGGGCTGATGGGTAATTACTGCGAGGGCCAATCGTGGCGGTCAGGGGGTGGAGCTGATGGATCGGAAGTTCCTTTCATTATCGCCTCGCCGTAACCCGTTACGTCGTTCTCACTCCTGTCAAGAAAGAATGATTCAAAGCGAGCACTTATTTAGAATACTACCTGGAATAATGGATAACGGTTCTGTTGAGGTAGTTGCTATGGATACCGTAAACAATAGAAGGAGAGCGCTGCTGTGTTTGATTGGGTACGTTCCATTTTGTTTAATACTTGAAGTAAGAGAGGGAAGAATATCGATTCCATGAGGTTAATCAGGGCCGTCCATGTCTACACAACATCTATAACTCACTCGCTGTTCTCATTACCATTGGATCATTGCTTCCTTTAATACCATGTACCTCCCAGCTGCTCTTTGTCAGGGGTAATTAGGTGATGATCTGTACAAAAAGATATTAAGATGAATTCTAAGGGCCATTCCTGATATCCCAGAATAAAATAAGAAAGAAAAAAAAAGCCTTATTTAAATCCTCTGATCAAGCCAATAAAAAAAGCCCCCGGGGTGCTTCACTAAGATTGGACTGAGAATCTATTTCAAATGCCAAAAACAGTTTGCTATGTTGTGCATTGAGAATATTGCTGTTGCTCTCTATGGTTTCAATGAGGTGTAGTGAAATCTCTCACTTTCCAGCTTGAAATATATCCAGTCTCTCCCCTACCAGGCCGAAATAGTTGTGTGCAGGATTTATGGTCCAAAAAAAACCCAACAACCAAAAAACGGCCTTATTCATCCGTTCTGTAAGTCTGAATTCATGGACTTGATGTTAGATTTTCAGGAAGTATTTAGCGACGCCGTCACCTTTTTACGGGCCGAGGCGGTGTCTTTTCCAGGGCGATAAGTGCCTCCTCCTTTCCATTACTGACCCAGTCTTGACCTTCAAGCATCGAGCCGCTTTTTTTCCATGGCAACGAAAGATTATGATCGACCGGCAGACGCTCCTGTTCACCCATGTGTGTTAATAGTACCAAGTGAGAATGATAAGAGAGCGTTTAACTCCAGAGTGGAGAAGAAGTGTGGATTTCATCATCTCATGTCTTGAACATAAGTGTGAGACGATTCTGTCAGGTAACAAAAAAAAAAAAAAAAAAAGAAAAGTCAAAAGGTTTCAAACGGATGCAGATCGGTGGAAAAAATATCTGTTGAAAAACATTTATATAAGTTTAGAGGAAGTTTAAGAGAATGTTATGAAGAGTACGGTCAAGAAGCATAGAATTCTTCTTCTTCCTCCTCTTTTGGTTACAGAAATCATTCCTTATTGATCCCATTCTCTTCTTTTACTTCATATTAGAATTCCAAACTCATAAGAAGTAAGCATCCTCTTAGTATATCGCACGTTCAGCCTGCAGGCCTGCTGTCATACAGTATAACGTTCACATCATCACGAGAGAGCTAAATGTTATTGTAGATTTTAAAAGGTTTATGATTGTATCGCCCAATTTTAGCTCTGTTCTCCATTTACATCCAATCATGACGCACATCTCCTTCCAAATAAAGAACCAGGAGCTGCAGCGCCAGAGCAATATGAACATCTGCACTATGTAATATAATAAAGGTCCCAAATAAATACCGCCTTTGTGAGACTCACAACACTCATTCTTTTGTTGAGAACATGCCAGAAATTCATCGACTGAGCATTACGGTTCATCCCGAAACTCTTTTATAGATGCATTCTTTTTAGATGGCGCTGAATTATGCATGTGTTTCAGAAACTGTGTCCATCCCTCATGAAATAACCCCCAGGTATGTCCATGGAGTCCCAGCCTGCAGGGATTTTACTGTGCCCAGAATATGATAATATGATTGCTCATAGAGAACCCGCTGACAGTTTCCCAGCTGACACTCAATAAAGTTCATTCAAATACTTCGGTCTAGGACTGCGCATCATCAACAATCACACCTTAAACATTCAAGGTCACCTTTTTTTTTTTTGACATACAGGTTGGGTATTACTATGCAGACAAGTGAGGTGCTGTAAGATGATGCTGGGAAATGCATTCAGGTGCATTTGTCATTCACCCACACCTGTCCTCTCTGTGGAACTCACTACACAGAGCCGCTGTGACAAGTGCAGGACTCCCCCATGAATTATGGATGGTCCCAAGGGGCCAAGCACCGGGCCAAAAAGCTGTTAGGGCCATGCAGCCCCCTCTGCGTGACATGCCTCACTCCATACAAATACGCATTCCGCTTAAAAACAGAGTTTCAATATTGCGATCATTGTGGTGAATTGCGATTGAGATGCAAAAAAGATGATCGATTCCAAAGGGATGGTGTCATCATTTGAAAATTGAGCTTGGAAAGTGTGTGACTTTGACATTTTGGGAGGCGTTTTATTATATTTGCCTAAATCCACCTTAAAATTCAATCAAAGGTCAGCAGCCCCAGCTAGTCGTCTAATAATTTTGCAGCGTTAATGCGTCTGAAGGGAATTTGGATTTCCTTTTTCTTGCCTTCAGCCGATGCCTGAGTAATCTCTTTTTGAGAATATAATAAAAGAAATCATTGAACTGGTTAAAAGTTCTCAAATGACACAGCCCTTCCCACCAAAACCAGTACAAAGGAAACTGGGAAATGCTGACGTCTCCACAGGGCTGGAGAGAGATGAGTGGCATTTTCACGCTGGTACGTTTACTCCATCATATCCGCAATCACATGAGTGAATAAGCAGAGTATTTGTTTGTGGGAGGAAATGATAGATTAGGAAAGCGGGACGAGGCAGGGGAAACCCCCGAGGTGTAGCCGTGGGATTAATTCCCTTATTAGTTACTCTCTGCAGTGATGCTGCACAATGAAAGTCTAATACCTGCTTTTTATGGCTTTGACTCAAATTTTTTTTTTTTTCAGTCCGGTTGCCTCTTGTTTCTGGTGAAGCTGTGAATAATTTGAAGATTTGCAAAAAAAAAAAAAAAAAAAGATGCTATTAAAGAATGAACTCGTCCCCGCCTCAGACGGAAAAGACTCACCAGCGGAAAAAAACAATAACGGTCTGTGCTTGGAAACATCATTAAGGCAAAGTGAGAAGTTTCTCCACCAGTGAAAGAGGGCTTGGGTGGTGGATATAGTGATTTTCAAGGTGATTAAAAAGCCATTAGTGATACGACTCTCTCAGGTAATTCACAAGGCAGTCATTCAAAACCCAGTTAGACACAAGGAAGGCCTGTGACTGAAGAAATGACTGTTATTAGATGAAGATATTACATCAAATTGCCAGAGTGAGAAAGCTCCCCCACAATCTCCTGTCGTCGAGCTAAATCGCTGTCATTTATAAAGATGGGCTTTCATTTCTTTGGGAATTTTCTTATCAAATAAGCGAATCCTGCCCAAGAATAAAAAAATAAAATAAAAAAAATACTCGGATTTACCTGTGGATCCAAAGAGAGATCAAATAAAAATAAATAAAAAAAAGTATATATAATTAAGTTGCGCCTTGTCCATCAACGTCCGGAGCTTCAACGTTCCGGAGATAAAAGAGCAAACAAGGACCCGGAGCGTCGTCAGAGGAGCAGACAGCTCCTTTCAAAATGATTTCTCTTCAATAAACTTTACACGTTTATCGTCTCCGGGAAGTAACAGACGTAACAAATAACTTTTCCCACGCAGCGGAAACTATTATCAAAATGTGGGAAGCCATTATTTTGGTGTTATATTGCATTGTACACAGAGTATGCTTTTCTAATGTATATTTGTACTCTACATTGACCACAAAACCCTTTCTGTTTCAAATTACAATCATGATACAAATCTATTTCTATTCATGGCTTATTGGCTTCCATCTTTCATTCCAAGCTCCATTATTTTTGAAGATTGCTTCTTGGTATATGATGATGCGAGTTCTGCAGCACAATCTGAGCACCAAATTCAACTGAAGATGCAATTCTGTGTCTCGCAGAAATCAGATAAAACCCCACCTGCATCCGAGAGGAGTTCCATTTTCTACAAGGATCCACATTTACATTTTTTATTCATCGTTTCTGTCACAAGTCGTGTTCTTTTTGGCTAATCGTGGAGATAAATGAATGCTAACACCTTGACAGTGAAGATATTTAAACTGTAGGTCCTTTTTTTTTTTTTTTTTTTTTTTTAAACAATGCATATCAGTCATGCTGTCAGGAAGTTTCATCCTGGCTAATTTGATTAATTCACAGAAGCGTTGGCAAAGTGTTTGATATCTCTATCAATCCTCCACAGAGGATTTTTTTTATTTTTATTTCCAAGGTGAATTAGAGGGAAAAGCTGTTAAAAATTCACAAAGCGTACTTTTGAAAAAAAAAAAAAAAATCCCCAAAACGTTTCCCGACATCCATCTTAGTGGATTTCAGAGGATGAAGATTTACACCCCCCCCCCCACTCCAAAAAAAACCCCCAAAAACTTGAAATCAGCAGCCTGCTTTTAATTTGGTCTCCTTCCTCTGTCGTGTTTTCATCTTTTTTTTGGCGGTAGCGTCGCATGTTGGTGGTGTTCTATGTTAAAAGCAAACATTCATGGCTGAACCTTTTCATCAAATTAACATAGTCTTGATGTCATACTTTTAGGTAGCCTCGCATCTTTGTCCGCTTGGCTACCTAATGTGGCTAATAGCATGTCTGGTTCATTGAAGGTCAGGGCTGAGCGGCTCCTGCAGCTCGTGTTAGAATGAATGAATCTCAGCATGCCGGAAAAACGGAAACTGTTTATCCCATTAGATATTATTATCATTATTATATTCACAGTTTGCCATTAATTCCAGCCTTAATCTCTTTTTTGAATGTGTGACCTAGTTAAAAACTGAACGCGCTCTACTTCTCATTCTGTTCTTCCTGACATATCACAGTTGTATTTTGCCCGTCTTTACCCGTGTCACGGTTGTCTCTTCATTAGATTTCTCTTCGGTTCCAGAGCACACGTATGACACTCCAGTGTTTAAGAGCAGCGTGACATATTACTGTCTGGAGAGCCGGCCGGAGATCGAACCTCCTCCGGTCGGAGGAGGTGGCGGCGCTCTCGTTTGAGTTGGGGGTTTAGCGTGAGGAGGAGGCTTTCGTGGAAATAGAACAGACAGGAGTGGAAGCTGTGGATTATGTGGATAGCACTCTGAGAAATGACTGGTTTTCAGTTGAGAGATAGAACCGGACTGATTCCCTACAGACTCTAGACCTTTATTAATGTCCCAGTCCAGGTTTCCTCTAAGGGACGCATGACCGAAGACAAGCTCCCACTTTCATCTCCTGGTTAATGAGAAAAGGCCAGATACCATTGAGCCCTCTTCCAAGCTCCGGCGCCGATATATAGAGACCCGGCTCTCATTGTAATCTCCCAACGTAAAGCTTCACGCTTCGCTGCTCTGGGACCGGGGACCACTTCAATAAGTCAATATATATACATTTAAACATCATGTACGAGACCAGTGTTTGTTCGTTGTAGCTTCTCTTTTTTTTTTTTTTGAAAAAGGACTGACTTTCTGAGGACGTTCCTCGTTTACAGTCCACAGGCCGGAGCCGAGCGATTCATCAAACGCACTGCCGGTGAAGGAGCGACATCAATCTCACAAATTGTAATTGTCAATCCACTTAGCTTCTGGTGATATAAGAAGCAAAGACAGACAGTGGAAGAAAGACTCGCAGTGACAAACTCAAAGAGAATTATCACCCGACTCCACACTTCCCCTTATCACCGCCGAGCATTTGAAGATCTGTCATTCCATTGTTTTGGGTTTATGGCCCGAACTCTACTGTTTTATTTCAGCATCGCAGCTCTGGTCGACCTTGTTTCCAGCAGGAGATGTATTCAGTGAAGAAAAAAAAAAACTAGACAGCCACGAATATAGCTGCAGAATATAGTGAGGAATTTAGTTTCTTGTCTGGAAACAGAAGTAAAATGAGGGATGCGCTTGTATTCATCACCTGGACAAAAATGTCAATGTGTCACCATGGCTGCAGGGCGTGTTTGCTTTATTATGCGATATGTCACCTTTGCATTGATTTTTATCTTTTGGCTTTTTATAAGGTTGGTTTCTTGCTTATCACAATTTTGAACTCTTTGTTTTAGTTTTTTTTTTTTTTTTTTAACCCATTATTTTCATCACTAAAGGAATTACTGAGGAGGAAGTGACACATGAAGACATTCTGAACATGTCAACCTCTCGAAATCTGGTTGATATGTTGTTGTTTATTACCTCTCTGATCATGTGACCACCCATACAGTCATTGTGTTCAAATGTCAGGAATGAATTACACCTACAAATTGTTAGAATAACCAGATTTTTGCAGGAAATTAAAATAAAGATACAGAAGTAGAAGTAATTATTGTATTTCTCGCTCCATGAGTCGCCTCTCGTCAAGCACGCAGCGGTGGAAATAATTCACATTGAAGGGTTTGTGTGTTTGTTGTCCCTTTGCGATTAGAGATCACTGATTGATTGTAGGGTGATATATCCTTCTCTGTTACACGGTTTTCCATCCCACTGATTGCTTCGGCGCCGTGTCAGTAATTGAAAAACGGAAATAAGTACTTTTCTTGTAAATTTCCCCCCCCAAATAAATTCAAAGATTGTCAAAACAAGCCGGAAGGGAAAGAAACGTTGCGATTCCGATGCTTCCAATAATTCAAATCCCGCGACGGCGTGACATCACCGAACCGGAATCGTTCCACCTCAGACGTCATTATCAATTATCAGTCTTTCTGACTCCATCCTTTCGCTGCCCCTTTTTGCAAAGATGCTCCATTTCCATCTGCTCTCCAATTAATGGCTTCCTGTAATTGCGTTAGAGGCGACACACATGCAATAGACGTGCAAAGTGCACGTTTCGCGGGGGAAAGTAATTTCTGTGGATCTGCGGGTAACCGAGTTTTAATTATGAAGCAGAAAAGGTTGGGGTTTGAAAATGAGTGGGCGGGTCTAAGAAGCGGAAGAGCGATTGGCTGAGAACGTCTTGTGTTGTGATTGAAGTTCATGCTTCAAAAATGAATCATCATTACTCTCAAATAAAGAATAAGGAGGACGACATAGAGATGCTTCATTGTTCCGTCATTAATTCCAACTGTCTCTAACTCACTGCTCAGATTCATAAAGAGATTGATGAAAGAAACTGTTGAAGCGCGACGCCTTTGCATCTTTTAGTCATCTAATCAGTCTAATTGATCTGTGGATGTTAGGTGTGTGGTTTCCTCTCTTCATATTATCAATCATGATTGTTTGACTGTTCCCTTTGTTTCATAATTAGTGTATTTAAATATGTGCCACACATTTGATGGGTGTGTGTGTGTGTGTGTGTGTGTGTGTGGTCTATCTACCCCCATCAACCAATGGGGAAAATTCAGTGAAATGAAAAGTGTGTGCGCCTCATAACCGGATTCTACAGGTTATGTTTTACATTTTTGTCACCTTTGAACTTACATGTCGACACTGGTCAGGATGAAGTACCTGAGCCTAACAGCAGGGGGCAGAGATGAGCCTACTACAGAGCAAAGGAAGATGAGGTTCAAGGTGACATCACTGACAAATCTACAGGGTCTCCAATACCAAACACTGATTGATTGATTGATTGATTGATTGATTGATTGATTGGTTGATTGATTGATTAATTGCTATTGCTATTAAATGTTTAAATGCCTACCTTTGGAGTTGTATATTACCAAGCTTTCTAATTTTTTCATTTTTGGTTCCGAATACATCAAAGTCTTCCGTTATTGATCCGTCACATCTGATGCCTTCAGAGATCCAAAGCATAGTTCCGAATGTATCTTCTAGGTCCAAGCAGGATATTCCAGACATCTCTCTCTCTCCCTGCAAATGCGTTCCAGTTCCTCTCAGGGGGATTCCCAAGGCACTCCCAGATTTGCTGAGATGTATAATGCCTCCAGTGATATAACTATTTACCCCAGGGATGCCCAGGAAGAATCCTAACCAGCCACCTCAACCACCTCAACTGGATCCTTGAGGGCTCAAAAGCAGCATCGAGTCCATTCTGCGGTTCCTCCGTCGGAGCCCTTCGTTCTGTCTCCACTCATTACATGTCATGCTTTTTTCTGCTTCCACCAAAACCTTCATTATTATGATTATTCATCTCAAGTGTTTTCTTTATTTTGAAAGGCTGCCAGTTCTCTCGAAAAAGAAACCAGCATATATATCTACACATAAAGTCGGTCGGTATGCGAAACCAGAGAGGTTGGAGGGATCGGCTGAGTCTGAAAAGTACAAAGGCGAAAGACGTTTGCGTTCATACCAGTACAAAACCTTGAGCTCTGCATTTTCTTGCTATTCGCTGTTAACCGTGGGCCCACAATGAAAGCAGATCTGTCACTAGTGTAAGTATAAATCAGACAACATTGTGTGGCTGCGGCGCTGAAAGCTTAGAACATTCCAGGATTTTATATTTCACACTCCAAACACACAAGCGGTTGCACTGCAACGCTTTTTTTTCTTTTTTTTTCTCAATATTTCAAGGATGCTTCTGGAATAAAGCTCTTGTTGAAAGTCATTTGTGGTCTGTAATATTTCTGGGGCTTTATGAAACAGGATTGTGTTGAAAGCAAACCTCGTCTGAGATGAAAATTCTCTCATGGACACGTGGAAACGGGTCGATCCAGCATCGACGCAGCCACTTCGGGCTTGTGGTTAAGGCAGATTGCCGGTTTGAGCCAGTGGTGGAAGCACGACCCAGATCCTTCACCGAACTACTGATACTCAAAGAGTACTTGAATATCATTAGTGTCAGGAATATAAATACTGATGTAGAAAAGTGGTCCACTCTGATGGTGGTTTTGTTGCTCAAAATCTCTTGCCAGACTAAAACGGCCAAGTTGGTTTGTCCATTCAAGGCCACAGTAGAAACACGGCCATGAAACTTTATTCACTGGATGGTCACACTTTTAAATAACAAAACTGGCCATTCAATCCCTCTGTTTAGCAGCAAACAGCGACTTTTAGGGACAGGTATGTAGAAGAAGGTAACTAGAGACTATAATAGTTAGCCATTCTCCTTCCTGTTGCACGTTAAATGATAGATAGATACATACTTTATTAATCTATTAATCTAAAATTTATTAATGCAGCCTTGTCAATGACATAAATCCTCAAGACCAGTTTGGAAAAAGCTTGAAAGTCAGGTTTTTGTGTTCTGAACAGTTCAAGGTTCTATTTGTCCAACTGTCAGAGGTACATTGATGGTTTCAGAGACGGTGATTGGTCGTAATTGATGCCGAACCTAAACCCAAATCCGTAGACCACCCTGGAGATTTTGTTATTTCTCTTTTGCTTCTTGCAGAGCAAATCTTCTAACGTATAATTTTGCGCCGGTTGCAGCAACAAGCAACAGTCACCAAATCATGTGTTGGAATTATCGCCAGTGATGCATTCAAATAAAAATTACATAAAGAACGAAAGGAGCTGACATTTCATCATTTGTACGTTTATCTTATCGTCAGTGCGCTGACCCCAGGAGTTTCTTGGCCACGGCCGAGGAGATTTCTCCAAACTGCGATTGGATTAGAAACACTGAACTATCGGAGTCAGAATAGCCGGTATTGAGCAGCTGTGAAGTAGGTTGTATTTCTCAGAAGGCATTAGCCCGACCCTGGGGGAGTCAGAGTGTGCTGCTGGCGTGTGGAGGAGATCAGAGACAAGGGATCTCCCTCTGCAGCTCCATTGTAGTCCAGGTAGCGTAGATCAAACGCAGCAATCCCCACAGAGCTCCTCAGAAAGTGCTTACCAGGAGGCAATCTTATGCAGCTCTAAAAAGAGAGGCATACCATATGGCCTTCTGAAGATAGTGGTTTGAGATTAGAGCGTATCCTGAATCAGGGAGCATTGATAGGGCTTGAACAGTGAGCATGTCAGGAACAGACCGAATGACAGATAAGGCAGGGGCTAAAAATCTTAATGCAGTTGTTTTGAAGCGCACAGAAGAAAATATGTACAGACCTATTTAGATATTGATCGCCGCTGTCATGGAGGGCCTGGAAGCAAAGAGGCTTTCAAAGCACTGACTGGAATTCAATAAAGATGATGAGGAAAACTGCAGCATCATCTCACTTCTCCAGCTCTTGGTGAAAGTAGGATCATTTATGGACGGGAATTGTTTTCCACTTTGCGCGGACGCTAATTTTCCATCTGTTTTAGGCCATTTATCTAATGTCCTGTTCTCCCCTGGTCTACTGGAGAGAGTATAAAACAATGCAATAAACCGGATCAAATGGTGATGCATGACAGGATGTAGAATCTCTCTGTCTGAGTGCTGACAGCTCCTCCTGCAACCGCCTGGAGAATTGACCACCCCTTGCGATGCCATTTTATCCTTCTAGGATCTGACTAATATAAAAACTGCACACTGTACAGTAAAGGGAGGAGGGGGCATATAAGAGGGCACTTCACTTGACTGCAGCTTATTACCTCTCTATTTATAAAGCCATGTCTTTTGAGATATTTTGTGTGATAAGATGGTGATTTCAATAAGAAGCTTCAGCTGCTTTTTTTTTTTGGCCCCCGTGAGCTTTGACTGGAGTGGGAGGGATAGGTTTCACAGGGGAGAGAGCTTCGATGAAACGAAGGTTAGCATTTGCACAAGCGAGATAAAACTGCCTTTTTACTTTTTCACTTCATTCCTCCATGGACATATTTTTTCGTTTTTGTTGCCAGAGAATCACATGAAGTTTGGATTGATTGGAAGAGTGAGGCGCGACCGAAGCCGAAGCGGGCCGTCCATCCCTTTCCAACTCTAATGAAGCCACTGGTTGGCGTTGGGGGGGGAGGCGTTTTGGAGATGCGCCTTGCCCAAAATTAAGATGACAGCAATGACAAGGCTTGATGCTGAGCAGATCTATCCCACTGATGCAAGCTGCACAGCTTAGCAACCCTCGTACGCTCTATTGCTGCGTGTTTGATGTAGCGTGCTACACGGCTGCCCGTTGACAAGGCTCAGCGTCAAAGCCGACAGCTGATTGCAGGCTGGAGTAAACACCTGACATCACGCTTGTCTACGGCTGAGGTGAATCATTGTGCATGTTCGTCGAGCAAAATGTCAAAGGGAAGGTGCTGAAAACAACGCCTGAGAAGTTAAAGGGGGTGGGAACCGCACAGCATGTGGGGGACGGTCGTGTTTGATGTGTTTGCTTAGAGCCAAAAGTTTCTATTTTATTTTTATATCCTGGTACCCCAAAAAAAACAACAACCCGTCACTTCCTGTTTTTACCTGTTACGATACCATTCGTGAATCTGATTTAATCCTTTATTCACTGCTCTGAGCTTTTTTTGGATCCGAAAGCTGGGATGCATTCGTAGCGTCATAGAGGGTATATAAGACCTATATAAGCATGCATCTACATATTGCAATCAGAGCTGGGACGAGATACCAGGCAGGAGCAGGTGAGGATTGACCCAGAGAACGCCTGTTAATCACAAGCAAAAAGGTGGAAAGTCGCTGCACATTATTCCACCTGAACATCAGGAGCGGACTGAAGGAACCAGGAACAAGTAGCAGCGGAAGCAGGCTTTAAATACTGTAGGTTGATGAGCTGATAAAGGCCAGGTAGAGAAGGCAGATGCAATCAGCAGGCGACGCCGAGTGGAGCAGGTGAAGAGCGGGATGATTGCCAGGAGTGTAGGCTGATAGCCACCGGCACGCCGAGACAGTGGGAACGCAAGGAGTGTGGAATACCGAGATAAAATGGAAAATCAGGGACCGAGGTCACAAGTTATCCAGGAGAAATGTCACGCCATCGGAAAGCCATCATCAGGACATACATGTAAAGCACAAATCGTGTCATTTTTCTTTTATGAGTTGCACTAAACGTTCCCCTGAAAGCACACGGGGGGTAGATCCGGGCTCTAAGTGGACAGACATTGGTTGAGAGACAGCAGCTCAGGATATCCTGGTTCCAGTCAGGCTAGTCTAAAGACAGCAGAGCTATGGGATGGCGCTAACCATAAGCCTCATTAAAAAAGAAAAGTTTCAAGTCTCTTCCATACAGAGAGGGTCGTCTGCCTCCTGGACCGTGAATGGAGGACGGTTCACCAGAGGAGCTAAATGTTCCCCAATTTAGCAGCAAGTTTAAGAGCGCAGCCACAACCACCAACGGAATAGAATTCACACATTTAACCTGCCGGCCCTTTCAGTTTTGTGTCACATTGGATTCAAAGAGAGAATAGTAAATAGAAAAGTGAAATACCGGTCGGCTTTCTGACCTTGTCCTGAGTTCTTCAGTTTCTGGATTTCCTTTAGTTCTACAGCGTCTGTCCTTTCTGGTAATAGAGATTAATAATGTGGGGGATCACTGTGGGAGATAAAAGCTGCTTCTCCCCATTTAAATAAAAAGGAAAGAGTTGCTAATTATCTACACCAGGAGCAAAGTGGATGTGGATCTGTCCTTAAAATAACTCAGCGTTGAATGTCTGGTCAGCAGCTCTACCCTGAGTGGAATGTAGAAAGAGAGACAAGATTTTTTAGTAAAACTGCTAATTAAAAGCGTCTCTGTTTTCCTCGCAGTGCAAGAAAAAAGTGAAAGAAATGACAATGTGATAAAGACCATTATTTCTTGTGGACCGGCAGGAGGAAGCGACTCTTCAGATCTCCAGAAGTGTGGATGCAGTAATTACGACTCGTAATTCGGCTGAGCGCGAGTGTCTTTTGGGTCGAGTTTTAAGTCTAAATCTCTTGATGGCAGATGCATCGTGTTTTCATATTTCCAACGCTCACCAACCACTTAATGACGCTTTTTTTTTACATGAGTCGGCATTCGCCAATTCACACATTCATGAAAGGTTCCCGCTTGTTTTGTTTTTTTTTGTTTTATTTCGAGAGCGATAACGATTCGTGGATGAATCTGGATTTTGGCGATCAGGATCTTCACCAAACCAGAGAACCGGGCTGCAAAAGACAGAAAAACCTTTCCGTGTATTAACATTGGGTTGTTTTTAAGTGTTATCAAGTAGGCAGAGGCTTAAATGCTCCTTGGTTAAAAAAAGAAACATTCATGGCAAGCAAAGTAAGGTGTCAAACCTCATGTCAGGTGTCAGAGGAGTCACGTCTGAACCAAATCTGGTGTCTATGCTCTACCTCTGACTAAGGCAAAGCTTGTAATTTATCCACTGAGGATTAGAAGAGGAAGCCCATCGAACAGAGAATGCCCCTACAGGAGAAGGGTTCAGGTCAAACACCAACCCGAGGGAGACAGACAACACTATCGTTGGATGCTTCAAACGCATCGGGGTCACAGCTGTTTGCTTGCAAATCCTTCATGGACGCTCCTTGACTCTAAAGCAGAGGGTTTTTCTCAGCTTAACACCAATTATTTTCTCAAACTGCAGTGGAATGCATGGGTTCTCGTGCCACTGGACCCTTACATGAAGGCGTTCACATTAAGAACCTAATAAGAAAGTAATAGGTGGAGGTCTTCTCCAACTAAAGGGATTTCATAGTCCCCTGACAAGGCAGAAAGCATCTTTGACGTTACGCTGATTTCAACAGAGCACATATTTGTAGCTTTCCTAATTGCTCTATTTTTAAGTTGCAGTTTGACAACTCAAGTTTACACGACCTGCACTAACAACTATAGGATTTGACCAGTTGCTGTACTCCAGACTTGAATTTCGCATTTAGTGAAGCTCAACTTGTTTTCTTTCCTCCTGGTAACAAGAGAATTTTCAAACTATGCACCCATATAATTAGAAATAAAGCAAAGTAAAAACAGAAAGATGCCAGCTGGGACGAAAACTTGTGATGTAAGTGAAGGAGAAGGTCACGGCTGAGGGCGAGCGGCGCCTCGGAGTAGATTGGGAGTTCACAGACAATGAAAATAAACCCGATAGATCTTATCGCCTATGCATTGTCTTGTCTTCCATTGTGATAGGGCAAAATCACATCAGGGATAAACACAATATGAATTTTTAAGCGGCACAGCTCCTTGTTTCTACTCCGTCTTTTTCCGCCTCGGCTCAAAATGACCTCCAGTAATCTTCAGAGGTGAATGTCGCCATTTCCCTGAAACCCTGAATACGAATGGAGATTGTGAGACCCACCGGGGGGAGTTGGGAGCACAGGTGTTGAATATTACAGTATGTGTATTTCATTAGTGTTTGGCAGCTTGAATGATGCGGTTTGGAAATATTAAAAGCAGTATAGCTGCACGCAACAATCTGAATAGCAAAGAGCACCTTGACTGTGGATGAAATCCAGCAAAAAGGAAATGCACACAAGAAAACTGATCAATGAATATTTGATCGAAAGGGTTTCAGCTGAAATCAGCTGAAAGGAAAAGTTGAAGAAGCACCAACGCATGCAAAATGAATGGAATGTATGGAAGTGTATCACGTACACAGTATGCATAATGAATGTGGTTATCCCGGGATACAACATTCCTTGTGATGTGAGATCACGCACATACAGCAGACCGAAGAAAACAGATCTTCAGTTTTAAACGTTTCTGCTGCCAACGCATGAAAATTCACGTTAGTGCCTTCAATGTGTACAAGCGAAACCTCACAATAATTTCTTATCAGAGATCAGCTGTTGTTATGTGATTGCACCCTGGGCCAAATCTAACAAAGTCACCTGACTCTTACAAATGTAAAACATGATTTACCTCGATTGCGGATCAGTTTTTTCACGTCTTTACCATCTCATGAAATCCTTTTGAATGTTACTTGCGGTAACAACATATCCGACATGTCAGCAAGTCTTGAAAATCAATCTTCAAAAACACTTCCACAAACATTCGATAATAAGAGATAAGATCTGCTTTAACTGCAGTAACTTGTTATATTGACAGCTGTAAGAATCTGTGACGAGAATGTGGAGAAAAGTTCAAGTCAAACTTGTGCAATCAGATTTAAAAAAAAAACTTTTCTGGTTGTGTGTCTGTGAGTATTCACAACACATAATCATACCACGCCTGAGTAGTGGTCAGCAGTTCTTGTCGATTTATGGCATGAACTTTAATAAATCATTCCAAAAAAGGAAAGTTATAGAATAGTTGCAGCTCCGTTACGGGTCTGCAACTTGGCCCGAGCGTGATGAGACCCAACCTGCGTGACAGTTTTGATTTATTAAGCAATTACTCACTGGTTTTGTTGTGATGATGGTTTGGGGGTTTGCTTCATCAGTGGGGAGAGGAGTTAAGAGTTTGTCTGAGTGCATGAGGCGCTCGACTAACTAATGCACCATAAGATGCATCAGAAAGATGGGGAAAAACAATCTCAATGGACTCCCCAAAGTGTTGAAGATACATCGAAGAGATGATTTCAGAATGTAACTTTGAACTTGTCTTGTAAAGTCTATAAAAACTATATTCAGTGCTGTAAAAGAAACATTGCTCATCGGTCCTTTAATCATTTTATTCTGTTTTTTGACAACAAGAAGAGATTTTAACAAGACATGGTCAGAAATCTGTTCTTGTTGGTAGAACTGGGACCAGTCTCAAGTTAGCCTTGATGGTTTCATTCATTGTTGGGTCTCCAAACACAATAGTTCGGTTAGATGTTCTAAATGTTTTATACATGAGCTCCAGGAAGGGAGATACAAAGCTGCTAGTAGCATCTAGCAGTTGAAGCAAATACGAAGAAAATCAATCCAATATCTTCAAACTAGTGAGGAAGATTAGATGAGATCAACCATCATGATCATGGAAGTCTTTACTCAAGGCTAACGTTACACTGTATGCCGATGATGATGTGTTTTATATATCACAAGTTCTCTGCTCACAACCTCTGGCTGCACGATTTAAAATTACTCGCATTATTTTAATGTAGATCTGTTGTTGTCTTGTTCAGTGTTCCGAGTCTTTGTTTCTGAGATGCACATGCAACCATTTTGGATTCCAAAACAAAGACCAGAGACTACATAACATTCGAACACAGACTGATGCCATTCTCTAGCCAAGATGCTATTGCTCCACGGTTTCAACCATCAGCTGTAATGTTAAAAATATAAAAGGTACCCTTTAAAAACTGCATCTAAACTCAATCTGAACTTACATTTTAAAACATTAACTCCTCATGTTTAATCTGTTAAAGCCACAGAATAAAGAGACAGAGAGCTACATCCATGCATTGTCCAGAGAATATTCTCAGAACATTTGTGAACGTGGTGCATTCACAAATGCACTGGGAAACAGATCAATCAGTCAGTGTATGAACTAAAATAAGCGATCGTTACATGACACTAATTAAAATGACAGTTTGGCTCTCTATCGGCTTCCTGTCTTAAAGGAACGCATTGACGAGCTGCCTCTCCTTGCAAAGTGGAAATGTAATTTCATGGACTGGTAGACACTGATTTCCAGGAGTAAACAGGGAGGTGTTAGCGCCGGCGTCTGACGGGGAGCACGCTCGGACCACAGCGGCGCTCTGGATGGCGAGTGGATTGAGCTTCTCTTCACCAGCAAGTCAACTGTCTAGATGTATGGAGTGTGTTTGTGTGTGATGGACAATAAAGAGAGCGTTTAAACAAAAAGAAAAAAAATATAAATTCTGCTTCAGCACATGATCAGTTTGGTGATGAATGAAACAGTCCATGCTCCAGCATTATAAAGTATGCAGCAGCGTTCTCACACTCATTGCATTCATTATGTATAGATACACCCGAGATACAAACCAGTGCATACTCAGTGGGTTTAAGGAAGTAGCCGCACCTGAAGGCCTGCTCGCCTGCTAAAAAATTCAGTGGTGCTGCAAAGGATTGCGAGTAAAGGCGACTTCAGAGCCTCCAACAAGTCTCTGAAGATGCTGGAAGTGAGAGAATATACTGTATATAAAACATTTTCTCCCAGGGGGAATTCCATCAGAACTGACAATTTAATCATTTGGTAGGCAGAACCTGAGATTCAAATGACTATGTCACCACAGAGAGATAGAGAAATTAAACAATTCATAGAATTGACCTTTGTTGAACCCTTTACATACTTTTTATTCCATCTACTCTCCAACAGAGTTCAAAACAATATCTGTCTGAACAAAGCAACGATCAAATAGTCTAGTGAACGTACTTCAAATGCTGATGGGAAAATCATACAGATACAGAACGCATTGATTGCTCTTCTATTTGGAATAGAAAACAAGGGGAAAAAGATTCAAACTGATTTAATAAAGTGATAAAAAAATAAAATAAAGCACTGCTGTTTTGAAATGCAGCTAAAAGTGGAAAGAAGAAGATGAAGGAAATAATGCAGCGACTTCAGCAGACTGGAGAAAATAAGAAAGAATAAGGTCATGAGGTCGAGGCAGATAGCCTCCCTTTGTTTTAAAGAGACTGGACAAATAGCATTAACATTGCATGACTTTAAAATGAAATCATCTCTATTGTCAACAATTACAAAGCAGATCCAGCCTCTATTTATTCTGCAGGACGTGTCACAGGTATGAAAAACAGGGGAATGGCAGCTTTGCCCCCTCCCAGTGTATTCTCTCCCTGCATGAAATAAAAGTCCATTCTAATCAGTTTTGATCATCGTGTGAACAGATGAACAACGTCGCCTCCACCATCACATTTTGCAGGCAAAGCAAAAGGACTGTCATGGGTGTGGTTAGGATCCAAATGCATTACACAAGGGGACAAGTCCACTTTCACACTTTCCACTTGTAATAATCAAAATTATGAAAAATCAAGAAAAGAAATGAAAAATCACGTGAAAGTCCAAGAAAGCTGAAGAACAGTATGAGCCAATGACAATCCTACAGCAAACTGAGGAGATCTTAAGTAAGGTGGAGCCTGATTGGAGATGGGATGCAGGTGGCTGCAGCAACACAGGTGACAGGAATGAGTGGATTGAGTGAGAGTGAAATCAGTGATTTCAAATCAGGATACAGAGGACAAGACGGGAAAAAATTGGGACCATGACAAGGACTTGCTTGGAGTTGGGGAAACATGCATTAAGAATCTCCGTCCACCTGCCCCCACAACATAATGCTTTTTGTAATAATTATTACCACTATTAGAGGCCGTTGTCATGGTTACTGTATGTGCAAAAATGTGGTTACTGTATGTCCTGAACGCTTCCTGGTGGGAAAGTACAGGAAAGGTAAGCCTATAATTAAACTCATAGATGTAGAGAGTAGACTCTTATACGGGGGTAATTTAAGACGTTTTCTCTGTTCTTATGAGAACTGTAGAAGCACGAGGCATAAAGTGGTATAAAGTTTGACAATGACAATCCATCTCTGTTCTATAATACAGCTCATCAAAGCCAACCTCTGGTGGTAAAAACACAAACATACATTTCCAGGCGCTTTAACGGTCCATTGCTCGTAGCTTGCAGCAACAAACTGTTTGTGTTAATGTCACTTTCTGTTGGTTTTGCTCACTAACTGATATCTGGAATACTTTGTTGGATGTTCTGCTGCACACAGCAGAAAACAACATTTAGTTCATGCTGCAGTCAAGAGCTGTAAAATATTAATTTGCATATAATAACAACAACAACAGCTCTGACCCTCATTTTCATGAATTTTGCTTCATTATGCATGGTGGGAAACGGCGCAATGCAAAACAGTTTCATTTCAAATGGGAGATAAAACTTGAAACAACGATCCTCTTCTATTTCCAAGAATATCACGATTAGTACGCCTCTCTGATCGCCGTCCGCCGTCGATAACACCGTGTCCTCTTCTTTAAGTGCATTTATTCCTGCAAATGAAGCTCATTTTGCTTGAAAGGTCAAACATGTTTCACTAAACCATCCCAGGTTAAGGCTTCCAATTGTGTTTGTAGAGTCTGAGCTGTTGGAAGTAACACGAGGCCATCCATTCTCATAGAATATCTACAAATGAACCCCTTGAGGCCTGGAATGGAGGCGCCTTGTGGTGAACTATTAATATATTTCAGGATAGAAGGTTTGGAACAAAGCCTGACTTTTCCTTTCAACGTTCATACATGTGCCTCCATCTCTCCATCTCCCCACTCCCCCCTCTCTGGTTCATTGGTCCATTACCTTTCTACGTCTCTCTCTATCTATGTCTCACTCTCTCGTTGCCCTGCCCTTCACATTGCTCCTCTGGCCACTCAGGCATCCATGATCCCATGTGTGGGGTTGGGGAAGAGGTTTAGAGAGACCAGGGGAGCAGACAAGAACTGGCTGCCCTTAATTTCGCCCAGGCAACCTTCACAATAATCCATCGAGGTGGACGTTTAATTGCGCTAACCCTGAGCTCAAGGCGAGCCTTTCCCGACCCAGAATTCTCTATCCTCATTGAATACAGAGGATCTGCCTCACTTCAGCATCTTTAGATGAGCGGAAAGAACCAGACGGAGGACGAGCGCACTCTTAGAATTTTTACTATTTTTTTGGCTCCTCTTCTTCTGCTCATTTGCACATTTCTTAGAGTTTGTTATCTAAACCTTGTGCAGAAAAGCAGACAGACCCATCAGAGAAGCATACTGATGTCCATTGTGATGTAGGTTTACTTTTTGAAAAGAAACTCTGGGGTATTGTTCACTTTCAACAGTGAGCTAGAGCTTGCTGGAGGGCGACATTTTGGAACAAAGGCTTCGAGTGAGTAGCTACGTGCCCTGAAGATTGACTGTGCAGAGCTGCAGAGGTCGAGGAAAAGCATTGGGGCTGGTGGGTTGACATGCTTTCTCTCTGAAGCATCATCCACCGCTGCAAAACACAAAACTTAAAAATTATGAAATAGCAATAGCAGCTGCCCGTACTGGTTCCACTAGTAGAGTCTGAACTGCCCACAGGATGGAAGAAGTGAACTAACCCACACCTTGATCCACAACACTCAACCCATGTTTCTCTTCCATAAACAGATGGAGAGCAGAGCAAAAACTTTCTTTTCCTTTGGAATCAATAAGGAATCTTAGATTGTTTGTTATTTTAAGGATATTAGGTGTTCGCAAGGGGCTAACAGCTGATGATAATGTTTGTCACGATATTATTATGACTTTATTAGCCTGGTTTAAAGGCCTTGACCTTCTTGGTTTTCAGATTTTTTTTGTAAGATCAAGCAAGCTTGCTCCTGCATTAGCTAGAATTTAATAAGCAATGGTTAAAAATGAGACAAATTGATTATCAGTATTGGCTTTTGAGCATCAATAGTATTGATCCCTGCCACTACGGAGGCCCCGAGGAGAAGTATTGGTCACCGACTGAGTGTGTTTATTGGTATTGAGAAAAATAATTGTACATTCTTCATTTATTGGTTCTGAAGAGTCGATGTGCTCCTTTAGAAAGAGTCTTTAGCGACTTTAGTGAGTTGGTGCTAAATAAAAATGTTTTGGCTTCCTTACAATCTTTAATTTAACCTTAATGATTTGTTTTGGCATCAGCTGGTGTCTGTCATAGGTTTCCACTGATTCATCTATCCAGTAGATGGATAGCACAGTCACTACTTCTAGGATGAAATATCTCACAAAGCAAAGAAAGTACATTTTCTGAAATCACTTTCCAAAGTGACCAAAGTTTACTTTGAAGAGAGAGCGAACCGGGTCAGTTTCCATCATTAGGAGAGATTACAAAATGCTGAAGAGGTTCGATGGGTGATGTCAAAAGAAGTGGATTTGGGGGGCACATTTGAGTCATCGGTTAGAGCCCTTCACATGTCAGACATAATCTACAAACTCATAAACCCATACCGGAGGAATCGGGCCATTGAGGCGCTCGGCTGAATACCCTACAGCAGGTGAAAAGGGCTTGACAAGTGGTCCTCCATCCTGTCCGTCTTTATTCGCTTCTTCTGCGGCTCTTGGTCCGTCTCAATAGCTGTCCCTGCGGGTAATTACAGAGCAATGGATCCATGGTCAGTAGAAAGAAAGGCCAACTAGTACTTGAGGGAAGCACATGATCCATTAGCTGAGCAAAGGGCTCAAAGAGCCATATATATATATATGGCCAAGATACTGCGCAGAACCCTCAGACTCCCAGGCCTCTGGTAGAGGACCTGAGCTTAAGGATGACACACAGATACCACCCCACAAGGGTGAGAGGGACATATACTGTATATATATATATATATATATATATATATATATATATATATATATATATATATATATATATATATGTGTGTGTGTGTGTGTGTGTGTGTGTGTGTGTGTGTGTGTGTGTGTGTGTGTGTGTGTGTGTGTGTAATTCAGTTAGCCAATGTTCTAACTGAATCAGAGCTCAGCTGCCTTAAATTCAATCAAGACAAATGTAATATATTCTTCATATTGTGATATAGCGTGAGTCAGGGTAACGTAACTAGCCTACTGGATGGTGCCGTCTAATAACTTTGCAGGGTTTCATTTACATGTCTTCCTTTAATGCGGTTTGGGATGTCATGATGACAAAAATACCTAAGAAACAGAATCAATAGCCCTCATGTTAGGAAATACACCAGTGTTTTTGTGGGGACCCAAGATACAAATGAAGAAGAGCCAATGAATCATTCCAAAGTCAATTTTCAAAGCAATTACCCTCCATTTTCACATTTGTTTGAGCGGAATCACTGATCCTCCTGGGGGAGTAACTCATGCTGCCTTTTGTGGTGCTCTTTCCACCCCCAGTAAAGAAGCGTTGGGATGACGTTCTCCAGGTCTGATAGGTAAACCCATTAGTAGTGAAAAGACAAGAGGAGAACAGAGTCTGGAGCTTCCTGACACATCCCAGAATTAATCTGGTGCAAATTTTCCACTGATAGCTCTGGGTTGGGTTTGCTGTCTATTCTTCAGGAGTTCCTCTTGGCCTTAGTTGCATAGAACTGGTCTTTTCTTGAGTTGCTTCCATTGGTCTTGGTTCTGTTGAGCGGATCTGGCAACACAACTGCTGATATTTTTGTTACTCCCCACTTAACTAGGACACTGCTAACTGAAGATGATTTTATTGCCAGATGATCTTCATCCAAAGTTTTCACAAGAGGAAAATAGGAGGTTAAAGGAACCTGGACTGCAGCAGCAACGTCATGGAATAAACTGAGTGACCAAGAACGGTCATCCCTCGCTCTACTGATGAAAAATTGATTTTTATTCTTGTTTCCTTCCTGTTTATGATCACATTCAAGAATGGAAGTGTAACAAACTGTCACATATTTGGTGGATCTAGAGTAGCTTAGGTTAACAAGTCTTCATGAGTTGTGTGAGGATTGTAAACAATGAAGGACTCAACGTTTCACAGACAACAGATAAAAATGAAATTTTATGAAACTTCCAACAATATATTGTAGCTAAGAAATATAGAGGAGTGTGAGTAGCATGAAAGATGCCTTGTTCTCCCCTCATCTATGCTGGCCACAGGGGGTAGGAGAGCAAATTGAGGTTGTGAAGTGTTATTAAAGCCGCTCTAGTCTGCAATCTGAAAGGAAATCAACAAGTGTCACCACTCATGCATGACACACTATCCCCGAATTAGGGACAAAGGCAAAGGAAAATGCAATCAGATCATGATTCTTTTCATCTGAAGGAGAAAAAAAAAAGTATTGGAAACAGCAGGAATAATTAGTTCCCACGCAGACATGGCCTCTATTTTCACGAGTCTTTCGCTCATGGAAATCTGTTGATTGATTTCGCACATAGAGAAGCAGCAAGAGAGGCAAAAAAAAAATGTTTTTCAGCCAGCAAAATGTGGACCTCATCTCATTTATTCATACACTGTATGCATAATTGCATGTATATGAGTACATGTATATGCATTTCACAGACATGTGATCATGAGAAAATAATAACTGTTGGCGGGCTTTCATCCTGGTCGCCTTGCTTTTCTGTGACTCGCGTTTTCCCCTCGCTAAACTGCGCAAGAAGAAATCAATTCTGCTGACCCTCATCTAAAAGCACGACACGAGGATTAATAACTAGCCTGATATGGAATATGCATGACTCTCTGTCAGCCAGATGAATAGGCTGTAGCCCAATTGAAATAACCATATGGGGAGCTTTAAATCATTTAGTTAAGGGAATGAGGGCCACATGAAGGCCGTCCAGGCTCAATATCACAGGTGGGAATGTCCTCTAAATCGCGACAAAAGATAAACTTTACCTCCTGTCCACTTGTCTTCAGCTCATCTTCAACATAGTTTGCATGGGCAGTGATGATTCTGTCTCTCCACTCACTGATTGGCGATGTTTCCTTTGTTTGGACCTCAATGGAAGCACCAGTCAGTTACCATGGCGTCCGTATTGACAGCGTCAATGGGAATCAATGGAGTATCGGTCATTCACATCCTAGGATAAATTTCAGTACACGCCTGCATCAGTGGAAATTTTTTTTTTTACCAGCCGACTGATATTGTCTGACAAATCAATCACAACCAAGCAAACAAAGCCTGAAGGGGCCTAAAAGGCCGTGTTGATGTGAGGGAGGCTACAGAATCTGCAGGTAATTCTCAGTGGGTTTAAAGAGCAACCCTTTGAAGCATTGTTCACGTGTAAAAAAAATATCGATTCACTCGTCGTGCAGTAAAAGCTTCAGAATTCCATCCCTTAGTTGTCAATTAAAATCGCACAATGACGCAGTCGGTTAAATACGGTTTCAACCCATTGTTCGGAGGCACTTCTAGTGGACAGCTCTTATTAAACCGGAGACCTCGGATGTGGAGGCGGCTGCAGCTTCCTCAAAGTTGAGCTATTTCGCAAAAAAACAGCCGTCCTTCAAGTCATGCTAGAAATAAAGAAAGCTAACTTACCCAGTGATTGAGGTGAGGTTTTCAGCCATTCAAGTAATGATAAGAGGAAAATTGATGTGGAAAAATAGCAATGCCTGGCTTCATCAGAATTTAATGGATTTTTGACTTCAGGAAATGATCCCCCAATTTTTTTTTTCCTGTTAAAAGATTCTCTGAATGCTAGCCACTCATATTTAGCTTTCCAGCTATGTATTTTAAATTTTAATACTGAATTACTTTACCAAGCAAATGTTTGAATTGCCTGCAACAAGAGGGACTGTTGGGTGAGAGGGGTTCTTTATATTTAGTTTGTTCTTTCAGTTTGAACTAAGTTCTCTTTAGAGACAGATGTTATTTTGAATGAAGGCTCTGCATTAAACTGATGTTTTACATGATTTGCAACCATTCAACTAGACCGACAGGTAAAATTACGGGAAGAGACAAATATACGGATGAAAAATTCACAGTCATGGCTAAAAGAAAATGGCAAAACTGAGCTAATAGAACAAGTTTTTCACTGTCACACGCATAATAATTCCAAATGTGTTGCTTTGGCGAAGGTGCCTGTAATCAGAAATGAAAGGAAATAAACAGGAAATGCAATCAGATTGAATTTTCTTTCTCTGAACATGAAGAATTTCTCTTGGAAACAGTGGGACATTATGATTTAAACTGCTGTTTGTGTCAGACGTCGCTGATTGATTTCAATCTTCAATGAACACAGAGGTCCTTCAAGGTTAGCGCCACCGGAGTTGGATGAGGACCATAAATAGTTAAAAACGGTGTGTTGTGGTTTATGTTGGAACATGCAGAATGCCTTTAAAATCTTTACGTTTAAAGCATATTATTATATTCGAATTATCTTTACATATACCTAATGATTTTGACGTTACACGCCTCATTTATTCAGTTATTCTCGTGGCCAGGGGTTAGCGTTACGGAATATCTCAAACTATTCCAAGATGGGTCTGGACTCTTATTTTACCCTGACGTTCAGGATAATTGAGCGCAGGCATTTTTTCTTCCTCCTCCATCGGTGAAGGAAATGTCAGTCAGCATTAGCATAGTCATTTATAGAGAGTACAACTGTCTCCAGCTGCCACCTCCCTGGCCCTCGCTCTCCGCTGCCCCTTTCAAGTAGGGTTATCGACGGTTATGAAAAATGACTCCTTACGCAAAGAGGTGATGTGACACATTATCTTAATATTAAGGGAGTTTGAGCGAATACTAAATTTGCCTTATTAATCAAAGTACTAAAGGGTAAGAAGCTGCCGAGTGAAGTTAAATGCCGCTGTCAATCTCAGCGCGAGTCGTTTTCAGCTTCCAAAGGCCACCCCCCCCCCCTCCAGACCCCTCAAAGCATGTCCCGGTATTGATAGAGAGACAAAGAGACTCCAAGGTTTTCCTCAGGAAGTTTGGAGATAGCATCTGGAAACTTCGGTAACATTCTCTAAACATAATGAGCCCGTTAATTGAAAGTTTTGCGAGTGAGTTTCTAAGTGTGTGTGAGGTGGCTGCTGATGCACGAGTCTATATACCATCTCATCGCTCACGGTTTATAACCTGTGTGCTCAGCATACCAGCTTATCTGTGCTCACATGTGAGCCCATGCATGCTATCATCTCTGGAAGCACACTCTGACTCGATCTGGTCCCATTAGCACCGCCAAAATGAGAAGCAGTAGGTAGATAAACCGTGATCGCCCAGTGAGAAATATATTATTCTCTATAAGACTGCGAGAAGAAAGACAGCTTTGAATTCCCTGCTCACTTTTCATGAATAAATGATGAGCTGCGTTTGAATGAATCCATGTCCTTTCTTGGTGTCCTTTCTAAAGTTTGCTAAATGGCAGACAGGGCAGTACTCTGCGCCGTCTGTGCGCTAGGTGCTGCTAATCGGATGTTGGAGACCTTCCTCAAGCCTTGCTGGTGGAGGTCCAAAGACAGATAGTGGTACGGGTACTTCCTGGTAATAAAAGTCTATCTCTCATCAGTTGGGAATAACTCCTGGTTTTACATTCAGCTATACATCGCACACACTTTCGGGCGTATGACATGCATGCACTTCACACATCTAATAGTATTGGTCCCTCTGGCGACAGGCTTAAGCAGCTCAGGTCATATTAGTTTGCACATGTCTTCCAGTGGAGGCAATGAGGCACGTCTCTGGTGCTCTGCACCACAGACTCATGGGAAAGACTTCCAAAGAAAGCTGCCAGTTTGCAGCTCACGCCCCAAAGCGCCGTCACCACAAAGTCAGCCCCAGCAGCGACGGAGAAACCGGGTGTGGGAGAGAGAGAGAAAGGCCATTCGCTCAATGAGAGTCTGGGGCAAAGATAAGAAAAGAATTAGCACTTAATTTGTGGAGAAATTAATCCTTTTCCAGCATGAATCAGAGCCCGACTCTTTGGCATTGTTCAAAGCAGCGAGCGCTCCTATCTCGTGTCCCCAGATATTTGCAGGTCACTACAGAGGAGAGGATTTCAATTTGGCAACTGATGTTGGATCAAGAGAGAGGAAGACACAAAAGGAGTCTTTGTTCCGGCGAGGGGTTCACTAGAAATGGCACGAATCATCTTAGGAGAGTTTTTTTTTGTGTGCTGCCAACGTGAACCACAACAAGGTTTGTCTTTAAAACCATCCCCTCATGGAGGGAAACCGAAGGCCAGAGCGAACTGTAACCGGGGCAGCTTGTATTTATTATTGAGCATTTAATCACAGATCATTAATACACCGCCATTTAAAAAGCCTCAGCATTCCCAGAATATAGAGAAGGTGACATTTAAAAAGCCCCCAGTTCTCGGCTGACACCAAACATTTCACGAGTTGCTCAAATTAATTCACTGATGACTCGCCTCTGGATACGAGCTGCTCAACAAAACAATGCAGGAGAATTCTGAGATGATTACGCGTCAGGCAAGGTTACGCAAAAGCACAATGGAGTTCTGATTCCTTTGTGTTTGTGTGTGTGTGTGTGTGTGTGTGTGTGTGTGTGTATGTGTGTGTGTGTGTGTCCTCTACAACTTGATTGATGTTTTCTGGTGGGAGTTTAGACCTCTCACCTACATAAACAATAAGGTAATCTCTTGTTATTCGCGGTTAATGCATTCTAGCACCACCCGTGCTAAACGAAATTCCGCAATATAGCGACAAATTATTTATTTTATTATTTACGGTAACTTAAGCGTTTTTGAACCCTGCCCATACTGATATTAAACCACCTTCTTTTTCTACACCGTGTTTCATGGAAGTGTGCTCCGTTCCGTGAGTCCCGGAATGGAGCACACTTCTAGATTCTGTCAGCCAATAGCATGTGCGTACGGTATCACATGACTGCCTACTAAAAATCTGTGATGACACACACACACACACACACCGGTGACAGTTGATGGCGTCAGGAGTAATCCTTCCAAACAGGAAGTTCTATTCCTCCATCATTCTTGTGCCGGTGGCTGACTGGAAGATGAATGAGGCGAAAAAGACGGTTGAAGGGACCGGTGCGTATTTACAGCAGCTGGATGGCGTTTGTGTTATTGACCCAAATTGACCCATCTTCATCATGAAGATGAAGCATGTCACCCATCGCCGAGGCTAATTGATGTATTTTAATGGAGCCCTGTGGCACAGAGGGATAGATACACCCAGCTCTCACCACATAGAAGCATCGCTCTTTTGTTTTCCTGCTCGCTTTATTGTGTCAATGACATACAATAGGATTGCTGTCTATTGATAAAGGAAGGTACATAAAAATTGATGGTGAATATACTGTATTGTGAACGATGAAGCAGCTAAGACGGCCAAACAAAAGGGGTGGGAATCTGTTAGCTTCCATTATCGGAGAACTTTTCCAGTCATCAATTTTCCTTTTTCCGTCCACACCGGATGAGAACGAGCCGCGTTTTCTCTATTAGCTCCGTCTCATTGTGACCCTAAACAAAAGAAAAAAAAACATACAAAGGTCGTGGCGAGCGAAGGCGTTGAAATTAATTTTCTGCACCTGCTCACAAAGACACTGAATCGGATCGTGTTGAGGATTAAGTAGAATGGATGGAAATGCACAGAACAACATGCAACAACAGCAAACATACATGCTTGCAGTCCATTCATTTGATTCACCGGGTCCCTGAAGAAAACCTTCGACGGGATGTCATTAGTGTGCGCGTTACACCATTTTTCATGCTAAAAGGTGATGAATTGAATAATTAAAGGGCTTACAATGTGAACCAGTGGGGCAGAAACGGAGAAGGTAATTAAAAAGAGTCCTTGCTGGCGTCATAATGCTCCACCTTTCATGCAAGAATAGACACCCTTCCATTCTCTAGCACTTGTTGACTGTGACAAAAGGAAGTATATATGTAGTTTTTTTTTATTGCAACGGAATAAGAAAGCTTTGGCATTTGCTAATGCCAGATTTGTATTTCTGCTTTCTTTTATGATTATATGAGGTAATATATTCATGTAGAACAAGCAATAATTCAATTATTTCATCCTATTCCTGCAAGATGAGAAAGTTTCAGCAGCCTGCACTGTTGCTGGGCTCACGTTTCCACGCTTACGCGGCATTTCCTTTACAAATCACAAGCATTCTCGCCATTCTCTGAGGATTTATGATATTTTAGAGCTATGAAAAGCTGCAAATGCTGATGTGACAGACCTCATTTGCAGCTCCAGTCCCAAGAGCGCTCTGCAGACTCAAAGCCTTAAGTGTCCTGCTTCCCGTACCGAGATAAGGCTTTTATTTTAGCCGGCCATCCCAGACTTTCCTGGGATTGCCACGGCTGGCAGGAGGGGCGCGGATGTGTGGTAATTGAGTTTGCAATGGACTCTTTGAGGTGGAGCTGCTGCTATGCAGCTCAGTCATAGCTATCCTCCCAATTTCCTCCTTTAAAGACTTCTCTCCCCCAGGGGGGTAGTTTGCTGAGTGTTATAGCTGTGTGGCGCTACAGATGACACAGGCCCAACTGTCGCTGAGACCCTTCTTTTATCCAACCTGATCTCATGTAGTTCACTGTAGCCTCCTGTGCTAACAAAATTCGCCACCGACACAGACTCAGACGCTGGCGTGGTTCTTGTTTAATTTAAAGCGTTGTAAGGGTGACGGCACCAGCAGTTATACAAGTAATGCATCCTGGCTGCTTTTAAAAGAGTTATTACGGTTTATTAGAAAGTGGGTCTGGTTTTTATAGTTTTTTCTTGAGTAGGATAAAATATGTCTATAGAAAATAGTAAATCCAAACACATAAAAACAAAATAAAAAAGCATCTTTAACAGAGCAACAGAAGTTTTCACTTAGCATGTCAGTAAATACGGTATGACACAAATATGTCATGCTAGGCTCTTAAAGACAAGTAGTTATCCTGTTACTGAAGGCATTTATGGATGTTCTTAAGGTGGAACGGTTGCCAGAGAGTCGATATACAACCCTGTGTTTATTCCACTCTATGAGCTGTATGGGTGGCCTCACCTGGTGCTGGAAAACAGGAGGTTGTCCCACATGACCACCTGGCATATGCTGCACAAAATGTTGCTTTAAGTCGAACCCAAAGAAGAGACAGATTTTTGAACGCCTGCAGGAATAGTTTGTGTGTGATGCATGCGGAATTATCTGCCATCCCCGACTCAACATATGGCCTCTCTTTATGTCGTGTTCACCTCGTTTCTGCAGAGCGATCGCCTCCGTGTGATGAAGGCTGCTAAAGGCCAACATCATCACTGAACGGTATAAAAATTACTCTCTACCGAGCACAAATTGGAGGTGTTACCTTGCCAGGACTAGTTTTTTGTTGTTGTTGAAAGTTCTGAAAAATGAAAAATAAAGAGCGTGATAATTAATCTCAGGCTCATCTCAGGAAAGATGAAGAACAGGTGTTAGGTTACCAGTGAAATACGCACAAAAGGTTTTATGAACTCTGAAATACAAATTATCAACTGAAACTTTTTCCCTAACCGCCCACCTTGTTATTGCTTTAAAGTCAAGACAAAGACTGTATGACCAATGGAAGAGTAAACAGAACAAACAGCAAATCTTTCATTCATTCATCTAAAAAGAGGTCACAGATTCTACCAAAGCTGGCTAAATGTGAGAGGTGGGATACACCCTGGACGAGTCGCCAGGTTATCATTCGGCCACAGGTAGAGACACACGCTCAACGACAATTCTGGAGTGTCCAATATCGACTAAGCTGCATGATTTTTTGGAGGTGGGAGGAAGCTGGAGAACTCGGCGAGAACACACACAGACACGGATAGAACTGTACACCGAACGGCTCCAGGTGGAATTGAACCGGAGACCTTCTCGCTGCAAATCAACAGCCCTACACGCTGCATCACCGTACTGCCCACAAACAAACCTTTGACCCAAAAATTGTGTGTGTTTTTGCAGTTGAGAAAATAACCAAGCTCCGAATATTCTCCCAAAAAAAGAGCAAGCATAATTCGTCCCACACTAAAAATCAATGGGGGCAAAGCTCAGAACTGTACAAATTTGAATTCATATGCCTGAGGGGAATTGAATGAAGCTGCTGATGGTGGAGGCACAGGAGGGGATAGAGATGCGGGAGAGTCAACCAACGCTTCTTGGAGGGGTTACAATTTGGAGGGTGGAGCAGATGGACAGCCAACAATCAAACAGCTGCTGTCATCAATTCAGCTGGAGAGTTCATCATCGCCTGTCAGAGAGGAGCCGGCGCTGAGAGGCGGCAGCAAGAAGCAGAATTAAGACTCGCAGCACGCCGGGCTGTTTGGTTTGAATTTAAATATGTGTGTGCAGGATTTCAGTGGAGGACAACGGGGCTAACGGTTCACAATAAGTGTGCATTAAACGCTTGTTTGCAGTAATCAGCACTAAATAACAGTTCGTTAAGAGGAAACTTAAGTGTGTGGCATCTGGTCCATTCCTACCTTAGTCAATAGCATTGTTTCTGTTGTTCATATTCATAATCTAAGCCACAAACCTGATAGTATTAATGATAAACATACAGTAGTACCATAAGAGTTTAATTTATTCCATGACTGAACTCATATCAAACAACTTCTAATGCTGTTAAAATAAGTAAAATCATTTTAAAATCACTATCACGTGAAGCCTCACCATAATGTGAGTCTTCACGTGATAGTGGTTCCTTTCTAATTGATCATCTAGCTGTATGGTAGGAATGTTGATCTACTGGACACACACACACACACACACACACACACACACACAAACACACACACAAACACACACACACACACACACACACACACACGAGGCAGAATATGGACCCAAGTGCAGGACACCAAAGAGTGAATCTTCCATCCATGATTTAATGACAAACAAAAAACTACAGACAGAACAAATCACAAAATTAGGACAGACCAACAGGAATCAAACTTGAGAAAAAACAAACCAGCACCAGGCTGTGACAAAAACCTGGTTTAAAAAGCCTCATCACAATAACACCAACGATGTTCAGGTGTGAACGATCAGAACGGTGTGGATGAGTCTCAGGTGTGGAGCCGTGGCTCCACCCACCAGCTTGGCCTCTCCCTGCCACACAGCAGCACTGCACCGTGACACTCACAGCTTGAAGGTGAAAGAGTCATGTGTGTCTAGATACCACAGACACCCTTATATGCAAGGGAGGATACGGAGAGTGTTAGTCCACCTCAGTGGTTCTCCTTTGACTTCTGTCTCTACCTCTACCTCTATTTCTACCTGTATATCTACCTCTGTCTCTACCTCTATTTCTCCCTCTATATCTACCCCTGTCTCTACCTCTATCTCTACCTCTGTCTCTACCTCTATCTCTACCTCTGTCTCTACCCTTGTCTCTACCTCTATCTCTACCTCTTCTCTACCTCTATATCTACCTCTATCTCTACCTCTGTCTCTACCTCTGTACCTCTGTCTCTACCTCTATCTCTACCTCTGTCTCTACCTCTGTCTCTACCTCTATTTCTACCTCTATATCTACCCCTGTCTCTACGGTATCTCTACCTCTGTCTCTACCTCTGTCTCTACCTCTGTACCTCTGTCTCTACCTCTATTTCTACCTCTGTCTCTACCTCTATCTCTACCTATATCTCTACCTCTGTCTCTATCACTATCTCTACCTCTGTCTACCTCTGTCTCTACCTCTGTCTCTACCTATATCTCTTTCTCTACTTCTATACCTCTATCTCTACAGATCTGCTTCATAATCTGGAGGATGAGGAATGAAGGACGGCTGCCAGTTTGTTACGAGCTGTTCCCTCTACTCTCGTCTTTCCCTGCAGCTCACCGTTAACGTTTGCTTTCATTCACCATCTGAGCCACAGTCCAGGTAGTCCACATCGTTACCGAACATCAAGTAATGTGTGACGAGAGGACTTCGGAGGCAGGGGGTGGGGTATTTCATCACTGGTCAGATAAATTGCCTCCACTTTTGTCTGACTATGGAGCAGATTCTGTGTGCTGCCCTGGACACCGGTGACCTTTAGGAAAGAAGAGTTAAGCAGAACAACAAAACACTTCCATTACTCTAATTAATTGATTTTGAATGCTTTCAGTGAATTGACTGGAAGGGAAATGGGGCTTCATACTGGCAAAAAGCACTCAGATGATTGCAGCTGCAGGGTCTGCTGATGAAAAGATGTTGTGAAGCTGCTCACATCTTTTAATATAGATGATAATACCTGTGCATACAGTAATAGATATGAATTAGAAGCTGCAGACATGTAGTGTGGACATAAAACCAGAATGTACGAATGTTGTCTTGCTCTAAATTTTACTCTTCAGTCTTGATTTAATGAAAGAAAAATATCCTTCAAAATAAATGTCTACCAGCAATAAATGT
The DNA here is from genome assembly GCF_040054535.1 of Antennarius striatus. Taxonomy (NCBI): domain Eukaryota; kingdom Metazoa; phylum Chordata; class Actinopteri; order Lophiiformes; family Antennariidae; genus Antennarius; species Antennarius striatus. The sequence continues at coordinate 14,719,654 of NC_090796.1, read as the reverse complement.
GCATCACATATGAAGCTATTAAAAATGAAAAATGTGTTTTGCAAAATGTTGCTTCTCATTGTGTTGGAGCTGCTGTCATAAAATGAAATTTGTCCTAACCCACTTAGATGTGAAGTGCACATCTTGCTAAAGTTTCTCTGAGTTGCATTTCAAATAGGCTCAAGTGTGCAGGATTAATACAGCTAAATACAGTCAATGAACTTCTATGCTGCAGCGCTGGGAGTTTAAATGAGGCAGAGTGATTTCAGCAACCTGTAATTAGTTGGTGGCTTAATTTATGTGTCCTTGTAAGCTGTTCCTTTCATTTGGCGAGCGGAGGTTAAGTTAACAGCAAAACGTAGCCGTGCGTTTGACAACCCGGGGGTCACGTGTACAGTAAACACAGGCTATGAGCTCATGCAAAATCAATCAGCAGGAATTCTTATGGAGGAGAAAAAGATGGAGGATAGCTGGGTCTCATCAAATCAGTCTTCAGGTCGACAGCGCTGCTCATTTGGGAGTCTCGCTGCCACCTGTGATGTCTGGACAATGCCAAAGGGAAGCCATAAAGAAAAGGGAAGACGGCAACTGGAATCAACTTGATGACAGAAGAGCGAGTGGGAGATGTATAGAATGGCGAGACGAGGAGAAGAGGGACGGAACAACAGGAAGACTGATGTCTTCAGTTACTGTGCTTTATGGATGATATTCAAAGCATAGCCGTGCATTCATCACGCTGCTGCTGCCGAGGTGCTGACACGGCGACACATCAGGTAATGGCGAAGGGGAGGGTGTGACGGCGAGTGGAGCGGGTGGGCGGTGGAGGTATGAGGAAGTGTGTGTTCACATGCAGGCAAATGGCAAACAGTGAGTATGAAAAGAAGAGGGTGTCACCAGGCAGGGAAATGAGGATAGATGAGGCTCAGTTACACCGATTCCTTCTTTCTGTGCTCCTCTCCCAGCAAAAGGATGATGGACTTGTCGCACTGATATGTGAGAGATTATATTAATCAACACTGAACCTTCTTTTCTTTCTTCCTGCAGCTTGGTAATGAGTTCAAGGCAGGACCTCAGGGATGAGGCGCCTGAAACGAGAATGAGACTGACCAGCCGCCTCGAAAAGGTCAAAAGCAGCTTGATCCGCCGAGGTGAGACGACACGTCTTGCAATGTCTGCGCAGCCTTTGCATCAGAGCTAGCATCAGAGCTAGCTAGTCATGCTGTCAGCGAACTCTGAAGCCCAGGCACCGGGAGACGTTGAACAAACAGGCATTAGCTGTTCCAGAGCTGGTTTGCGAGCGCAGAGCTAACCGTCTCACGCTGGGCTGTCAGGCTTCGCTGTCACAGTAAATGAAAGGAATCCTGAGGTACTAAAACATTTTTATGATTTTTTTTTTTCTTTTCCCCAGGTAGAAGACTAAATAAATAAACCAGGAAATGAAGATGTGTTACAGCGGTATGAATATAAATGTTGTGAAAATGGTAGTTTTATGGCAGCCAGGTTGCCATACAAGTCTCATTAAACAGACACTTGATTTTATGAGGGGGTTTTATCCATGCCTCTGAGGTATAACTGTGGCGCCGCTAACATGACATATGCTGCCTCATAAGATGTTAAAGCCTTTCGAGCCTTTTGAAGAAAAAATACTGTATGTCTGCTTAAATGATCCAATCAACAAGGCAAGCCTCCACCTGAAGAGCTCTGGAGAGGAACCCTGACAGTTTAGATTTGATGAACTCGAGCCCATTCTTCCATCGCGTGCAGCGGGAGCACCGCTGCCGCCGCCAGGAGTCGTCCCGCTGGATTTACAGGAGGACTCGGCGCTCTTCTGCAAACATGAGGTCAGTGTATGCTGCCACTCAATGAAGGAGCGATATAAGCCTCTCTTCTGTGCTAATACAAAAGCAGCAGAGGGGATCACAGATGAGTCTCTCCTCCCTGCTCGCCAACATCGACCAGGTTGCAGATTCCTCGATCTGTGATTGGCTGGAAACCAAACCGGACAGTGATTATCATTCATAACGCATCACACACACTTCTCAGTTAAGCAACCGTGACACAACATATCAATTTATTCCTCATTATAAGAATCTATCGACTTTGCATTCGCAGCCACTGCAGGGATATTTCAGATTTGTCTGCGAGCTTGAATACGTGGTTGACATCTTTCTCCTGGATGTGTACATCAGTTTGATGAGTCCAGATCTTGTAACAAAGCATAAACTGTGAAATATGTCCCATCATCCACTGGGCCTGCTGGAGGTTGGACCTAGTCCAGTAAGTACCAGCGAGGACAGCTGCTGAAATGAGAATGAGCACATGGCAGGACTAGATTAGATCAAACCGAAGAGTTTTAAACACACGCTTGTGTTTTTGACAATGAAGCACTAAAACTTGATGAAATTCCCTTTTGGAAGTGTCACATGTGGATGGAAGCCTGATTGCAGCCTGATTCAACATATGAATATATCCAACACCGTCCCCCCGACCTGACAGGTGTCTTTCCCTGACTCCGCCCACCTTTATCTAAAATCAACAAAATTTTAGACATACAGATTTTAGTTTGATGTTTATATCCAACACTTACCTCTAATTTGTTGCCCCATGGGGACAAAAATCACCCTGGATGCAAGACTCCTTCAAAATAAAGCACAACTCAAACTATTAACAAATCCTTGGTAGGACTTTGTATTTTCCTCCTCCTCTTTGTGCAAGAACAAATATTAAAGCTCTAGCAGAATGAATCAAGTCTGTTGTTGTAATTGTCCACAGCTTTCAGGATGAACTTCAGATTTAAGACATTTAAAACTACCTTTCATTCGCTTTCTGTATGTCAGATTGTCTTTAATCTGCCTGGCAACACCTGACAGAAACAATAGAAGTGATTTCTGAGGGTTGCTAACATTTACGTCTGCTTGGGAGAGGTAGGGGGGTAGCGGACCAGAGTATACATGAGCCGTGTAAACAGGCCTCCACTGGTATTGGCTCGCTCTTGGCATCATGGGGCCCTCTTTAAAGAGGAAGCCCCTGCCTGTCACGCCGGGTGGTTGAGGCTATAATTTTGCTTTATGAGAGTCGGGGACCGCAGACCCCCTCACCCCCATCCCTGAGAGCCTGTAGCCTCGCTCTTTACAGGGGCATGGCCGCCTCATTGGCCTGTTCGGAAGCATTTCTGTGGGTGACATCTGTGCCACTGGGCATTCATTGGGTTTTAGTGTTGGGATGTGACACCTTTACTGGTGCACTCAGGCCTGAGTGTGGTTTATTGTCAGCTGTGTGGAATAGATGTGATATATGAATATGAATTGAATGTGAGCTGGGGGGTGGAGGGTAAGGCGGGACTTGCGTTGACCCTTCATGTTCTGATGAAATTCACATCTTGTTTAGTGAGACACTGAGGAAGGATCAAAAAAGAACTTTTAGTTAGTTATTGAGGCAGCTTCCAGCCGCCCTGCTTGGGTAAATAATACACTTCAATGGCGTGTAGGGCATCCATAAATGGGCGTGGGCGAGGTCACGCCATCAAAGATGATTGATCTGTTTCTATCAGACACGACATGGTGGTGCAACCTCCAATGAAAGCCCGTCTCATCGTGGGTCGTCTCATTGGCAACCAAACATCTCCACCAACTTCCTGTCGCAAGAGTTTTAATAATCAAGGTGATGTGAATTCAAATGTCGTCTCGCTGATTAACATTCTCGTCACATAGAAACGCAATGTGTGTGCCCTTCTGAGCCACGCTGGGCTCGGAATCATTAACGCCTCCCAAATCGCCGCTTTCAATTAATGGCGTTTGAATTGCAGGCAACCCCAGATTGCTCTTCACCAACACAACAACAACAACAAAAAATTTATCTACACCATTCATTTTGCATCTGGATCACTTTCTGTTCACCGGTCATACGTCTCTCCAGGTTCCACACAGGAAATGCTGTGAAAACACACACACACACACACACACACACACACACACACACACACACACACACACACACACACACACACACACACACACACACACACACACAGACAGAATACACCTTGTGCATAATAAGCATTTCTAATGAAGGTGTTCCAAAATCCTCTCCTGGCTCTGATCAGAAAACAAGCCCCTCAGGGAGCAACAGCTGACAGGAAGAGTGAAAAACAATCACACACACACACACACACACACACACACACACACACACACACACACACACACACACACATAAGCACACATTCTCCCTATACTATCTAATCTCTTCAGTTTGTTCTTCACGCTGATGGTTGGCCAGCATCCAAATCCGTACACTTTAGGTTAATCTTAAATCCAGAGTTGGGGAGCAGTCTAGCCCTTCCTCCTCCTCCTCCTCCTTCTCCTCCTCCTTCTCCTCCTCCCCCTCCTCCTCACAACCACCTGTGTGTGATTTTGTCAGCATGCAAGTAGAACGAGTCTCAAATATCTATTCGGCATTAAGAGGACACGTCCACAAAAAAGCACATTATATACTAATAATAATTCTCATCGGCCAAGATTAGGATTAAGACTTTTTCTACATTGCATGTTTGTTTTTGTCCATGCTGTAAAATTTATTAGATTATTTTCCTTTGTTATTTATGGAATAGGATTGTTGTATTTTCATTGACCTAATCTTAACCCTTTGTTATGTTTCTCTTCCATCCCCCTCCTTGTTAAAACTCTCTTTCTAATCTGCTCCCCGATAAGCTGCACCTGTGTGTCGCTGTCTCCTGTGCGATCACCTCTACTCCCTGATTGGCTGAACCTGAGTGTGTTGTTTTTTCCTGTCTGATCACCTCTGTTCCCTGATTGGTTGCACCTGTGCATTGTTGTGTCCCATCTAATCACCTCTGTTACGTGATTGGTTGCACCTGTGTGCCGTTGTCTCTTAGCTGAGCACCCCTTTCTCTGATTGGTTGCACCTGTGTGTCGTTATTTCCAAAGGGAAATAAAAAAAACACCTTTTTTCACCACCTCCATGATTGACAACTGCCAGCATCTCCCTGAATTACTTTATTGTAGTTAATCTTTTAAATTTATTAGGGCCTTTTTACCTTTATTTTTTTCTATTTCACTTTGAAGCTAGCAGTAATCATGTTTTCCATTGAATATAATATTTATCAAGAGCTAAATTCTAAAGTGTTTCTTTTCTAATAAAATCAAGAGTGTTTTACTTCCCTGACGTCCTTGACCACATGTTTTTGCACGAGTGGTCTGCAGTCTGTTAAGTGTGAGAAATGCACTAATTCAAAATCAAAATCTGCAGAGAGGTGCTTATTTTATCCCTCTTGATTTAAGTAGACACACTTGATAACGTCACATGCTCATCCTTCGAGAACAGTTTCCTCCAACCCGCTCTCTTCTCAATCAAGATGAAGAGCAGCCGTGGAAAGATGAACTTTTAATCACTGTTCAACTTCTGATATAAAGATTTTCCCATATTCATTTATTCATATCGTTTTTCTCCTTCCTTCCTCCTAACTATGCGTCAGAAATTAACAATTATGCTAATGAAATCTAAATGCATAAGTGACGTTTAAAATGAACAAACACTTTTCCCTCAGGTTCGGCAGAATATTGTAATATTTTTCCTTTTAATTTAAGGTTTCCACACATTTATTTATTTATGGAGGAAAGGTAAAGTTAAAAGAAAACACAAACAGTGTTTCTGATATTAAATTTACTCTTGGCTCAGGTGGAGCGTGAGCCACATGCTAACTAAGATCAATGAGCTGCTGGTACCACTGTGATCAGCTTGCTGTGTTGGTACGACAGGTTTCTGCTGGTTCTGACTAGATGAAGCCAAACATTGAATTACTAAGATTTATTACTGGATAAAACAGAATCCCAATGAATGACTTTTTAATTTTCCTACTATCTCTGGTTTTAAGGCCAAAATTTAATTTTGTTTTTGACAGAGACGAATGAATCTCTGGGGGACAGACCGGCACAGCGACGCCCCTTCATTCTTAGCCAATCATCTTGTTGCTGTCTTCTTTACCTATTATCCTCTCTGGTCTCTAAATAATCTCCCCATTTTCAGATTAACCAACCTCATCATTTTTTTTTTGCCCCATCAGCCTCATTATTCTCAGCAGAGTCATCCGCCTCCACCACCACCATAGACCTGTTGGACCAGTAATGATGACACCTCCCAGTAGGGGTAACGCAACTAATCATGCAACTAACTAATTTCCAGTTGGGGATCAATATAGTATATAAAATAAAATTTTAAAAAAAATTCTAGGAAGAAATACATTTTCCTGCAGCCTTCATATCAAACTCATCAAAAACAAATGAAAACGTAAGAAACAGGGCAACTGATCGATTGATGCGTCTGTCAAACTACACGAAACACGATCTGAGCAGGATTGGATGTGGTTTAAAATGCTTTATGACATTTAAGGTCCTCACCTGCTCCAGCCAGAGTCAGTAGGAGGTTAAGGTTACGGATCCTCTGTGCAGGGTGGGACTTGACACGAAGCACTCCGAGCATACGTATTTGCATATTAGCGTCTACCTGCCTAGTCTGGAATCCATGCTGCATTGGTTATGAGCTAGTCTGCTGTCATTGCTCTTCACTATTTGATAAGACGGGCTTCATATCAGCTTCTGTAGGGGGGGGGTTAGCTTTGCAGCTAGGCGTGCGCTTATTGTTAATGCCTCCGTCTGCAGCTGAAACACATTTCTTTTGCCGGTCTCTTCTCTTTCCTCTCTAAGGCCGTATCTCTTGAAATTTCAGGCTGACGCAGGAATAAGGGGTTTGTAACGTATTATCGGCATCTCCTTCTGCAAAAAAAAGAAAATAAATGCAAAAAAAAAACCCCAACTGAATATCTGGAATCTTCATCTAGCATGAACAATGAAGCCCCAGCGGGGACAAAGTATGGAGATAAGCAGGTGGTATTTGGTTATGAGTGCGAATCGGAATGTGTGTGTTCGTGTGGGTAGAATGGGGGCAGCGTGGCGACGTATACGAGGTGGTAATTCTTTTTTTTTTAAACTTCAGAATGGTGTAGCTGCAGCTCCCATCAGATGGGGTGTATATATATATATATATGGCGGCGTAATGGGGTCAGACTGGATGTGCAGGACAGGCTGGGGCTTTTATTTTACAGGTTGGTTGAGATGGAATGAGCATGGGCCGGCCCGCTGGAGGAGGCCGCAGAGGGGTCTGAATAAATGAATTCTCTTTGTGCCCCCCCTTCGCCCGTCTCCCCGTTCCATAAAACTTGGATATTAAAAGATGTCACAGACCCTCGGAGTGTCATAGCAGAGCTAGCGGTCATTATATGGGGACAGCAAATGGGACAGGAGAGAATCAAGACTGACAGACTGATGCGATAAGCCAAACGTTTCAGCTATCAGTTGTCAGCGAGTTGGGATTTTATTTTATTTTATTTTTTTGCAATTATGCTATTTCTTTCCCAGATTGGGGGGAATGACATGATGGGGGGGGAGGCTTGTTTGTGGACCACATGTGGAAGACAGGAAGGACGTAGAACAGACAAGTCGCCTGCTGAGTCCGCACCATGACAAACTCGGCTCCCGGAAAACGACTTGTTTCTGAGCAGATCAAGTTCAGGAACAGGGGGGTGGGGGGGGTCACTTTAACAGTTCTCCCTGCATAAGCAGAAAAAAAAAAGACACCTCTGCCTCGTGCGCTTGACTAGTGTTCTTTCACACTTGCTGTTAAGTGGAAATGAATGAAAACTTTCTCCAACAAGCTCTGGAGCATAAAAAACAAATTAGGTTGTGTATTAAAAAAACAAAAAAACAAAAAAACAGACTCAGGCGTATTACTTTAATTAAAGTGTTTGCCTAACAACGACAAAGACATCCACGGCAACGTCCACCCCCCTGAAGGTCGGAATAGGAACAACCGCACCCCTCCTCCCCCCCACTTATGATGTTTCATCATCGGCGTTCATTAGGACTTATTCTTGCATGCACTGACGCAGACGTGTCTTCATGAGCGGTTAGGAGGGCTGGCGTCACATCATTAGTCCCACCAGCAAGGCTCCGTTTGCGGAGCGGCGGCCTGCTTTGTGCTTTATTACCCCGACTCGCCGAGACGCTCGGAGGAGGGAGCGGGCGAGCGGCGGGTACAGTACATCACTTCCTATCAGGCGCAACAAGACGAGCAGGAGGCTCAGACTGATTACTCATTCGAGACGTCGACGCGACGCCAGTCGTACCAACATGGCGGCGCTTCGGTGCCGCTCGCCTCCTTCCGATCTGACAGGAAGTGGCGGTAACGGAAAGGCCCTTGTTGGGAAAACTGTTTATTTATTTATTTATTTTTGCTGGAGCGCCTCAGTCAGCGTACTTATTCATCACACAAATAATTAAAAAAATAATTTACTGCTATTTTAATCCTCTGTGCAGCCGGCAGGTCTTTAAACTTTAAAGACGGGGTGTCGCTTTGTTCCACTTGACATTTTTGATGACCGACGTGGATCTTTTGTGGATCCTTTCGTCTGCCAATTTACTGATCATTAAGTGTAATCATTCCTCCAGCAGCCCTGTTTTCTGAACCCCCCCCCTCACCCCCCTCCACCGGACACCTGGATCATAACTCACTCAAAACACAGTAAATGAAGGAAACACACAGTAAACAAATAACCATGCAGCAAAAATTTAAAAAAAAATTGATATGGGTTCAGTGTGTGTGTGTGTGTGTGTGTGCGTGTGTTTGTCATGTGTTAACCGGCTGTTTAAAATGAGAACTGCAATTAAAAGATGACAGCTTTATTAACACGTGTAGAACAGTGGAGTACTTTATTAGCAGCAAGAAGCTGATTTAAATTCTATGTGTGTGTGTGTGTGTGTGTGTGTGTGTGTGAGACCCACCCTGCTCTCTTTAAATGAGATGCACTGGAACTATTTTCCCAGGACACGTCGTCATTCGCTGTCAACACCTGTTACGCTGTTTTCTGCCTGTTTTTTTTTTTTTTAACGTTTTTTTTTAAAACACCTTGTTTGTAGAACTGACAGGTATTTGCAGTGAGTGGGCGGTCATCGTGTGTGTGATTACTGCACCGGTGATTGAAGAAAAAATAAATAAATAAAATGAACACAAAAATAAATAAATCTAATCCTGTGTGAGAGAAACCGTTTAGAAGAATTTATTCAGCCCATCTCTGGATGCTTGTCGCTTCGCGGCGACAGATCGCTGCGAGCGTTAGTGACACCTGCTTCAGTCCCCGTGATTCACAGCGACATCTGATTTGTTGTGACAATAGTAGAGTAAGATAACATAATATTGTAATTGTCTGGTGCTGCTCGAGCGATGCTGAAAGACACACACACACACACACACACACAGAGTTAAGCACACACCTGTGGAATTAATTATTGCTGCTGCAGCACTTCAGGCGATGAGACGTTAGATTGGTTTTCAGGAAATGATCCTTTTTACGCCACTGTAACGGCGAAGCTGCTATTTTAAGTGCGACATATTCTAACAAACAGAACGGGAGTGAGTGAAAAGAAGACAGACGCACTAAAACATGCTTGTAAAACTCTTAACGGTGAAGATTAATGACGGAAATAAATAGCATTAACCTCTGTTTTGTTTTTGTTGTTTTTTTACACTGGTTGTGTTTATTAGGTTTGCCGGCCTCCATCTGTGCATCTTTTGAGATTTTTTCCCCAAACACACCGAGGAGCCCCTGACAGCTACTTTTGGGACCCCTACCTTCATTAATGTCTAAATTTTTATGGCTGATGGTGCTGGAGAGCGTGGAACTTGGCAGGCCCCTCTCCTTGGGACTCAGCAGCATCGCTTGGACAGATGGTTGGAGGAGGCAGCTGTGACTAAGGGATGTACAGAGGATGGAATGAGCTGTCTGTAGCCGCGGCGACGGCTCAAACCCGATGGAGAACAAATTCAACTCTGATGTGAAGGAAAAAACTCCCATTCCCAGCGACTTCCCTCCCCTTTTTCGTCATATTTACAGTATTTTCTGCACTATAAGACGCACTTGACTACAGGCAAACCTCGGTTTCCGACCACAAATCGTCCCTGAAGGCTGTTCGAATAGCGATTTGTTCGAATTCCAAATACATTTTTCCCATTACAAATAATGTAAATGGTCTCAATCTGTTCCAAGATGCTAGAAAACTACCTTCTTTCCAACGTAATATGTTATTTCATGATGTCATTTATATATCAAATTGTATATTAATGAAACATATCAAAGAAATGTAAAAGAAGCAAACACGAGAAAGAAAGAAAGAAAAAAAAAACATCAACGTAATAAGGTTAGCCTAAGGTACGAGTTACCGTCGTCTTTTGGAGAAAAGTTTACAGTACCATAAGTCGTAACTGTAGTCGTAACTCACTTGGCGGCGAGAAAGAGGTGTTTGTTTCGCGTTCGACTTCCAAATTTTGTTCGACTTCTAACTAAGACAAAAAAAATTCTGAATTTTTTTGGTCGAAATCCGATTTGTTCGATGTGTAAAGCCTTTGAAAACCAAGGTTTGCTTGTATAAGGCGCACTGGACTATAAGGCGCACTGCCTGTTTTTGAGAAAATTAAAGGCTTTTATGTGCGCCTTATAGTGTGGAAAATACCGTAATCTATTCTTAAGAGCCTATTGCGCAAATCCGATAACGCCCCCCCCCCCCAAAAAAAACAACATCCAGCAGCTCCTTCTGATCTCCGAGCAGCAAAAATACGGCCCAGGAAACTTAAGGCTCTTCCCTCATTCCTGTTGATGTGTTGTTTGGCAGGATTGATGCATAAGAATGAGCAGTTAGCAGCATTTGGAGTACAACTGTGGAAGTGGTGGGTGGGGGGGTGGGGGGGCAGCTTGAGAAATGAGCTGGCATTTACAGATAGGCAGGCGCAGACTGATGGAGTCACTCCGACGGGCTGGGAGGGAAATATTTTTTATCTCTTTTCTTGGGGGGGGGTGGTGGTGGTGGTAAATCAAACTGTACAGCAGAAAAGGGGGGGGGGGGCGCCGCCGGAGACCGCTGCCAAGCATGACATTAACACGGCCCAACATGTCTACCGCGGCGAGACGTTTCCTGGTCTCACTTGACTTTGGATGTTTTTTTTTTTCTGAGGGGATAATTTCACTGGCTGTGAAATCGGAGTGTTTCGCGGCGTCCGTTTGTCCTCGGGTTTTGTTTTTTTTTCTCCCCCCCCCCCACATTGATTCGTAGATGAGATGCTCCTGCACAAACGTCCTCCGATGTTTCTTCCACAACTTTTTTTTTTATTCCATTCTGTTTCACTTCCTCCTCCTCCTCCAAAAAAAAAAAAAGGCGCTGGCAGATGTTCGTTACCAAAGTATATTGTGAAGTTCTTCTAGGGGGGGGGGGGGACAGAGCGAGTGGTTCTGCTTGAAAGAAAGAACAGATTCTAATGAAGCGGAGGGACAAACAGAAAACGTCTCCACGCGGGCGTCATCAGAGGGTGTTGCTTTTTGTGTTTCTGTGTGCGTAGACGCGTGAGGATCTGTGTGTGGATGGATGGATGGATGGATGTGTGTGTTCCCCCCCCCATCTGTTTATATATATATATATATATATGTGTGTGTGTGTGTGTGTGTGTGCATGTGGCTTTCCAGGCGGAATCTCATTTACAGTCCGAGGGGTCACTTATTGACTGAATCAAACCCCTTGAAAGGACCCAGACCGAATGGAAGCTTAACAAGATTACTGTTATATATAGCAGCGGTAATGGGAGCCCCCCCGGAGACGCCGCTGCCTCCCATCCGAGCCAGGTTTGAGCAGAAACGCCTAAGATTCTGCTCACAGCCTCCCTCCGCCAGTGGGGGGGGGGGGGGGCGACTCCTGATGCATTACAGCTGCAACGGATCAATCAATCCACCCCCCCCACCCCCCCACCCCCCATTTTCCCTTTCCCTTACCATTCCCACCTCTACACCTGCAGCCTTCCATGACAGTGATTCCTCACAGGACCTGGGGCCTGGGGAGGGAGGGTTGCGAATGCTTGTCCACCTCCGCCAGCAGTTAGACGAATCACCGACGGAACACTCATCTCTTTAGTCCCCCACCCCCCCCCCCCACCCCACCCGGTGCATACATTCCGACTCTAAATCAGAACCCCCACCCCACCCCACACCCCCACGCTTGTTTTGATTAATGGACCCATCTCTGCCCGTGAGTGACGAATTATCAGAAGGCCGGATGGCTCGTTCATCACTGTCAAGCCCAAAAGCCCCGCGAGCGTGGCGTCTCCAAGTCCTGCCAGCCACAGACACCCCGCTGCCGTCTCACACCTTATCACTCCCACCTGGTACAGGAAGGTGTGCCTGGGGGGGGGGGGGGGGGGGGAGGAAAGAGGAAGAGGAGACCCGAGGGAGTTCAGCCGCGCTAATCCTCAGATTTACTGTATGTTTACCCAGATAAACTGTCTACGAGAAAGGAAGCCAATCATTGCGGCACGATTGGAGATCATTTGGATGAAATAAAAGTTTTTTGCTGCTCCACATTTGAATGGGAGATAGTGGAATATCGTGGAGATAAAGGCAGAAGTGACACTGTTGACAACCTGTCTCCTTTCTCATGCTGACTTTTCTCCGCCTCGCGCGTCCAAACTGGACAGCAGAACAAATATAAAGTCGTTGTTTTCCAGCCGAGGTACACTCCTTTTGACTCCGACAGTAGAGCAAAAAGCGGTTGATGGATGAAAAGTGGACAGCTGTCGACAGGCGAGGAGGACGACGGGCCGCCGGCTCCCCGGCGGAGACACACCTAATTCCCAGGTCTTATTTTGTCAATAAACAGCAGCCAGAGGCACTCAATTAGACGGACTTTATTGACTCATGCTGCCCGGCCCGCGTCACATGTCAGCAGGTGACACGGCACGACGCCTGACAGTGACGCGTTCTAAGATTACAGAAAATAGGGAAAAAGAAAAAAAAAAAATCAGAAGAAAGCTGGAAAAATAAGTAAAAGATGGAACAAAAACAGATTTACTGACAAATAGGGAAGAGAAAGAGAAAGAGTTGTATCCTGAATGTCAGGTTTTAAATTGTAAGAAAAAGTTTACAAAAAAAAAATCAGATTCGACAAACTATAGAGGTAACTGTCGGGTTTCATTCGGTTGTTTGTTGTGTTTCCCTCGTGTCACCAGACAACCCACGGACCAGAACATCCCTCCCATTCCTCCCATCTCCTTGTTGGGACTGAACAACTCGGTCAGTCGTCTCTCCCTGCAGTGTGTTTTCTTTTGTTTTACTTCAATTGCCGCTGCATCGTCTCCTGGAGAGCCACAGACAAACACGAGCAGCAGCTTTGCAGGTTTTTCCAAAGTAATTTGTTTTTGAGTTATTTCTGAAAGTGGTGGCATTTTATTCACATGGTGATGCTTTTTTTTTTTTTTTTTTTAGTCAGCTATAAACTTCGAGTCGGAACAATTTGAAAGAAAAATGCGCATAAAAACACACTCGTCCCTGTATTGTAGATTTAAAGCATAAACACATTTTTATGCCGATACAGTTTCTAAGTTTCAAGGAGGACAGTTTTCTACATTTATTCTCCTACTTCAAGCGCATGAAACGATAGAGATTCATTTTAATCATCTTACAGCATAAGCCTGTGTAATGAAATTATAGTTGCACGTCCATGCCCTACTCATAGAAAAAGATGAATAAATAATCATGTCATTAAATTTTTTTTCTTCTCAGTGACAATAAATTGAGGAAGGAAAGAGGAAAGAAAGAAAGTTCAAGACTATGAAATGTTTGTATTAATAATTTTTCCTTGCAAATTCTAACAACTTTGAATATTTTTTCCCCCCTGAAATATAGTATAATGTACATAACGCGATGGAAAGAAAGTGAATGTGAACCTTTTCAGTGTGCAGAAGCGAAGGATTACAGGCTTGTTGCTAATGAGGTTGACATTTCCAGCTTCTCAAGAAGATAAGGGTGAAAAAAGAAAGAAGAAAAACATGTCATGTAGGGATGTATATATTTTTCTGTGTGAAAGTCATTGTATAAATAGAGAATCACGCTGTGTGTGTGTGTGTGATTCATACCGGCACCGCCAGGAGAAAGATATATAGCATATATAAACAGTAAGAAGCCGAGAAGTAAAATAAGCAGACGTCCAAATACTTAATATTGATCAGGAGAGAAGGAATGGAGTTCCTCGTTACTATTGATAAGCATGTTCATTAATGCATGGATGCTAACAGGGAGCCCCTCCCCTGGGTCAGGGCTTAATCACTTAAACATACCAGGAAGACATGGATCTGATGAAGAATAAAAACTTATAGATTTGATTTGTTTTTTTACTTTTTTAAACATGAATTGTTAATGGAAATGTGATTAGAAGAGGTTAAAAGGACATTTTTAACTTCATTCTCACTTGGTGGCTCGTAATTGACAGATGAACCTTTTTAGGTGGTGATATGCTAACAATAATAATTAGCGGAACTTGCAGATTACACTGGCCTGCAGCCAGACTGTCATTTGATCTATTCTGCTTTGATTTCACCTTGTGCTTTGATTTTTTGTTACGTCATACAGTTGACTCTTTTCTGCTTTGATCTATGGTCTTTTTCGATTGTGCGTATTAACTAACTGACTGAAGATCAAGTGCAATTATAATACACTGTAGATAGATTATTATTATAATAAGAGTATGCGGTGCCTTCCTGATCAGGTATATATTAAACTGGATGATGCAATGTGAACTTTGAACTCCGGACAGATGCTTCGTTGCTCATCTTATGTTTCAGCATTACTCTTGCTTTCATCAGGTTTATCCACTTTTTTCTTCCTTTATGTGTTTTGACACTAGAACGGCATAAAAATTAATCTTTGCAGAGATTTTTTATTTTTGGGGGGGGAGATAAAATATGATGAAGTGTAATAACGGATGCTGTAGAGCAGCTCCTCTTCATCATTCCCTCCACTGTGTTCATTATTTTTTCATTTTGGGACTTGGAACGTTGCATTCGTGCACTTATTAAAGTACTGCTTGAAAAACTTCTGATTCTTTCCTCTAACTTAATTTAATTTTCTTTTATGATGACTTGCTGGGTTAAACCATTAATGTACTGTACAGCATGAGCACTGCTGCATTGTTACAAACACATGAACTGATGTAAATTATTTTCGAAAAGTGATTTAATGATCAAAACGGTAATACGACACACTAGCGTAATGTGGTACTGCAAAGCACTTTGCACAAACTGCACTAAAATATCCTGCTATAAAGTATCCTCCCAAAGTATCCAGGACTTCATTCATTCATTTTCTGTACTCCTTCCTCCACTTTCGCAGGTCATTGGGGTTGCTGGAGCCTATCCCAGCAGACTTACGGGCAGGGGTGGACAGTAAATTTACTTAAGTACTGTATTTAAGTACAGATTCTGAGGATTTTTACTTTACTCAAATACTAGAATTCTTTCATACTTACTACTCTTACTCGAATACATTTCCAAGGTAAAGATTTTTACTCTTACTCGAGTTAATTTCTGAGAAGGCTCATGAATACTCGTTACTTTTAGGTTTGCCTGTTGTTGTTTTTTTGCCCCCACCCCCCCTAAAATGCAATTGGCCACACGCAGTGTTCGTCAAAGAAGGAAACCTATCACAGTACACGTTCTCAACTGGGATTTACGTAAAAGCGGAAATACGTCATCCCCTACCCAATCAGCTCAAAACAAGACCGCGGTGGCCATGGCTACTGCCGAAGAAGCCTCCGTTGAATCTGATGAACATGATGAGTTGGAGTTTTATGAGGCGGAGGAAGAAAACCCTTGGCCTCATCTTAAAGATATGTTCGAGTTTGTAGAAGTGAAAAAGGACAACGCGGACTCAGACAAGAAAAAGTACATTTTCAAATGCTTATTGTGTTTGCCGAAGAAAAACTGACAAGTCACACCTAGAGACCTCTGGTCACTTAATTTTACAGACTGACAGAGACTGGCGGACACAGGGCCACACAGACTGGGGGGCAGGGGGAGACACACAGATTGGGGGGGGGGGGGGGGGCAGACAGACAGACAGACAGATGGGGGAGACACACAGTCTGGGGGAGACAAATATTGTGGTCCTGGGATATGTCCTTCCTGTAAACATTGAGTTGTTGAAAGCAGAGATTTAGTTTGTTGTAAAGCAGTGGTTCTCAACCAGTAGTCCACCAAGGTGTCCTTTAGGGGTTCCAGTTGGTCCCCAGTTAAACGAGTTGGTTGGGCCTGTATGGCTCCATTTGGTCTTGTGTGTGTATGGAAGGGGGGAATTGTTTAATAAAATGTGAAAATGACATAATTGTTCTCTTTGATGATTCCATTAATTTTATTTCCATTTTTATAGATGTTGGGGAAGGCTTGGTACAGTATAACATAATAGTTCTACAAGCAAGCACATGAGTGCAGGTGGTTTCAGAGTTTTCTCTGAAACAAGAGATACAAGGTACTATATATAAAATTATAAAATGACAGTAATTCAGTCAGGTCCATTCTCATCAAAGATAAAAAAATAGGAATTTACTTGTACTCTTACTTTTACTTTAAGTACATTTAAAAGCATATACTCTTGAATACTTCAGTACATTTAAAAGCAAGTACTTTTTTTACTCTTACTCAAGTAATGTATTGACTGGGCTACTCTTAGTTGTAGCGGAATAAATTTTGACCAGAAGTATTTGTACTCTCACTCAAGTACTGGGGTCATGTACTCTGTTCATCTCTGCTTATGGGCATGAGGCGGTGAGACAGTCTGGAGACATTGCCAGTGCATCGCGGAACCACACGAAAGACGAACAACCACTCACGCACACACTCACAATCTTCTTGAAGATGAGATGACTGTAATCGTCTCATCTTCAGCTGTTTATCCACAGTTTGGGATTGTGGGTTCTTCTGGAGTATACCTGGCAACAGGTGAGAGGCGGATAGATCCACTAGGTAACTGTACTCTCTTTCAGATCACCTACAATCATCGCTTCTTGCAATTCCTTCTTGTCGAAAAGAGATCTGAAGACCCGAAACAACGGGTTTGTCTCTATCTCCAGACAACTCATGAGTGTCTCAATGACCATTTTGTAAATTAAAGTATTCTTGCTCAGCATGAGTAGCTGTAATGTCCTTTTGCTGCCCCTCTGCTTACACAACTTCTTCTGGACCGCTTTGGCGATCTTTTGGGCACGGTCAACATCCATCTTCAGATTGAGGTTGGACTCTTGGGTTTTGCTGCCGAGCATCTTTATCAGCAATTTGATGATGTCCACGATAGTTTCTACAGGAATGACTTGATTTTTGAAAATCTGCAAAACAACCGCAGTCACAATGAACTGCCTTTCCAAGTATTCAGGTGACGGAGCAGGGAGGTCTTCCAAGATGAATGCAGGAGTCCAGACTTCAATTGATGATGCTAATTTTGCATCACTGGTTTCCTCATCTGATTCACTGCAGACCACCGGTGATGGAACAGAGAGCTTTTCTCTGGTCTTCCCTTCTTCTCCATCACAGACCAAGGTAAAAGTTACTTCTCCATCAGATACAGGAGCTGAGTCTTCAGTTGATGAGGCTGATTGGGCATCACTGGTTCTCTCATCTGATTCACTGCAGCCCGCCGGCTCATCAGGGGGTAAATCTTCCACAAGTACCATAGTCTCCCCTTCCATGACGGCGGGAGCCTCTGGTGGAACTGGAGGATCAATCATTGCTCTCTTAATCTTTCTCAATGTGCGATTCACAAAGTCCTTCTTCTTCTGCTGTTGTTGAATCTGCATGTTGAGCCAGTACCACATCATTTTGGTGAACCTGTCCACCTCTATGACAATCTTCCGTCTAATGTCTCGCTGTGTTCCATAATTTGACAGATGCTGGTACAAAACATCAGCCAGCTGCTTCATGGCATTTGTCTGAGGACTGCTGATGCCATCTGAAAGTCTCCTGTAGAGGCAGATCTCCTTGGTGCCCCTAGCATGTGCTTCATTTTCTTGGATGATGCTCTTTACCACACAATCCAGTCCTTCAAGTAAAGGGTACGGTGGTTTTTTGAAGTCCGGCCATGAGCTGTGGTCAAACTGTTTTTTGATTTTTGCCACAATTTTAAGGATTGAGTGCTTAACATATATGTGGACAACAAAGGTCTTGAGTTTGCCCACCACCTTCTTCCAAAAGGTGTCTTTGCCTTTTGGTTCAGGCTGTTTGTTGACTATGAATTCTGTTTCCAGGTTGCTCTCTCCTTCCATAATAGATACAATCTCTATGGCTATTTTCTCTGTATCCAAGCAGGTGAGTAATTTAATTTGATTCAGTTCCTCTACTGGTAAATCATCTGCGGTGGTCTCACAGACTTTGTTTACCATGTTATCCAGGATGCTTTTAATGGTCTGGACGCATGGAGAAGTAGTGCTGTGCAGGTTAGAGACCTGCTCGACTGGAATATCAAATGTCTGACATGACACCAGCATTGGGTCCTTGTCCTTTGGTCCTTCCTCAGAGTTCAGAACTGCCACCGTTGACCTTTTATCAATTTGATCTGCTTCATTGCAAGATATTTTGCGAATACTGTGTGCAAAGTTCTGCAAGAGTTCCGTGAAATGTTTTACCATTCTCTTCTTCCTACCGCTGGCAGGCTCAAATCTTGAAAGCAGTTTACTTCTCTCGTTGAGGTAACCACTATCTCCAGGTCTGCTGCTTAACTTCATGTTTACATTGTTTGTCACCTCTTTGGCCACAAGATGCTTAATGTCCTTTGTGCTTTCATGACGGGGGAACTCTGGCAAATCCACTTCCTTCGCAAAGGCCAATACAATTCTGTCCAGCATTTCCAGGACTTGTTGTTCTTTCACGACAAAGTTGGTCCGTGATCCTTGAGGACCAAGGGGCCTTCTTTTTATGTGGTGAATGACCGCTTTTTTAATGGTGTAGGTTAACACCTGGATTATATCCATGCACATTCGGACAATGAAGTCTTCTGTTGCATCATCAATATTCCCCGACAGTAGAGTGTCCCATTCTTGACTCATGATTTTTCTCAGATAATCCGTGAAAACGTTGCGTAGATATAAAGTTATAGACGCAGGGAGGAACGGCCCCATGTCCTCAATGCCTGGTGTTGGTGGTCCCAACCCCATTTGTTGCTGTCGGTCGATGTCTTGCTAGTGCATTCATGAGCGTGTCCTTGTGCTTACTTATTAAGTGGCATTGAAAGCACTTCAAAGTAAAAATTTGTTAGACTCAGTAGATAAGAATGAAGTTCCATGTCCCTTTTACATGAAAGACTTAGTTGTATGAGTTACATCAAAGACAACAACGACTTTGCAGAACGCTATTTTGGTAGATGAAACTAACTGACGTATACTGAGCCAACAGAAATTCAAAACATGGGCTTCTACTTGTAGCTTGGAACCGCGGGGGCATGTCAAGCATCTCATTGGTCAGTCTGATCAACAACAGTTCTGGGTTTGCAGTGGAAGGGCTCACAGGACAGTAAAATTCAGGTTTGGGTGAAAAAATGTTGGTTTTTGTTTTACTTTTAAAAATAATAAAAATATTAATAATTTTTAATTAATAATTTTTAAAAAAAGGCTTTGAAACTGTGTTCCAAACTGGTAGAAATCTAAATTTGCAGGTTGAACTTGCATGGGGAGTAAATCTTTGAAAGTATTAGGCAAACAATTTAAATACAAGCAATGTGCCAAAGTCACAACTGAGCATCCACTGCAGCCAAATGGACACTCTCTTGCCAAGCCTGGCTAATTATAGGATGAGTTTGGCCAGCATGTTCAAATGATTTATGCTAATGAGAATGAATTTCACCACTGTCAAAGGGCAGGTCTGATCACGTGTCGACTTCATTTGCCCTTCCGTTAACATGATGAAAAGAGAGCAGTGGACATGAGAGGGTGGACGATACTTTTGCACCAACTTCATCAATATTAAGCTTATTTCTCGTGATTTTTAAAATATATTTCAAAATCATGTGATTATAAAGAGGTTTCTCAGAATGCTCAAATCTGAGCGATGCCAACAAGATTAATGGAATACGCGCCGACAGAAAACTTTTGTCACATTATCTATGAAAATCAGGCAGCAGCTGAACATGTTAGAAATGTATAAGAAATGAAAGAAAAAAAACCCTGTGTGAAATAAATGTGTATATGTGATAATGTGAAGCATATAATGAAGCATCTAATATGATCAGCTGCTATCATGGCTGTAAAGGTGGAAAACCGTAGTGTGGATCTGGAAACCTTTTTAGAAAGAGAGGATGTCATTCTATTCTGTTGCTTGAGGTTTGATACTTAAATTCCCAGTTGTTAAATTAATGGTATTTTAATCAGAAGGGCTGCTTTTGTGATAACTGCTAATATATAAAGTTTGGCCATGCTTGACTGATTAAAAAAAATCAATATTTATGATGCCGTTGTCAGAGTGATCCCAAAAGACCACACCATTGATCAACTTTGGCACTGTTCAGAAAATGACATTTACAAGAATGCTATGCCTTTGGCAAAGTGTCCACTACTGTACTTTTGGTATGTAGTTAAATGGACAAAAGGCATCTATGCCCATGAGTACTGACTCAGAATAAGGATTTAAATAACTAAAATTAATAAAGTCTAGTTTATTTCTTCCACATTAACATGTTGAAATCCTTTTTGCGGTTAAAAGGTGCTGGCGTCTGCTACTTATGAACAATATGAAGACAGAAAGAAAAATATTTCTTCACATTTCAAATAACAAATGATTTAAAAACCAAGTTGAAACAAAACAAATGTGCTATAATGAATCGCCAGCTTTAACTGAAGGAGGCCTATGCCTTCCCTTTATTCATTTTTGTTTACTCCTTCACTTCAAATACATCTCCTTCACCTCTGCACCTCATTGCTTTTGTGTTCCTCCTCTCTTTTAGTCTTTGTAGTCTCATCTTACTTCTTTATGGTCATGTTTTCTTCCTTTAACGAGTGCGCTCTTTCTGCTAAAGGCTTTTCATGGCGACCCACCTCGACTCAATTACAGCTGGCATCTAAGCGACGGTGAGAAGCTAATGTTCGTGGTTCACGCGCGTGTTCGCTGCGTGAGAGTCTGTGTGCAGAAAAACAGAAAATGCGGTTAGAATTTAACTGACTTGCAGGTCCTGTCAATGAAAAGCGTCATGAATGTGATAATGACAAACTGGCACTGAGTGAATAGAGCTATACTGTATACTGTCAGCATAAGAAAGGAGGTGTGAGTCTAACCTTCTGATTGACCTACTGGTAACTGTAATATCTTGGAATAATAGAGGGCAGTAGGATGAGGACGCATCCCAGAAATCATTTATTATCATGTCTTATATTATAGATAAAGATATTCTTTATTACATGCTCCAGGCTGTAATTCCTGTGTTGTTTCGACTCGGTGTGTCTAGATTGACTTCACATTGGCTAAACTTTTGATGAACGCCTTTCCTGTTGATCAGGTAAAAACAAACAAACAAACAAACAAACGCTTCCAAATACGTTCCCATTCACTCTTAGCTGTTTCTTCCCACTTTATTACCAGGACAATGGGTCAAAGCTGTGTTGCAGATTAACTGTGCAAATAAATAAGAGAAGGCGAACGAGCGAGAGCTAGGGTTGGGTAAAATCGATAGGGTCGGTCAAACGAGAATGGAAACCAACAAGAGCGGAGTAGTGAGACGGAGGTGGAAAGAGCTGTAGGTAATTAAGTGAGCCACTAACAGCATGTTAAACCCAAAGGAAATGATTGTTCAGGCGTGCACGGAGGGCTCATCTGTAACAACTGAATTCTGCATTACGTATCCTGCACAAAAGACCAGAGGGAGAGTAGAAGATTTAGCTGCTTTGGTGTCCATATTCATTGTTGACCCATTGTCATTTCCTTTTTATATATTTATCACATGTTAGGATTTGTTAAATTGAGCTTGATTTCCAGTGTCACACCCTTAGCATCACTGTTTATCGGCTTGTTAAATAACAGCCACAGATTGAGTTGATCAAGTAGAACATTATTCTATTAGGGACTAAGCTGGCCTTTTCATTCCAGCCACTTTCCAAACAGACAAACATCGCCTTACTAAATGAAATTACAGTGTCTGGAATCCATACAAGGGGATTGAAGAAAAAAGAAAGAAAAAAAGAGAAGTTAAATATTGTTTCCCGCAAAGCTTTGGGTGTTTTCCTCTCAATTTCTCATTTCTCTGTGCCGTGATACGGCTAAGTGGCCGAGCAGGAAAGGCCTCGTCCTGCAAAGCCCAGAGCAGCAGCATAAATTGAATTGAGGCAAAATTCTGTTTGTGGCCTAAAACAATGAGACAGGGTTTGTTAAGTGGAAATGGGGAAAACACTGAGAGTGGAAAAAGCGCTTCCAATTGCATTAGGACCAGATCTGGGAGAGTTGGTGCAATAATGGCATGGAAGCCAGGGTTGGATTACAACGGAGCGGTAAAGGGTTTAGTGGATGAGGAAGGCCCAGAGAGAGCAACACAGAGAAGCGAAACAAAAATTACAAAACATATTGGAAGTGCTGAGGGAAGAAGCTGAGAAAGTTAGAAAAGTTCTGTCTTCATGCTTCTTCATGTATAAAGGTGTGCTAAAAAAAGACTTCCTTTTGGCCGATATATATCATGATCAATCCACGTTCTTTCGTGAATGATTTTAAATGGCGTTAAAGCTTGACGTCTCGACTCCAAAAGGGGACGTGAAACACTACTCTTAAAGTTTGGTATTGAGGTACTCGATAAAATTTTAATTTGATGAAATCTTTGAGCAGAAATAAATGGTATAGCCCAAGAGCCTGGCTCAAAATTTCATTTCACTGAGTGAGGAATTGTGACACGCAGATTGTAGATGTGAAATGTGGTCCCAAGGGTAACATAATTCAGTGAAATATATGTGAAATATATTAAATATTCAAGATATTGACAGGCGGGGAAAGTATTAGGTAGCTGCTTAGTAATCCAAGGAGACTTCAGTCTTATTCCTTGTACAATACGGAGAACCTTGAAAGCACTAAATGACTCAAACAACCGTGAGATTAATCAGCCTCAACGACGCCTCCCTGTCTTCTCAATAGCATCCCGATCTGGCCTTGCTGCCTGACTGTCTGCTCTCTGACTGTCCCTGACAGTGGAAGTGTCCTTGTATCTGCCAGTGGCGCGACACACTCATCGATACGTGGAAAGACACCCCCCCGCCCCTTGTAAGGACAGGGGATATAGTTGAACTGATTTAATCAAGATGTCGGGCGCTCACCTCACCTTCTACCAAAATGACAATGTGACTGAAGGCATTAAATACCAATAACATGTAAAGATGAAGTCCCAGGCAGCTGCTTTCAAATTGCACTGCTCATCTCTGAGGACTTTCTTGAGATGAAACACAATGCTTCTCCTTTGTTGTCAATCTGGAGCCACATTTCCATAGTGTAAAATGCAAAGGGGTAAGAATAATGATCTGCTTTTGTACGCTTTCATTTCCGAAAACATCTTGTCTTCACACTTATTGCTTTGGGAATTGGTTGGGGTTCCCCCCCACACACACACACACATGACAAATTCAATTGTCCTTTAGGAAAACAGGCCTTATAATTAGACTGTCATCGCAATTAATGACAATGTTTACCGTTATGGCTTATAGAGAATGTCCCGTCAAGGTTGTGCTTGTCTAAAATTACTTTTCTTGGAACAAAAAATTAATATCCAAAAAAACCGCCCACTTTCAACTCATCCACTTGCCCCTTCTCGTACATGCCAATGAAACTTCACCTAGCCTAATGAGATAAACAAATTCGACCACACCGATTGCTCCCTTTCTAAGATTTGCAAAACTTTCTCCAGCACAGGATGCTGTTCTCTGGTAGGTGGCTATTACAGCTTGTTTGGTGGCAACCCATGTAGTTGTTGGAGCTCTCATACTCCTAATAGCTCTTATCCAAAGTGATTCCGACAGGCACATTAAAATGCAAATTCTTGCCTGTGTGCTCCTTTGCCATTTTGTCACTTCCTTTCTCCTTGTGTGGCATGTTGAGGGGAAAGGAATTAGAGTGCTGGCCCCGAGGTTGAATATTCAAATGGCCACCTGATTTCCCAACAGGACAGCATCCACCAGGATTCCATTTTCACAGTTCCCCTTTCCGCATTTACACCGACTGCCTCAGCCACAACTATCCACCAGACCGTTCACAGAAGTTTCAACTCTGACTCTGCGGCAAACAATCCAGTAGTCAACTTTCGTCAACGGTATTATCGTTGAGTAAAGATGGATACCCAAAACTTTAGATGGCCAAAAGGTCACCAAAAAGTCCTAAAAAAAAAGTAATGGTAGAGAGAACAGCAGCTCATTACCACTGCTGGGTCCATATTTTTGTTGTTAAAGGTCAATGTTTCATGTAGCACTGGAGGAGATACTGGAGTTTGTATGGCCAATTAAATATAATTAGTACATGATGCTGAATATGAGACGGTATCATAATATGACGATCAAGCTATACCAAGGTGGCTCTTGCCCCGCGCTCACTGGGAGGAAGTTACCAAACAACTGGCAGAGAAATAAGGTCCTTATCTGTCATATTATTGTCTGTGTTTCTAAAAGTGTTCAAAGAATAAATAACAAATCAAAAAAGGAAAAAGCACAATCAATTTAATTTTGCGTCTTTCCTCTGCTCTGAGGAATACTCCATCAGTTTACCGTGGTATGATGAAGGAGAAGCAGATCCATTCTTGTTCCTAATAAAAATTTAGTGTCTCCACCATCAACAGTCCTGCCTGAAGGATTCAGTGTTCAGTCAGAAGTGAAGGTGTTTCCACATAATAAACCCTTCATCATCCACAATCCTCTCAGGTTAATTTTACACTTCGACCGATGAAAGCTAACTTTCCTGCAGCAGGTCAACAAGGTGTTGATAACACAATTTGTCAAAATTGCAGTATAATTTATACAAGCACATCTTAGCAGTATAATTTATACAAGCACATCGTAGTTTTCGAAAGAAATCTTTGACATCGAACAAATCAGAATTCGACCAAAAAATTTCGATTTTTTTTTTGTCTTAGAAGTCGAACAAAATTTGGAAGTTGAACGCGAAACAAGAGCCTTTTTCTCGATGCCAAGCACAAGAAAAGGCGAGAGAAAAAATGACGGTAATATGTTTTCTATTTTAGTTTACTGTATTCAATAATTTTTCACTTAATTTGCGTTCCATTGCCTATGGTACAAGTTACGGTACCGCAAACGTCTGTCCAAAAGAAGACGGTAACTCGTACCTTAGGCTAACCTGATTACGTCGATTTTTTTTTCTTTCTTTCTTTCTTTCTTTCTCGTGTTTGCTTCTTTCTTTTACATTTCTTTGATATGTTTTATTACTATACAATTTGATTTATAAATGACATTATGAAATAACATTATGTTGAAAAAAGGTACTGGTAGTATTCTCAGGTCTTGGAATAGATTAAGACCATTTGTATTATTTGTAATGGAAAAAAAATGTATTTGAAATTCGAACAAATCGGAATTCGAACAGCCTTCCGGAACGAATTGTGGTCGGAAACGGCGGTTTGCCTGCATTTGGCGCCTTTTTTTTTGTTTTTTTTGGCTAAAACAAACATGATCTGAAGATAATCACAAGATTCACGACTAAGTTATACATTAGTAAAGAGAATTGACTAAGTAAGTTTTTAGTTTGGACGCTGTGGAGTTATCTGACCCAACAGCCGAGGCCCACAGAACAGATGATGATGAGAAGTCTTCACAGCACGCCTCTCTTTACTATAACTGCCCTCTTCTCCTGCTTGCGTGAGCCGAATGGCTAATTACCTGGATAAAGTTCACGGGGAGCAGTCGACCACAGCAGCCACCTGTCGGCTGGAACGCCTCCAAATGACAAATGCCTGCGAGGCTGTGCTGCCCATGTTGAGCCTGTGTTTTCCACTCTGTCGCCTTGCACCACACCTCAGCATGGCAGCATCAACCTGGGGAGCAACTGTTGTCTTTACTAATTTACCCAAAATAGCCGCCTGCCTTGGGCTCTTCTTTGCTTGCCAGTGCTGGTGAGGAGCATCTGTTTTGAACTGCAGGGGCAAGCGTAATCACACCGCGTGGTGGCTCTGGGCACGAGCTGAGCTCCCAGCTAATGTTACTGTGTTCTGACATATCACACTTATTCAGAACACAGAGATTCAAGGACAACAGCTGGAATGTTCGGGGCAAAAGCGTTTGACATTTTGTGACAATTTGGCATTGGGATCCGAACCTCAACGGAATAATACGGCGTGAACAAAGGCGCCATGCAAATTTAAGAACATTTCACTTTCTTTTTTTTCCTTTTTTGTGAGTTTTTCCAAACACAATTGTTCGTTCTTTTCGACTTTGCCCATTCTGCTCCGGTAACGGATGGCCTTAAGGGTAGTAAGGGTGAGTTTTTATCAACACATTCACCTCATTTCATTGCTGCCGGTACACAAAAGCCACAATTTGGCATCTGTGGTCGTGTTTGTTCCTCAGCCTCTGAGGCCAACATGCAAAACAACCTGATTAACATGACGCTGCACTTTTGTTAAGTTTCGGCTCCATATCGACTTTTAGGTTCAGCAAAAAGGCAAACAAAGATTTTTTTTGATTCAACGCAAGTGCAAATTCTGGTCTTCTGAAACTCTTAGGAAGACCAGAATTGTCAGTAATAACTGCTATTATCAGTTATTACTGCTATTGGAAGCTACCGCTAATGGTCGTCATCTACTTTAACATCTCCTTTCCATACCAAAATGTCAGCAAGTCCAACCAAGCTTTAAAACCAGTGAAAGTCCTAAAAATAGTTAAAATAGACCCCAAAAAAAGTTGGAAAAATGAAATTAGAACACAACTCACAAATCATTTTCTTTAATTTTACACAGGCAATTGTGAACATTTTAAAGGAGGATGACATTGATTGAATAAGAGGTCAAGAAATAAGCGAAAATTCTGGAATCCTGAATTAGACTTTAGTTGAATTAAAACATCCCTAAATGGAGAATAACAGAGTATGTTTTGTTTTCAAGGACATTCTTCACCCGCATAGGCTCAGCTCCAATGTCTACTTCATGTCTAAGCTTGAACCTCGAGAAATTACCTTCAGAATTACCAGAAAGGATAAAACATGGCATTTTCTTAAGACTCTGGAAGAGCTGCGATAAAATTTCCTTTGGTCAGCCAAGAAAACGCTAGTTTTAAATCTGTCTTTAAGGTACGATATGAACAAAATGCATCTTCATTGTTTTGCAATTTCGGCTCAATGTTAAATGTGATGTTGCTCTCAGACAAAATGCAGCAGCACTGAAACTAAATTACCCCCGCCATTATCTCTAAAGCGCACACGGATCATTTCAGTCTAAATGGGATGAAGGGAAACATCAGGACCTCAGAGAGAGAATTGTTAAGAGAGCATTTATACGTGTTTAAGTGTAAACATGTGCACACATCCGATGTCGCTCTGATGGCCTGAGCCTTTGAGACATTCACCTCATTGGTCGATGTGCACACAGACACACACACATGTAGTGTAGATGGAGTCCAACGGAGAGATGGCTGCCGAGTGTCAGCGGAAGGATTTTGGAATGCGGTTAGATGGCAGGGGGAGAGTTACTTCCTGTGGCATCTGTTGCACCACAGTGAGTTCCAGCTGGAACAGAGGGCTCGGTGTAAAATATACTGTGGAGAAGGTCACTTTTCCGCAGCTCGACTGAACCAGGCAATGATCCAGACTGCTGGGAGTAATGGCTTCCAGTAATGTGCCGATGAACACAAATAACAACATGCTAAGTCTCGAGGGTAGTCATTTACACCAAACAACAAGAGACATGATGCCACAAATGACACAGATGCTTTTGCTTGTTAATGCAAAAAAAATAAAAATATGACAGCTAATGTAACGTGTCCAATCCAGAACAGTTAGAAAGATGTCGTTTGAAATGTCTGTTTCGAAAAGGGACGACAGGGTTTGAGCTAAGGGTGGATAAATAAGCCGTGGATGTGCAGATTGAAGCGCTGATGGATTTGTTCATGACCTAAAGGGAGGAGGATTCAATTTACAGACTGACTTCAGACCAGGATCATTTCCCTGGTGGAAGAGCACTGCTCTTTTCAGCTTTCCACTTTGTATATTCTTGATTTTATCCTGTAACTGTCCGTATAGATTAGTGTCGTCTGTCTCTGTAATGGTATGAGTCCCTTCCAGAAAGTCCATTAGCAGTTCACCTCGATTTCCATCCCAGAAAAAAGAAAAAAAAAATCACCATCACCTTATCTGGGGACCATACTGATGTGATTTTCCAGGGTTTCTCTTCTCTTTCATCGCTGATAGAAGCGGTGGATCCAAGTCTCATCTGTGGTAATAAATTGCTAAAAATTGGCCAGATTGCCCTTAACTTGTGTTGAATCTGTGTTTGAACAAGAGAAAGATGTTTGGAACCCATCGGCTGAGCAGAGGGTTTCTGGGAAGTTCTGTGATCATACTTTAAGTTTTAGCTGTCGTATAAACACCATTTTAACCAACTCCAAATCAGAGATTTAAATGATCAGGTCTAAAGCGACCTTTGCATTTCATGTCAACCACAAAGGAATACAAGACTTTCATGCGAAACCTCAACGGAAGTGTAGCTATAGCGATGGTTAGGCAATGATGCCATATGTGTGTTTAATAGCGCTTGTGTAATAACTCTCTCTGCCAGAAGGGGGAGACAAAAGTTCCACCCTGTAGATCGAAAAACATCCACCATTCTGGCTTTTGTTATACTTATGAAACTCCCCGTTTCAGCTGCATAACATTTCCCCGATGAACTGAAAAGGAAATTTTTTTTTTTCCTGCTATGAAGAAAACAACTGAAACAGGTGTCAAAGTCAATGTAGTCATTTTGTCAAAACTCTGCTAGAAAAAAACAACAACAACACACGCAGACGTTTGAATGAAACCATGATGGGTTAACTATCAAATCCTGCATATCCTTTAAAAAAAAAAAAAAAAAAAGTTGGCTCCAATATTTTCCTGCAAAAATTCAACATATTTCCATTGGGACTTTTAAATCTGCAAGCGCAGGCTGTACGACATGCATGCATGCATGTCGAATGACGACATGCCGTGTGACAGCTAGAACCCAGGAGCAGAGCGGATTCGTTCTGTTTTAGCGAATGTTGGATCAGACTGTTGGCTTTTTGCACAGATTGAACGTTTCAGACATCCTAACAGACAGCAGACGTCTGGGGATGGCCTCCCTGCTGGAGGTTTCTCTTGGCTATGCAGTAAACCTCCGAGTCGTGCGTCGAGTGTTGACGTCACAAATGTGGCTACGGCTCCCTCAGATAGGATGAGATTATTACATTATCATCATAGTCTTTAAATATGACTTTATCAACATTTAATTGATAATTAAATGATAGATGATCATCACTGTCGCAAAGATCAGGCAGCTAACAGCTCAGAACCACAATCTCCATGGAGAAATAATTGCTCAAAAGCAATTTCCTTCCAATCTCGTGGAATGCCCAGTGGCTCGCATCTTTCTGCATCGCTGATCTTTATCACAGCAGCACACTTTTTCTTTTTTTTCTTTCTTTTTGCTATCTCTGTTTAGGCAGAACATTCATATCTCTTGATTTGCTCTTCAAAACTATTTACACTTTGGATTCAATCTCTTTATTGCTTCCATGCTTTTGACCTCGTTTGCGAAGAAATTTTGTAAAAAGTGTGAAATTTGACAGCTAATGAGAAAACTCCATTGTTACTGCAGACACACAATATAAAACGAAGGTATTTTTATTTGCCAACATTGTCACCAACACTGTCAACAAGAGGCAATTTCCGGCCCAGTGGTGGATAGTAGATGATAGCAGTTGAAAAGTCTCTTAAAAGTGAAGAACCCCCCCCCCCCAACTTATATAATTAATTATTATATTAATATTTTTAACACACAAGTTGTATCCTGGGTTTTCTCCCACTCAATCCACTCATCCCTGTCACCTGTGTCACTGGAGCCACCTGCCTTCCATTCTCTAATCAGGCCCCACCTATTTAAGATCAGCTTGGACCTCAGTTTTACTGCCAGATTGTCAGGTTTCTTGGACTTTTTTGAGATTTTGTTTTTAGTTGTTGTTTTTTTTCTGTGTGGTATTTATCTGTTTCTTTGCCTGTTCTCCTTAAACCTGTTGTTGGAATTTATATTTATTAAACTATGAATGTGGACTCCTCTGGTGCTCATGAATGTGGGTCCAAACTCACCCACAAGATGTTACAGGAAATATTATGACTGAAATGATAATAAATGCAAAATGGTTGTAAATACAGAAAAACATCTCGGTTTTAGGTCCTATTTCAACATATTGAGCAGAAAAATAAGTGGTTAATGTTACAAGCAAGCTTTTAAAGTTCATTGTAACATGCAAAAAAAATAAAAATCATTCTGACATATTATTCAGTGTCCATTTTTGCTGGGTATTGAAGAGCTGATGATCCACACTGACTTACAAGGCCAGTTTTATACCTGGATATGATATAAAGTGAAACTCATACAGGATAGTTAACAGCTGGTGCTTTCATGAAGAGATTCGCCTCGATTTTCAACGTTCAAAAAGGTCATAAATTGATCATGAAAATATTTTTTGAAGAATGTGAATCTCCTTTTCTAATGGTTGGGCAGATTTCAGTGTGTCACATTCTTAGTGGCTCAATGGTATTTTTTCAGACATTCATTCACTTAATGTTGTGAATTTGCCATAATGGCACACAAAGAAAGAAGAACCAAACCGTGTTCATCATCACTACTCCCCAAGTTGTGTCATCGCTTGGACTACATGATGGGGTCAAAGGAAACACAGAGGAAGAGTTCAAGGACTCTGTTCTGCTTTACCAACATCATTTTCCCCTCTTTAAAGACCTGAACACTTTAGTAAAGTCCTCTATGTGAAACGTGTGAAACAGCAACGATAAACGTTGTGAGTCACAGGCATAAAAATTCAAGCAGGAAAAAAAATGATCCAATGGGCAAAATTAGAATGATTGTTTTTCTTTGAGCCTCTGAAGCTGAAGCCAATCAGTAATCACCTCCAGTTGAATGAGTGGACACACACACACACACACACACACACACACACACACACACACACACACACACACACACACACACACACACACACACACCTAGAATTACTCTTTGGTACCCTTTTACACCATCTGCTCTAATGGTGAAGAATTACATCGACAAAATAAAGCTCTGTAAACCCTTTCAGCTCAAAAAATAAAACTTAAGATTTCAGGAACCTTACTGAATTCTTCCAGCATATCCCTCCAGTGAACAAAGCAGCGTGTTGAACTTGGCCATGTCTGTGAAAATGCCCTGAAAGCAGCCTGGATAATCCAGCAGAGAGCCATTGTGACGCTAATGAAACTTCTTCCGTCTGGTCCTACTGACCCTGACTTGCTCTGATCGGGCTTTAAGGAAGCTGAGGATTACATCAGCTTTGTTTGTTTGCTGGAGGGGGAGAGAGGAAGGTGCCGGGACCTCGTTCTTGAAGAGAAGGAGACAAGGGCATCTTCCGGAGCTTTGCACCCGACAGAAAACCAGTCTCTCTTTTCGTATAGAATATGGATTTTCCCTCACCTGCCCTCTTTGTTGGTGTATTCATCCCAAAATAAATCCATTACATTAGAGTCCACAAGCTGAATTTATACATTATTCACGAGTTCCAAACACAATGCTGCTTTGTTTGCCTCTTTTGTGAGGCGTCTTATGTCCGGCAGTGTTTTGGTTTTGAATCATTCACGTCTCTGGAAACTTCCCAGCGTTGATTTGATTCAGTTACAGAACTCAATTCTAACTATTTCACATTAAATCATTACCTTTTATGCAGCTGGACCTTAGAGACAAGACTCCCTCTCCTGGATTCCTGGAAGGTAAAGAGTCCGAGAGGGGTACGACATCCCCCATCCACCTCCGAGAATCAGAAATTCAACAACTCAGCCAAGGACCAAGTTTTATAATCGTGTGCTTGCACCATCCGGACCTGCAAATCTGGTGTGTTTTGGTGAAAAAGTGAAACACGACATTGATTATGTATATTATATATCATGTGTGAAGACTGGACCAATTATAACAGTCCCTTCTACACTGGGCCCAGCGCACAGCGGCACATCAGAGAATGGTTGAACAGCATCTTCAGGTTTTAGGACTGGCGCCATTTCAACTTTTTATCATGTCGTTGGCGCCAGGTTGGCGACTGCAGATAGACCTACCGTTTATGACGCAGCAGGAAACGATCTCTAACTACCTTCATGATGTTGCCAGAATCCCATCGCCGGTTTCCAGCCATGCAACACGAGCGCATCGGTGGTTAGAATGGAGATATCGCTAACATTCAAAGCTGCTCAGGCCTTACATATGGAGACTAAAATAACTTAATGAAACATAATGAAAGAAACAAGTGGATTTCCCTGGATTGTCTCTCCACGGTTTTTAAATCACATAGAGGAGATGAATTGTAGTCTTGGTAAATGTCAGTCCACCTCACCCAGCAGTCTAAGCCTTTCTCCTTGAAATCAATTCGAACAAATATAATCCAGATCGTCTTTAAAGACAGTTCAAATGTCACTCTTCTAAATGAATGTACAACCTACGGTAAGAAGAAACTTGATACTAACGTTAATCCTGACATGATTTAGGCTCATACCGAGAGGATCAATACCACTCCTGAATATGGCCCCTGAACGTGAATCTACGGCAAAGATAGCTCGACATTTAACAGAAAAACTGGGATCTGGGGATGAAACGGGTTGCTGGGCTCCATCCAAGGACAAAAATACCAAACCGGCATCTAAGTCTGACTAATTAAAATTCAACTCCATTCAACTGCTCACATGTAATCACACAGGCTGAGCTGGATGTCCTCATCAACAGCATTGGCTAAAGGAAGGGGAGCCAGGACATTATAGAGGCGTACCAAAAAAAAAAAAAAAAAAAAGCCCAAAGAAATAATAATCACGATTAAAATGTGTGCAGATTGCAGATCCAAGCATAAAGCTCCCCTAATGATTTCAAAAGACCACATTCGTTTAGGTACCAGCTGAATGCCAGATTTCCACTCACACTTTTCTAAAATTGTGCGACCTTTATTGAAGCCTGGGACAGCTCACTTTCCAAACACATTTATTTTACTGCTTAGATAATACCATTGAATCAAATAGAACTAGACATTTAAACAGAGAGACATAATTTCCATGTTTTCACTTGGCTTTTTAAAAAAAAATTTTTTTATCCAAGGCCTATCCACTTTTTTTTCACAGGTACATTTGTGAACAGGTCCCTCCACTCATCTCACTAAAAGTGAGAGATGTTTCAGCTGGGTGTTGAAAGTGGATCTGGATACAAACACTCCAAACTCCAAATGTTGGTGAATATTTACGGGTACAGAGGAAACACAAAAGTCTGAACACGACCTCGCCCTGAACTCCCCTCTGCTCTGATACACAACTTTATGGATCCATCAGCAACAGCGCGACAGACTCACAGAAGTATGGGACCAGTCTCAGATAGGACATTTTAAAGGGATATGTCTATATTTGCACGTAGGTGGGGATATAAACGAGCTTTAAACTCATATCACAGACAGATTTGAAATGCATCGGCTCTCCCCATCTATCTGAGTTTTCTGACGTCTCCATGGAGATGATTGACGACGTTAAAACCCCCTCTCTGGAGAGGAGGCCTCAGGTGAACAGATAAGATCACAAATCTCATCTCTTTCTCTGTCTCCTCTCTGCCTCTATGTCCGTTTCTTGCTTTCGCTCTCTCCACCAGGCGACAAACATTTTCATCACTTCCTTTTGCTTTTTCGTCTTGATGGAAGTCCTAAAAAAGTGATGAGGAAAAACGAAAGAAAAGTAGGACAAGAAAGAAGTTGCCAGAAAAGGTCTAAGCAAGTTTTCATGGTTCCCCCTGAAGAACTGAGATGAATTCAGAGTCTTCCTCTACTCAGTCTGAATAAAAACCACTCATACCACGCTGTATAATCTGTATTCTTTCCCTGATAGCTGGACCGGGTCAATAATTGTTGGGCAATTTGGTGTTTCCCCGCTGTAAAAAAAACAGCTTTAATGCGAGCTTTGATGGGAAGGTGAAGTAACAACGAGCCCATGATGGTCGGATCAGTGCTGATGTGGTGTAAATGTGGAGAGACTGCATTAGAAATAGACAAAATGCCACAGGCGGGATTCGAGGCGATTTTAAAGACTAACTTCCGACAGTTTAATGATTTAGCATTTCTTTAAACGGTGCTCTGGCACCAGACCACGGATAGAAGCTATGAGGAATCTTGCCTCTGCTAAAGTATCATGTCTCTCTGTCATGTCATTTCATTAGTGTAATGACCCATCAGTTTAGCATTTATACTACAAATTGCATTGAACCTGGACGCAGGCCAAGTCAATCACGGCTGTGTATCTTGGCGAAAGAAGATGATTAAACCGATTTGGACGTGCAGAGGAAGATTCTTTTTTTTTTACCCACCACAACAGGTGTGCTTTGGTATCAGGTGATCCAGAGGAGGAAGTAGAGGCAGAGTCGAAATAATGACATGCTAGGAATAAAGGGTGAAATGTGAAACGCAGGAATTCAACAACAAGCTGGGGGGAAAAAAAGGGAAGGAACAAACTAAATACTCTGGGAAGGACGTGACACTAATCAGGGCAAGAAAAGACAGGAAGCTGGGAGTCTGAAAAAAGAGAATACGGGGAGTGATAAACTGAAAGTACATACGGAGCAGACAATAAAGCCAGAAACACGGAGTAGGAGGCTCGACGAGATGAAATGAGTAAAGGAACGCAAGAACCAATCAATCAGAGATTTATTATCATGTGACAAAACCACCCAGAGCAGGATGTTTTTGTCCCAGACTCCCTCATGCAACGCTTTAAAAAAAAAGGAGTAATAGATGGATAAATAAATCTACGTCTTAAAATAGAGGCTTCAAATCTGTGTACACGGAAAACACACAGATACGCAGTCAGAAAGGAAGTGAGTAGCTTTAGTTTTAAACGACTTCAACGGCCTGAATCTGTTTTCTGAGCAGCAGTTCTACTATTAAATACCAACCCTATCCCCGTCTGTGATTGTTACCACTCTTAATGCTAAATAAAATAATGGTGGCTCTATCAGAAATCATCTAATCGGAGTGTTGCCGATTCAAACTCGACCTTTTTACCGCTGACATTGTCTGTCACTACACGAGCCAACAATAGCAGGTAAAGACATACATGCCTGTTGCAGTGCCGCCGCGACCGCAAGGCTCCTCTAAGATTGTCATTTTGTCCCCCATTCATCTCATTCGCTCGCTGCACCACCCACTTTAACATATTGGCATTTCTGGGGTTCGCTCGCGATAATTGTCAAAGCACACGGCAGCTCCTCGTTCGTTTTCGCTGACATTTTGCCTTTTTGGTTGATTGTGTATTTAACAGGCAGAGAAAAGCAAAATTAATTGGAAAGAAGCCTCAATCTGTCTGCTTGAAATGTCACCCCTGTATTGTGATGCCGACACTGACATCGGGCCGCACAAGAGGCTGCACGACTGAAAGAAGGGAGAATTAAGGAAATGCAGATTGGGAGAGAAAGGGGGGGAAAAAAGGTAAAAGGAAATTGAAAGGATGTAATGAATAGTAAAAAGAGGAAGATAGATGACCTGTAGATTGTTCTCAGGAAACTATTGTTCCTTTACCTTTAACATTACCCTGAAATGTTTGCAAATTACCAGACATTCATGTGGAGGGATGTTTTACTTTCCTCTAAGCTCTGATGGTAAAAGACATCTATTCACTGCCGCTTCAAGCATAAAAGATAAACAGGGGACTTGTCATTCTATTCTGCTTGTTCTATTACACAATACTCTTTCTGGAACAGCGTTCAAGTTTGCAGACAAAATGTAACCCATAAAGAAAAGTACAAGATGATCACAAGCATGATTATCCTGGTCTTCAGACTCGGATCAGTTCATGGAGTTCTTTTGAAAATGTCAGCACCGGCCCCCGGGGGGAGCGTCTGAAGACACACACATGACATACACGGCAATTTGATTTTCTGTTTAGTTTTTAAAAAAAAATTATTTATTTGTCTGCTGTTGGAACATTTTATTATTCTTCCTGTTGAAAGAATGATTCTTTCTGAGTCAGTCAACAACGCTGCAAGTCTGTAAAGAGGTCTACGTTCCGTCTTTGGTTCACTCAAACACGTGGTCAAGTGTTGCTTACCAGTTATGATAGCTAATCTTTTTTTTTTTTTTTTTTTTTTTTTTAAATCAAAATAAATAATAAGCAGCCATTGTGGTTAGTGACAGCTGTGGTCAATTTCCTGTCTTCAGAAGGATTATTCCTGCAATTCCCTGCATCTGAAGTGGATTCAGCGCTCCAGACTTGACCGGCTGTTTGTGTTTGCTGTTTCTTTATCTTGATGCCGATGCTATAGCCAAATGTGCGCTCGGATTCTCTCCGTGCAGTCATGTGATCCTTTCCCACCCCCCCACCCCCCGTCTTTGAGAACCCTTCCTGAAATTGCTTGACCCCCGTTGTTCACCCACCCTGCACCTCCCTGCATCTCATTAAAGGTGTTACACGCCACACCTGTCACTCAGGTAAGAGGGTCACATGTCTCGTAAGGGTCAAGCATTTATGTCTGTGTATATTATGGATTAATATATCGTATAAATAGATCATGCGAAGCATTTCTTTCTATATCACATCATCTCCTTTGTTTGCTTGTTTATCGTCTTTGTACTAAGAAACTTCTGCATGACTTTGGGTGTGCATGTTTGGCATCATAGAGGTTATGTCGTGTCATTGCATCATATTTGTCTTAGTCTTAATTAATTAGTGTCACCACATTGAATAGACATGTCCTTGTTATTAATAGCTTTATTTAAAGTTCTTCACTATATCAGTTAATCACAGTTTTCTCTCCCACCTGCTCGTCTTACTTGTAGGTAATAACAGGATTACACAGTTTAATTTATTCCTCCACACTCCATTGAGTTCACTCCTTTCTCATTACAATCACAAAAACAATTTTACATTATTGAAAAATCTCTCATACTGATCAATACTGATCAATCCTGATTGATCAATCAGGCAGTCGAATCAAGTTCTTACAGAGACGTGTGTTAAAGTGACAAAACATGATCCTTCATTCTAATGGTCTTCCTGGTTTCTCATATATAAGAATAATATATACGGATGTTGAATTTTAGGTCAATTTATATGTAAAATATATTAATATATATGACATTTACTTATTTAACTTATAATACAGGCAATTTATTTATGCTTTATATACAAAATATTAAAGGAAACCAGACGGTTTTGCTCTCTCTTCTTCAAAGGTTCTGGAAGATGCTGAGATGTTGGAAAAGCTTGTGCTGATTTCAATCTTGGCTTCTGCAAATGAAAAACAGAAAAACACCAGCGTTCTAAGCATCGGAGTATCTGAAATGAATTTACAGGAGGGATTTGTTCCCATTCTCACTTGGTAATAATAATATATTTTATTTGTCGGGTGCCTTTCTTGGCATTCAAGGTCGGATTACATCACAAACTTGGAATGACAGTAAATGTGAGCACATTAAATGAAATTTGATGGGATTAAATTAGATATCAAAGGTGTAAAACTGAGGACTGTGTGTGTGTGTGTGTGTGTGTATGTGTGTGTGTGTGTGTGTGTGTGTGTGTGTGTGTGTGTGTGTGTGTGTGTGTGTGTGTGTGTGTGTGTGTGTGTGGTCAGAAGGAGTAGGCCAGTCTAAGCAGCTGTGTTTGAGTTTTATTTTGAAATGTGGGAATGTGTCAGTGTGCGGCGGTCAGTGGAGGTGGGGGTTGGGGTTCCACAGCTTTTAATGAGGAGGTCATGCCGTCGTGTTGTTGTTTGCTGAGGGTGAAACTTACAAACCCACAGCCGGATGCACATCCCACAGAAGGCGACGACGCTGGAGATCTGAAGCGCCCGGCCGCATTCCGCGCTCATCAGACAGTCCCTGGTCTTCAAGCAGCAAGTTGGACATTTGCTCCCTGAACTTTTGGAACTGTTGCTGTCTGTGTCCCTGTGTTTCTTGGGCTGAGTTTGAACGGTATCAGGATGCTTTTCATCCCAATCCTCACTCTCACCTTTTCCCATGATGCTTTAGTTTTGCTTGACAAAAGGCAAGCGGAGTGATTTCGGTTTAATTACGGATGGGATCTGTGAAGAAAATGAGTGATGTTACAGAGAATGATATGAATCACACTACTCTTCACGACTCCCTGCTTTCAGCGCCACAATGGTGGGACTTGAGAGCTCACACTACATCTGTCAAAGCTCCAAATGTTATCCTGTGATCATCGTACAGCGTATACTGTGTTACACCAACCGCCTCCAACTTAACCGAGTTTTAGGAATGTTTTTAAACTACTGCGTCATCCCAGCCTCCAGCACTTCATTTAAACGTATAAAGCTTTGCAACAACTTACAGTAACACACAATTTAGCACACAACCTAAATGTGAAATCAATTTTGCAAAACAGACCGGTGCACCTTTTAAATCACTGTAAAATCTATACAGGTCTTAAATCCATTCAACAACAGAGCGCTAAACACATTATGTGCAAAAACCCTTCAGTTTCATTAAAGAGAAATCACCCTCCACAAGTCTCCCAAGTGCTTTTATGAACACTTTATTGAGTGGAGTCACATTGATTTGACAGATTAACAATTCTTCCTCAGTGATGACGGTTTCTCCTGCCAGGATTTAAGGCCCCCCCCTTGTTCAAACTGTCGGAAACAATTGCTCCCCCCAGACATTATCAGATATTAAGTGGTAAACCCTATAGTGAAATAACATCTTATCTATGACATTCGGTGCCCCCCCCCCCCCACATTTATTACCGCTGACAATAAATTAGATTGCTGGCATCTGGAGGGGACACTGGCATTTTGGGTGCACCTTTCCATCTCTTTTCTGCTTTCAAAACTCCATCAGATTTCAATCATTTGTAATGAAATTCCATCGGGCTCCTTCGCCGCGAAAGTGATTTGGAAAGGAAGTGAGCGATGGCCATTAAGAGTAGAGGAAGAAAAAAAAAAGTAGGAGTAATGGTCTTACCCTTTGCTGTCGGTTTGAATCTCCTCTCCTTGGAGAGTGGACTTTCCTCAGGGAAGTGAAGAACATACACTTCCTCCTTCGCAAGTCCCTCAGCTGAACAACAGAGTGTCAGCCGTGACGTCGCTGTCGGGTTAGAGGTGTGTGTTCAGGTCTAACCGGTTTGATCAAGTGGACTACTTTATCCATAACAAAAACACTGCAGTGTTTGGCACTTGGAGCAATAATCACTGCAGATGTAAGACAAAGTTCTGCTCATAGAAGTATAAGGAATCCATTAATTCAACAGGGTTAGAATTTCAAATACTGGGGGATTCATATACTTTATATATCTGTGTATTGTGCTATTGTTTTGCTGACCTATTTTTTTCACATGATATCTACTGAATATAGAGCACAAAGAGGGATCTCTGGTAGTTGGAAATAGGACAGACCTTCAGCCTCCAGGAGAAGGTTACTCTGAGTAAATTCCATCCACCCCTGGGATCTGGGCAGAGAGGAACTTTTGAACTACCCCCTTGACCTCAGCTCCTGTGGTGGATAGTACCACATTCTGCCTCCACTATGGAGGAAGGGATAGTGGAACTGACGAGATCTCTCACAGAACTCCTTCCGATGTCTGCCTACATCTTTAGCTGAAATCAACAGGAGAAGGCCAGATAGTTGGAGCTGATGTCTGCTGCATTGGGAATAATGAGTGTCAGAGGTTTATCTTGACCTAAAAGGGGCAGAGAACTCAATCATTCACTGATGAGAAACCTAAAATATAGGCACCGAGAAAGGGGGGCAACTGTTAGACCAACACCTGCTCCTCACTTCTCAGGATTGGCAAGTCCAGCTTGGGGTAGACTCAACTTTTCCAATGGGATTTTGTTCAAGAAAGCCTTCCATGCATAGAGGTGATCCTGATGATATCCATCCAGTATTTCCCAGCCGGATACAAGAGCTCCGGGTTCTTCCCCTGCTAGAAAGCTGACATTCCATATCTCCAAATCGACTTCTGGCAGGCAGGTATCGGTACTGATGGATATTTCCCCAGACTCCCACAGATCCTCCTGTGGATGGTGGGCCCACTGCACTGCAGACCCATGTAGCTCTTTCAGGCTGTTCCTGGCTAGGCCCCATGGGTAAAAACCCAACTGATGGCCCTGGGAATCCTTGATCTGGGCAAAGTAAACTTGGTCCCATCAAGGTTAAGGAAAGAAATTCCAACTTTTTTAACATGACCTTGGATGTGCATATGGGCAACAGTTGAGGTTATGATGTCTCATTACATCATACTTGTCAAACTCTATTATTCCTTATGAATAGTGCCACCGCATTGAATAGATGTGTCCTTTATAATAAAAAAGCTTTATTTAAAGTTCTTCATTACATCAGCTAATCACAGTTTTTCTGACCACCTGCTCATCTTACTTATAGGTAATAATGTTAGAATTACACAGTAATAGTTATTCATCCATAAAAGAAAGAAGTCCATTTGATGGTTCTAGCTCAATTCTTTCTTATTAATATCCAAATTCCCCAGTTAGGGATCAATAAAGTAGATCCATCCTATCTCAACTCATCTCAACTTATCTTTCTTAGCCTAGCTTAGCTTAGTTTAACTTAAGTTAGCTTAGTTTATTAATTTACAGTCATTATATTTATTTTACATGACTGAAAGCCTTTCACACTGATAATCAGAGAGGCTTTAAAATCAGTCTTTTACACAGACATGGTGATCAAAGTGAGACAGTGTTCCTTCATACTGGGGATATTTTTAACTTGTTTACTATATACAGATAGTGAACTGATTTTTGTTCAATACATGAAATTAACTTCAAGGTCTTCTTTTTTTGTACATAAATTAGAATAAAACTAGACGACTTCTCTCTCTCAAAAGATTCTGGAAGATCCTGAGATGCTGGAAAAGCCGGTCCTGATTTCCATCATCGTTTCTGCAAATAAAAAAGAATTAAAAAAAATTGTTCCAAGCACCTGAATACATCTGTAGTGATTATATGGATGGGATTTAAATTGGAATATGTTTCATAATTGCAAAGATTCAGACGCTTCAGGGAATTATTTTTCACAGCTCATTTCTCTGTCAGCCCTTTAAAGAAGCTAATGAGCAGGTCATGTAGTTGTGTTTGCTGTTTGCTGAGGCGGGAGACTTACACATCCACCTCCGGATGCACATCCCGCAGAAGGCGACGACCCTGGAGATCTGAAGCGCCCTGCCGCATTCTGCGCTCATCAGACAGTCCCGCAACTGCAAGCAGCACTTTGGACATTTGCTTTCTGAACCTCCGGAGCCGTTGCTGTCCGTGTCCCTGTGTTTCTTGGGCTGAGTTTGTCTTGTGTTGTGATGCTTTTCATCCCAATCCTCACTCTCACCTCTTCCCATGATGCTTCAGTTTGCAGAGTGATGTGGTTTAATGATGGATCCGATCTGAGAAGATAATGACAGTGATGTTACCCCATCTGTGTTACACAAGTTCACTCGTGCTGGATTTTACAGAGAATAATATGAATCACACTATGTAGTCTCACACTCTTCACGACACCCTACGTGCATCGCCACAATGCTCACACTACATCTGTCAGAGCTACCATTTTCTCCAAGTTAGTGAAATTCTATTTCTTTACTTTAACCACCTTCGTTTTAAGTTTTAGGAATAAGGAACTACCCGGGTTACATTCCTGCCTCAGGCACTTCCTTAAAACGCAAAGACTTAACATACAGTAACACAATTTAGCACACAACCTAAATGTGAAATCAATGCTGCAAAACAGACCGGTGCACATTCTAAATCACTATAAAAATCTATATAAGTCTTAATCCTTTCAACAACAGAGCGCTAAACACATTATGTGCAAAAACCCTTCAGTTTCATTAAAGAGAAATCACCCTCCACAAGTCTCCCAAGTGCTTTTATGAACACTTTATTGAGTGGAGTCACATTGATTTGACAGATTAACAATTCTTCCTCAGTGATGACGGTTTCTCCTGCCAGGATTTAAGGCCCCCCCTTGTTCAAACTGTCGGAAACAATTGCTCCCCGCAGACATTATCAGATATTAAGTGGTAAACCCTATAGTGAAATAACATCTTATCTATGACATTTGGTGCCCCTTTTCCCCCCATTTATTGCCGCTGACAATAAATTAGATTTCCTGGCATCTGGAGGGGACACTGGCATTTTGGGTGCACCTTTCCATCTCTTTTCTGCTTTCAAAACTCCATCAGATTTCAATCATTAGTAATGAAATTCCATCGGGCTCCTTCGCCGCGAAAGTGATTTGGAAAGGAAGTGAGCGATGGCCATTAAGAGTAGAGGAAAAAAAAAAAAAGTAGGAGTAATGGTCTTACCCTTTGCTGCCAGACTGGCCTCTCCTGTCGGTTTGACTCTCCTCTCCTTGGAGACTGGACTTCCCTTGGGGAAGTGAAGAACACACACTTCCTAACTCGCTCAGTTGAACAACAGAGTCTCAGCTGAGGTGGATGTTAGAGGTATGTTTTCAGGTCTAACCGGTTTGACTTGTTTTGCACGGAAAAACTTAAGAGTCGATAAATTGTATTTTAAAATTAACAGAATCATAATTTGTCTTCTGTTGTTGGATCATAAGAATCCGTTTGGGTATGAACGCATGACTAATAATGGGCAAAATAATCCCTGATTCCACAGATTGTTTGGGGAAAAAAAAAACACCTAAAGAATTATCAATCATTATTTATATAAAGAAAGTAAATTATTGGTCCATGCATCATATGTAAATACGGAGTTCTCAACAATCCGTGAGTGATACGTTTACACTTGTGTGTACGTCAGACGACATTCCTTCCAGTGCACGCATAGAGAACGTGCTGACGTCGTAGCCGACCACACCCTGATTCTGAGGCCAACACCTCCACTGGTGCAAAGATTCATCTTCCTCATTTGATGAAGAACAAAGTTTAGTTCCCTATTTGGGAATTCATATTTACATGCATTTAGAAGCTACATCTCCTGCAGACCAGAAAAAACAAACAAAACAAAACTGGTTTTAATTGGAGAGCAGAACACAGTTTGTAACCGATGGCTCTGGATTTGGACTCCCCGGGTTCTGAAACCTCTCTGAAATCAAACGGGATGAATCCAGACTCCCAGCTGTACCAACTTGCAACTCAGATTATAAACATCCTCCTCAGGTACAAAACTTTACATTACCTCACTCTACATATGAATCCACACAATCTGGAGCATTTAGAGAATATAGAATATAGTGAATTTACTGGAAATGGGATATAAATATTAAATATAACAGTTCACCCACCCACATGGAATTAATTATCAAGTGTAAATAGAAAAACTGTACAGCAGTGGTAATCTCTGACCTTGTCACTTGCCTTGAGAGGAAACTGTGACAGCAGCGCAGCAGGGATTTGAGCCCGGTGATAATAATGTCTCCTTGAGGAAGGGGGGGGGGGGGTGTAGATTCAGCGTCCACAGATGGATTGGTAGAGTTGTGGGTGTGCAGTGTCAGAATGACAGCATTCGTGTCGTTTTTTTTTTTTTTTTCAAATATCTCAGCAAATCTTGCTCCAAACACCGTCTGCATCTTTCTTTGTCACTTCCAACAGGTATGTGCGTATTTATTTTTGTTAATCTTTTCGACGTGTTCTGACACCTCGTGAAAAAATGTGAAATGTTTGACGCGACGCTTCCTTTTTCCGTACCTTCAAATACATCAGGGGGGGGCAATAAGCGCAGATGGAAATTCAAAGAATACTGAACGTTTTCACATCACGATCCACATCCACTTCAAACTAACAAGGAATGATCTGCTGCAGCGAGTGCAGACGAGTGGAGTGTTTATTGTCGGTTGATTGTCGCGCTACAAATGATTCGACGGAGAGCCAACGTAGTGCTCCTTTACAATCTCGGCTTAATTTTTGTTATTTTCTCAAGTTTTGTTTTTTTTTGTTTTTTTTGGCGTACGGTACGTTTTTTGCTCTGCTTTGGCTCAACGTGTTTTATGAAACTGAGAAATATCGAGAATGACACAGAGCATTTAACTTTTTCACGGTCAGAATTCGGCCTTGGAAAGACCCGTTTCTCGCTCATCTCCTGACATTATGTTCTCATTCCAGTTTGGCCGGATCCTCCGTTCAAACATTCTTTCCTTCAGCTGTTTGAATTTATCTGCCTTCTGCACTTCTTCTCTTTGTCTTTTGGTAAATTCTGAACGGACTGGGGATGGAAGAAGGGATTCTACGACTATCAAACATGCAGATGTGACCTTGATCATCCCAAAGGAGGACAGACGGACATAAATCCAGCCATTACATCATGACACCTCTATTAATTCTGCTGCGACACGTGTGTGTGTGTGAATTACCAACGACAGGTTACCATGACATGATGTGACACATCAGATAATGTTGGAGCTGTGGATGGGAAGAAATCATTTGCTGTGTTGTTGCCTTGTTAGATTCACACTGTGGGAGAAATAAAAATATATATAAGAGAAAATAATTATTTTCATTTCAACAC
Organism: Antennarius striatus; assembly: GCF_040054535.1. NCBI lineage: Eukaryota > Metazoa > Chordata > Actinopteri > Lophiiformes > Antennariidae > Antennarius > Antennarius striatus. The sequence continues at coordinate 14,675,073 of NC_090796.1, read as the reverse complement.
AGCCAGAATATAATCATGAATTTTCAAAAATACGTGCACAATATTATTCTACCTTACACTAGAGCAATTATTTCTGAGCATTGCTGCAGATGGTTTGCTAAATTCAATCTCATTTTCTGACATTGGGTCGTAAATAGGAAACGGTAATACCTTTGTGTTTCCCGTGCTCGTGCTTCAGCGCAGGAAGCACACGCTCAGCTGATATTCAAAGCCTGAGGTTACAAGTGAGTTTGACCACATATAAAACGCACCATTTACCTCATGTTTGCCATTCCTCCTTCCACTCAGCATGAAGATAATTGGATATAAAACACCAGTGAAAACGTCGTGGCTCTCCTTCCTTTTGCTCCCGCAGGGGCCTGGTGAGGTCCAGTTCACACGATCAAACACCATTATAGCTCATCAATGGCACTTTAAATGAGGAGATAGCATCTTCGTCAGTCTTATACTTCACGTCGATGCAGTTCTAAAGTGACCCGGACCCCCTTTTATGGAGGACCCGGTTCATTTATTTTACCTTTTGACGTGTTGTATCCCAGATGCTATCCGGGATATGACAATATAACGTATATTCAAGTCCGTTCTATATTGATAGTGAGTCTTACATAGAATTGCCCCCCAGCTCTCAGGCGTAGATGACGCACCAGCATCGAGTGATGAAAGACCTTCCACCAGATCCACTTATTGGGTTATTGGTCTTGGCAAACCCCACCAGGAAGGCAGAAGAGGTCTCCTTGCGTGAGTGTGTAAATGTAAGTGTGTAAAATGGTGAAATATAGCTGCAGTAAAGGGCGCGGCATAAACCTGGCCACTCTAACTTTTTTTAATTTGGATTGGCAAGTCAGCTGCCGGGATGGCAATATTTTATCATCAAGTTGTGTTTTTTTTTTTTTTTTTTTGTATCCCGCTCTGAGGCAGAGTGGCTCTCCATCATGTTTGTCAGACGGGACTTTATTGAAGAACACTGAGACTGGATTGGATGCTTTTGGTGTGTGCGTGTGTGTGTGTGTGTGTGTGTGTGTGTGTGTGTGTGTGTGTGTGTGAAAGTGTGTGTAGAGACTCATATTGAAGGGATGATTATATTGAATTTGTAGTCATCAGAGTTTCTTTGTTGCTCACAGGCCATTCCTTTAGAGTCTAAAGAGTCAGATTCTCGCACACTAATAGAGCTACTATTAGGGTCTAATAAAAAAACAAACAAACAAACAAATAAATAAACTACTTTTTGTAAATTTGGATTTCAAAATTGCTCAATGCACCTGCACAAAAATAAAGCACATTTCCCAAGCGCGTTGTCTCTGGTTTTCCTGCTTCCAACACTTGCTGACATTTCTAACAGTTCAATTAAAGAGCAAAGAAGAATTCTCAATTCTATTTCTATCTGTGCAGAGGCAGGCATCAATAATGTATTATCATTCATGTAGATTTATTCAGGTAATACTATGTCAGCTAATGGGCCACCTCTGACTTATTTGTCTGTTATCCGGTTTCCCTTTAATTCGTGTGAGATGAGTTTGCAGTCACCGATTAATCTGCTTAGACGTGCTTTACTTTTGCACTGCAAGTTGAATTTACACCTAGAAAAATGGAATTGTAAAACTCCTTTTTTTTTCTTCTTTTTTTTTTTTTTTAATCCCAGCTTGAATTAAAAGACTTGAGACTTTTATTGCGGACCCCCAGAGGCGTGTTTCTCAAAGACTCCAGCCAAGAAGATTCATAAACATGAACTGCGTGGCGCATTAAGATGCAGATAAACAGGATTAGTGCACAGGTATGCCTCTGGTAACAATCATCACACACTATGCAGATGTCGCACATTATTCAGTGAATAAGGAAGTGAAATATTTATTATATCATCAAGGAGCACAAACAACAGGAAGGCATGAAACCACGACAAGCCCAGATCCTCCACGCCACCTCCCTGTCCATGCAGCCGATGGAAAAGTGTGTTTAAAGTTCTGCACAATGGCGTTGTTTGTGCAAGCTGTTTGCTCATGCTATCTGCGAATGTAGGGTTAGCGTAGCATGGTAAAGGTAGGGCTACGCTATTAGCAGGCATCTGCTAGCGTGCAACATCACAATGCATGCTTTTATGTTGAAAGGATCTGCAGGCAAGTCACGAAAGCTGATAAACACGACTGCAACCTGAAACTGATTTTCACGTGCCGTTTAGATATCTGAACTTTTGCCTTTTCAACAATTTACAAGACACGCCCACACCTGTGCAACGAGCAAGTTGCATCATCGGCATTCTTGATAAGCCGCACCTGAAGCTGAGGAAAACCTGCTCGCAGATTTAAAACCTTAAAACCTGAGAGGAATGAGTTTGCGTGTGTTTATTTGTCAAATCATGTTGACATTTTTGTGCAGCATGTATCTGACCGTGAAGCTAATTTTGATTTCTTCTTCAAAATACAATTGCTCAGTCAAGGCCAGTCGATTCAACGGAACGCCACACAAACAGCATTCACATTCTGCTGCAGAACAAACAAAGTTTTAATCGCTGCTTTTTCTGACAAACATGATATAGTGCACAGGAATTATTTGGGTTTTTGTGTCTGTACTGAATTTTCTCAAGGACCCCCCCCCACCCCCAGCCCAGCTGAGATATAGTGCACATGAATCCTCAAGGTAATGGAAAAGATGTTCTGCTGACAGCCAGCACAGACCCAGGGTCATGTTTTTCCTTACCAACATAAATCCTGGCCTCCTCTTGCCCCCCCCCCCTCTTGCCCACAATGCATCTGTTGCAGGAACCTTCCTTTTTGCTATCTTGACTGATTGAGATGTGTGATTGTGATTTATATCCACTGGACAAAACTGTAGCAGAAAATTTAATTAAACAGGGGAACATAAATAGGAGATGAATGAATAAGTGCCCTTACACCTCTACGTTTCCTTTCCCCACAGGCCTTTGTCCACAAGAGAATACATTAAATGTCTTTCTGTGAAAAGGCTGCACACTGCAAACAATGGCTCACCGTAATATGTTAATTATATCGGTAGATTTGTACACTACTGGGTAATTGAGGTGCAAGGACATATGGAGGTATACATACATATTCATAGAAAATGCAGAAAAGCAATCACTGAGAGGAAGCCGGAAACAAGGAAAGAATGAAATGATCTTAACGTTCGTCCTTGATAGGAAACAGCTGAGATGTAAACTGGAGTGGAAGCAGACATTTTTCTTTCTTTCTGTGTTCTCGCAGTGAGGAGGAAAAGAGAATCTCTTTGACTCTCTTCCATATGGGGTCTTCAAGTAACTTCTAAGATTTGATACTTAAACCTTGAGAGAAATGTTTCCTGCTCCCAATTTAGACCCGACCTTTTCCAGCTAGACTCTACCTCCACACATCAGCTAAAGGGGGGGGGGGTGTCCATCAGCCTCTAAATGCACACCTATAATGCAAGAAAGGTGATTGCGGAGTAGCATGGGCGCTCTTAATGTATTGACTTTGCCAGTTGTTTTACTGCTTAATTTACCAGGTTGCTGTAGTATTTATAGACACTCTTGTCCAAATGTAAATTAAGCTTCATCATAAATAAACCTTCAGCGAAAAAAATAAAATAAATAAATAAATTTAAAAATTACCTTGTAATTGGAAACAGCTTCAAAATACTTGTTTTCTGCCTTCATAATGTGCCGGGGAGTTTATTTTCTGTCCTGCGGCGTTATGGCTGCTTCGCTTCCAGCGAGGAGCATTAATATACCACTCCCCCCATTTCAGATGCCCTTGCTCGACAAGGAGTTCTAAATCTGTACGAGTGGTTGTGAGGACACTCATCTTGGCTTTGCAGGGCCGAACCCGTCTGACTATTTAAGTAGGAACTAATTTATGCCCAGCGATAAAAGATAAATAAATAAATACCTAAAATAAAGGCAAAGGATTACCCCCCCTCCGTCCACCAAGAAATGACAATAAGACGTGTAATATCCTGATGGCAGTGAATCACACTGATTTATACCTGAGTGACACAAGTGGGGGGGGGGGGGCTCTTCTACAGCATGTCAGTCAAATTCATTCCCGTCATCTTCAACGTTCACCCATCTGTGTGTGTGTGTGTGTGTGTGTGTGTGTGTGTGTGTGTGCAAAGTAAAAATAACAGGAAGTTCCAGGAAATTACGTGTATTAATAAATCATTCACTCTATCCCATCTATATATGATGGAGAACGGTTAAACACATGGCAAATTTGCATGATCGGAGCCCCCCCCCCCCTTTTTTTTTTTCATCTGCCGCAACAGGAAAAAAATGATCAGGTGTCCGGGGTCACACCTGTCCTGACTAAAAATGACAAACAGTAAATAATAGCGTTATAATCACGTTCCTGTTAATGTGCATTTAATTCCACTTCAGAACCAATGAAGTACGACCTTCCAGACACGCCCGACGAGAAGCCGGAGAAATGAAGGCTGTAGCCATGTGGGGTGCCGATAAGGAAGTCGTTTCCCCCACTTTACACCCTCTGCTCTGTAGCCATAGCATCTGCTCTGCCCTCATTAATCATGGGTGGGAGGTGGGCAGGGGGGGTGTTGCCGCTTGAAATAAAGCTTGATCATCACACGGAGCGCCTGTCCTAAAGTTCCACTAACGTAGCTTTCGTCATGAGTCTTACCCATCATCCCTTGAGGCGAGGCCGCATGTTGGATTTCGTCATACGCTGCGTCACTTCGCCGGCTCAACATGGGTCCAATGCGGCTGTTAACCCCCCACCCCTTATGTGGCATTTAACTCGGGTTTGACAAAGCATTCACCTCTAGGTACAGCATCCAGGGGAGGGGGCTCTGACTTTCCACAGAATACAAGCCATGCTCAAAACATCATCATCATCATCATCATCATCATCATCTCTGCAGCCCGGTGGGACCAGACTGTGTGTCCTGCATTTTGCTCTCCATCATTTTTAGAGGAGGAGGAAATTTCCTCTGAGGCGACCCGTTGCCATCTCATTCCTTTTCAAGCACAGCCTGACCGTGTTGTGTTCTTGGCTGGCCGGAGGCGGCAGAGGCCCATCACAGCCTCGCCTGCGTCGACATATGTCACCAAAGACGAGAGCAGACGTTTGGAGGCTGAAGGGACGCCATTAGGGAGGATTGTCTGCCAATGCTAAGAAATGCAGGGAGAAAAGAGCAAAATAAAGTCTTTACAGCACGGTTAGATGATTAGTGGTGCTGGTAATCATAACGTACCGTCTTGGGAGTCTTGCTGAAGCATTGTTTGTAGACATTATTGGTAATCGGCTAGAAAACGATGTTAGCCGTCAAGCTGAACTCATGAATTCAGTCCAAACATGGTGACAAACTGCAAGAACCGCAATTCAATCTGGTAATTGAAGGTATTTTGGTCGATAAGAATCTTTTCCTCTTCTCTTTTGAACTTTTATTTTTATGATTTTATTTGTAGAAAAAAAAAATATATATTTTTTTTTCTTCTAGAAGTATTTTTATTTGTGATGTTTTAGATCCTGTGATGCCATTGTAAATGAATAAACCCTGATCTGAGCTGCTGAGCAACCTCTAAGTGACCTTCTTCCTGCGTTAAAAGATATTTTTCTTCAACACAAGCACATTTTATTTGACAGAATCACACCCATACATGCATTTTCTTGCGGACGAGACGACTGAAATCATCTCGTCTTGAGCTGATTTCCCCATCCACGGGGAAAGGCAGGGTGCATCCTGGACTTATCGCCAGCGCATCGCTGTTCCACACATAGAACAACCAATCACACATACAGAAAATTTGGCGTCCAGACCAGACTAGTTCTCGTAAGTTGCATGTTTTTGGAGGTGGTAGGAACCCCAAAAGACACGGGGAGAACATGCAAACCCCACACACAAAAAAGAACTCGAACGACCTTCTTTGCTGTGAGGCGACACACGCTACACCACCATATCACTCCAGTATCACTTCATGTAAAGCAAAATCTCTATCCATAAAAGCACGCGGATGAACGTATCCTTTTATTTACCATCTCAAAAAACATCCAAATGCTTCAAAAGCCTTTTGAGGGACATGTGAGTCTCAGCGGAGTGGGAGGAAAGAGGCTTGTGACAGTCTATGATGTGTCATGTGGCGCAGATGTGTTGGAAAGTGTAACCTCCAGGCCTTCGGGAGGGAAACAATGGCACCTCACCGCGCCCCCTCCATCATCGAACACCTCAGAGAGCTGTCATATTCCTGACAGACCACAGTCCAGATCCATCTGTATCCATTCATGACAGCGCATGACAAACGTCCATCACAGGCAGCAACAACTTGATTAGTGTGGAAGCATAAGCGCCGCTGGAAGGATGCAGCTATGTGGAAAATAGCTGCTGGATTCGACCCCCACCCTCAAACTCCCCCACCCTCCTCCCACCAGAGACTGTCAGACTTATGAGGATGTGTTTCAGATAGCATCTGAATGATAAAAGTGGATTTCAGTGTTTATACAGTTATTTTTAATTGTTTGTGCAACTTTAGTTATGCAATATATATATATTTTTTTCTTCTGGAAGTATTTTTATTTGTGATGTTTTAGATCCTGTGATGCCATTGTAAATGAATAAACCCTGATCTGAGCTGCTGAGCAACCTCTAAGTGACCTTCTTCCTGCGTTAAAAGATATTTTCTTCAGCACAAGCATTGGCCCTGCACGACATAGAAACCAATTTCAACACCTAACAATATCTGTAGATAACTGTCTTATAACCCATAGTTCAACAGTCAAGACGCGCCGACTAGGGCTCTCCGCTCTCAGAATACAGGTCTCTTGTGTGTTCCTAGATTTAAAAAGAAGTCAGCTGGCCAGAGGGCCTTCTCCTATCGTGCCCCTTTCTTGTGGAATAACCTCCCTATAAATATTAGACAGTCTGAATCTGTAAATGTCTTTAAATCTAGACTCAAAACATATCTGTTCGACCTAACATATAAGTAATATCGGGGATGGCGGTCTCAATGTTTAGGTTTAGCTTAGTCCTGCCGACGAGTCATAGGATTTCTTAGTTAGGCCCCTGCCTCCCATTAATCCTCTGCTACTCTGGTCCCTCTAGCACCACTCTCCCCCTGTTCTCTCTGTCTCTCTCCCTTCTTCTGCTGTTCTCTCTCACAGGCCTCTGTGTGGTGGATCATCGGCAATCGGCTACCTCTGTCTGCTTCCATGGCTGGCGATAGCACAAGCTGTACAGTGGTCCTGTTTCACCATCCACTAGGGGAGTGCTGGTTCTGCCTCATTTGGTTCTGCTGCGGTTTTGGGGTTTTGCCAGAGTAACCTTGACTTTAACTTTTTTGAGCTGAATGACTTAGGCACTGTCTGGTCTGTCCTCAGAGTGGTGGATCCTCGGCAATCGGTGACCTCTGTGTGCTTCATCGGCTGGTGGTGACTCGCTCTACTGGATGGATCGGCATGCCTTTGTTATACATTTATTGTTACTGTTATTGTTACTGTTATTATTATTGTGTTGTTAATCTGTACATGCGGTATCTATTGCTTCGTCTGTCCACTCCTGGAAGAGGGGTCCCTCCTCTGCAGTCTTCCTGAGGTTTCTCCCATCCATTTTTTCCCCTGTTAAAAGGGTTTTGGGGGGAGTTGTTCCTTATCCGATGCGAGGGTCGCACTGCTTGCAGTGCACAAAGGTCAGAGGGATATCGTCCATGTGCAGATTGTAAAGCCCTTTGAGACATTGTTTGTGAATCTGGGCTATATAAAAATAAATAAACTTGAAACTTGAAACTTGAAGCAAGAAATGATCTTTTTTACCACAAAAAAAAAACAAAAACCCCCTGATTTCTCCAGGGATCATCCAATCCAGTCTCACAAAATTGATTAGTGGATGCCTTTGGGGGTGTGGGGGTTGCTTTTGTTGAGTGAAGCCGGTGTACTCTAAACATTGGCCGTGAATGATTTATTACCTATTAATTCTTTTCCATATGAAACTAATTTGTTTCATCAAATGCATTTGTTTTGTTTATTGAGTTGTTGGGAGGAGGTTAAAAATTAATAAGCAAATAATTGTCAACAAGAACAGCAAGCTTCATGCAAGCTGGTCAATGCAACATTGACCCCCCCCCCCCCACACACACACACATACACACACAATGCACCATAAAATGTTGCCTGCAATTTTTTAAACAGGCCCTTACAAAGCTAATGGAGGATATCACACAGTTTGTCCGCTGATGCAGGGGTCGGGCCTTGATTTTTGACTTTTTCCATTTGTTTGTTTGTTGTTGTTGTTCTAAATTTTGTATAATCACTATAACTTGACCCCATATTTGACTAACAGTCATTCACGTGCCGCAGTGGATTTCATGGTTTCCTGGCTTACAAGTGAAAGTTTGTGGAAGTTATCTCATTAGCATCAGGGCTGTAATATATTTAATCTTCATTAGCAAACAAATACATGATTTACTCCATGAAATGCAATAAAATACAATAAAAGTTTTTAGTGCTCAAAACAAACAAAGACAAAAATCAATTCTTTCTTTGTGAATTCTTTTTAAAAAAAAATTCCTTTACATTTGCGATTTAACATTCTTCAGCTCATGTTTGTGTGCGTGTGTGTGTGTGTGTGTTTGTGTGTGTGTGTTTGTGTGTGTGTGTTTGTGTGTCTATCTAAGTAAAGTGACCTTTAAGTCTTGTGAAAGCTCCTTTTAAAGAGCGAGAGCAGTTTCAGCATTAATGAGCCTGTGGTGTACTTTTAGAGCATGTAGGTGTTACTTTTATGTAACTAAGTGATTCTCAAATTGTGAACGACTGGATGCTTTTTCATTGCCAGACTGGAATAAAGTGTAATTACACATCCGCTACAGTAGGTGGCAGTGGCACTTTCACGTATATACTGTATGTAATGTGCCATTAAATTATTAGAGTGTGTGAGGGAGTGTTAGTTCCCACACACACACACACACACACACACACACACACACACACACACACACACACACACACACACACACACACACACACACACACACACACACACACACACACTGATGTTTTCTGTGAAGGTCTTATTTAATGGCATCATAACTTCATAAATTTTCTGACTGACCTGAAAAGCCAAAAAATAATGAAGATGATGATTTAAATCGCAAACAAACGTTACCTGTTGGACTTTATGGCCTCCCTTTACACGTTTTATAGCTGCGGAGAAACATAAGCAGGCGTCGCTGTAAGCTTCTTCATAATTATGATTGAAATAGGACTCAAATATGAAATTATGTGTTACTGTATTTACCGACATACGAGAGCGCACAGCTGGAAAACAGTCAGGCTCACAAGAAAATTGTTGCATTGAATTTAGACAGCTGTGTGTGTGTGTGTGTGTGTGTGTGTGTGTGTGTGTGTGTGTGTGTGTGTGTGTGTGGTATTTTTCTATGCATTCACAGACTCGATATCTCATCCAGTGAAATGCCAATATGTTGTATGTAAATACTGTATATATCTGTGGTGGTTAATTCATTGATTGGAAAGTGTCATGTTTTTTTGGGGTCTTGTATCTATATTGTCTCAAGACTTCCTTTCTTCACTTTGTGAGTCTCCTGTTGAGGGGGTTGTCTGCCCAACCTTGATTGTTTCTACCTGCTCCTCTACCTGTGCATCTCTCTTTGTCCTGTCTTTGACTTACATGTCGTTTCCATGCTGAGTTCCATCCCAAAGTCAGGACTTTTCTACGTCCTTGAAACTGAGTCTTGTGTCCAGATCTGTAATATACATATGAGTTTTCAAATCATACATCTCACAAGCCAAAAGCGACTAGACTTGTTCCTGACTTGTCCAAAAATGCCAGACTCTCACGCTCAGGAATTTGTGCACAAGGTAAATCCATGAAGTCCAGACACTGGTGGCGGCGGCTGATGACCCTGCAGTGTCTGGCAAAGAGATGCAGTTAATGAATCTGCCAAGACTGGGCTGTGATGGGGGAGGCGGAGGGTGTCCATCCCAGGAGAATGAATTAGACTTACAGCAGTCATGTTTGCAGGACAGCAGCAATGCGACAGGCTAACAATGACGATGCTCTGCTGTGCTTTTGGACAGACGATAGAATGACACTGAGTACGTGTGAAGGCGTGGGAAATTAACTATAGCACTTCAGTCTTAATGACTGAATTTGTGTTTCATCGAGCTGTAGGAGAAGACACAAAACACACGAGAAAATGAACGCACTTGTGTTCAAAACAGGGACTCAGAGGTTAAAATGTAATCAAACTCAACAGTGACTGCTTTCTGAATGCATCCGTCTGTAAAAGATTTTTCCACTGAATAAACCACAATAATTGTCCTTACATGGCAGCAGTCAGGGCCTAACAATCAACATCTGCTGCCGCATCTGAATTCTTCTGGCTGTGCTGGTTTGAAGGCTGAATGTCAGACGGGCTGCATGCATTTCATTAGCGCCACATTGTTGTCTCTATTTGTACTGAAATTAAAGTAATCCTCCCATTCCGTGTGTTTCTGCTATATTTAATGTAAAGTCTTTAAGCGGATGGGAATAAATTAAACTGGAACACTATTTAAGGGGGGGGGGGTGTTGGAAAAAATGTCTGTATCAACATGGTAGTGTTTAATGTGTAATCATGGGCAAGTCTAATCCCTCATGTCCAGAACAAACACATTTATTATGGTCCTTTAGCGTGTGTGTGCATGTGTGTGTGTGTGCGTGTGAGTGAGAGAGAGAGAGAGAGATATCCCCTTGGGAATTTGACTGACCTTTACGTCTTATGAGATCAGCACCTCCTTTTAAAGCGAGTTAAGGTGGGAGGCTTTTAGAAAAGACATTAAACGATGTTTTAGCTTTAATGAGCTTGCAGACTGCTCGCAGGTGCTTGTAGGAGCTATTTTTACGATGGAAGACCGATGTCTTACCATCAAGGCCTTATTTAATAACACCTTCATCTTCTACAGCACATTTCTGACCCGAGAGGCCAGAACTTTTGAATCTTTACACTTTACTCTAGTACGTTGTGCCATGTGTGGCAGCCAGGTTTGAATGGTATTGTATAAAAATGCTTTTCAAGTGTCTCACAATTCCAAAAAAACCCATCATTGCTGCAATCATATACAGTAATTACCGTTAAAGCAGATATGGAATTAAATGCTGTTTACAGAGATGCCAAATGGCACAGCTGGAATAGCCAGTCTAGCAACTGCAGTGTTTGTATCAGTATTCTCAGTGTTAGTGCTGGACTTAGTCATTGCTTGTCTTTATTTAAAAACCCATATAATAATGATGTAATGATGAAAATATGTTTCTGATAAAATAAAAATGGGCATATGGTATAGTCTTGTAGATCAAATGACAGTGTTGAATCCGGAATGGAATGGATGTCTGCCGTGTTGAAGCAAATATCACGCGGCGCTTTCTCCAGAGTCGTCCTCCGTTTTCATTTACATCTACTGTTTTTTTTTAGCTTCATTCTCTGAAGTCAGTTCTGACATCACACAGTTTTCCATTTATCTGCTATGAAGTCTTTTTTTCTCCACAGCAGTAAACAAACTGATGCCTTCTTTCCCAACCCTGCCTCCACTTTTACCCCAGATAATGAGAAAAAACTGGTCGACTGCTCACACTTGAAGATTTTTTTTTAAATATTTGTATCAAGGTGTGAAAAAGGTGTGGCATCTTACCTTTTTATATACAGTAAATCTGTAATGGAGCTCAACTCTTCTCCCTGATGAACACCTTTCATAAGGAACAACAATCTTTTGAATGCTAACACAAATCAATTCCAGCATGACAACTTGGGTATATTTGGGTATATATATTTTTTTTAAAAAGGGTGAAGAGAGTGAAGCATATTGCGTATGCACTTAATACACATCTGCTTTCCACGACAATCATTCAAACGGCTCCAGCAATTCGCTGCTTTTAGCGAACGCATCCTGATCAACAGGCTGTTTGTGTCAATGGGGGTTTATTATAGGAACGTTTATTATAGGAACGGAACAGCCTAACTGCTGTTTTCTAGCATGACTGTTGGATCTTTGTTAAAAAAAAGGGGACGAGCTATTTTTTTTTCATCTCTTTTAAGACTTTTACGACTATGGTTAGCGAGAGAGTAATAACTTCATCAATTTAGGTAATTTTGGTGATTTAGAGCCTTTATTTCTTTTCCCCATCTGTGTGCCAGAAGTCAGTTGTGTCTCTCAACATCATTCCCTTTTTTTGTATAAATCCGTTCACATTCTGAGCAATTGGCTTCTTTCTGGGGACAATACTTTGAGTTCCTTCGATGTAAATTATTAAATTTGAGAGTGAAGAGTTCATCTAAGTTTAGAGTTAGCGTAAAATCGATGTTTGTAGCTAGAGGGTTAGGTTTAGGGTTAGGGAAGTGGTGAATGCGGTTAGCGAGAAGCTAGGTTTCCAGGAAATAAATCAATGTGACGTCCTCTGAAGTGAAGGAAACACAATCTTACTGTATGTGTACATAATTAATAAGCTGGAGGAAGTGGCCACGAGGATAAGGAACACAGATAATATGGAAACACAGCAAAATCTGCATCCCAATGATTTCACAACATATATTCTCGCTGCATGCCGCTGCCCATTTCTCCATCCCTGTCCTTTTTCTTGCATTTTTTTTTTTCTTCTTTCAATGAAATTGAGAGCTGCTTCTCAGAGCAAGAAAGAATTTGGTCTCACTCCAGTAGTCAAAGTAATAGAGGAATGACTGGAGCAACTGGCGACGATTATTTCCAGACTTTATTTATTTATTTTGTGGAGACTTTATCTGGCACTGGGGCTGAGGAAGGTGAAAAGCAATATTCAATATTTTAATGGGGATGCCCTCCTCAGATATGTCCCCGTGTGATTTTCTTTTCTCGCAGACTTCTTGTGCAACACAGGCGTGCCGGGAATACAAAATGCTGCTCTTTTTATGCCTTCAGCTTGCCGTTCAGTCAGGACGATTTTAATTATGTCCAGAACTTGAGGTCGGGTCTAAAGAGCTTGTCCAAAAACTATTTAATCTTTGGCTGCTTTTTAATATGAGTATGAATTCTATAGGCTGTAATAAATCACATGTTGGCAGCATAACTACATTTGAAGACACCTGCAGACTCTGTTTCTTCATGTTTAGTCGTGTTCCTCCTTTCTTTTTCCAACTGGGTCCAATACGTTTTTTTGCACAAACCGTCTATGTGCAGCTTTTTGCATGTTGTCAAAACTCAGAAATTAATGGTTTTGTAATGCACACTAAATAATGTGCCCCTAGAAATGATTTCCTTTTAATGAGCTGCTTTGGTAGACTCTCCCCTTGTGAGGCAAAAGTTGCTTCGGCTGTTTCAGCATTCAGGATATAACCAGCATCCAACGCAATCTCCCACTTCTTTATCGTCTTGCACATAAACATGTCTTGGCCCGATTTTAATGACCAATAATCATCCGGAGTCATGGCATCCTGGGGTGTTGTCTTGGTTTGGATGCGTCCTTACACGTCCAGGCTGGAATTGGATTCCACCTGAAGTCATGTCTTCCCTTCTTTCCATCCCACACTTCCTGTCTCGTCTTAAACTGATCTGACAATAAATTTAGAGCATGAACATTAACCTCCACCTGTATCAATAGGTACATTACATTCTTTATTCAAATATGCCTCATTTATTTCCAATCTAACCTCACGCTGCAAACGCTATTTCATTGGTTTAAGGAAAGGCTTGAGACATTTGAAGCAACGGTACGATCTCAGGTTATATATCTCCCAACAACGAGACATTCTTTAATATACGTCATGAATTATGGATGATGTGTTCAGGTGGATTTGGATGATCATCACATCGTTAATGTAAGAAATGGAGTCTATAAACTAATCCTTTGACCTGAATTTAAAAAAAAAAAAAAAAACGATCAATGAGGTACATGGATGTGAAACAAAACAAACCACTTAAAGTTAGGATTTATATGAAAACATCCCAGCATGGTAGTACATTTTAAATAGTCATTTCCATCTGCAGGTACAGTTTCCACAGCCCCTATCTGGAGAGGATAGATGAAGGGGATGAAAGATGGACAATAGAGGGAACAGATGAAGGTTTTTAAGACAATTCCCAGTTTTTACAGGTTTACCTTCACACCTCATACGGAAGCCAAACGATTAGCTTAAAAGCCAGCTCACTGCTCCTGTCTGGGAAGCATGAATAAAGAAAACTGCAATGCAAACAAGCAGCCAGGTGTGCCGAGCAGAGAGATGGGAACAGAGTCGTGGAGCCAGCCGGCATGGCATTCAGAAAGGTAGAAGAGGTGCCCTTCTCTGCCTCTAATGCATTGGGGGGGTGGTTGATTGATTTTTCGTGCAGAAGCGGGTGTCTTAATGTCCTAATGCATTGCTCTGTCACAGAGGGCTGCCTTGGCAAGCTGCCCTTTCTGCAGACTGATCTGTCGCTCCATTGGATGAGACCAGGGTAAATAAATAAAGAGAGAGGCAGGGAGAGGAGGGCCGGAGGAGGAGACAGATGGGCAACAGGCATGATTACACCAGCAGATAAGCATTAACCAACACACATACACACACACACACACACACACATACGTGCGCACACACAAACACAAAATATTCCACAGTAAAAAACAAAACAAAACCCCAACAACAAACAAAAAACCCCCGACAACAGCCGAAAGCTGATGTCGGATACACACAGAAAAAGACCATTTCACAACTATGTTTGTGGTTTCTTTACTGGATATTGATTTGACAAGGTGAAACCTGGTTCGTTTTTAGCCACAGGCTCCATTTGTTGTTCTGTTCCTGAAGGAGGATAACACCAAAATCAATATGGAGTTTGACAGCAAATTTTTTTTTTTTTTTTTCATGTGCTTTAACTTTGGTGAAAAAGCGCCAGATGCTTTCATTTAGCGCATTCATAGCTTAGAAAAATTAGATTCATGTCAGACGTATAAGAGGAGCGAAAATAATGTTTTTTACATGAGTAAAACATCATTAATTAACTGCTGACAGAATTTCAGACGCTCACAATCAAAAACATTGATCTCCAGTTCATTTCTGATGCAGTTCTGTAGATATCTTTCTACTAAATAATAATCATAGCAACTTTTAATTAACTCCTCCCAACTTGTGGTCTAAATAAACTATTTCATGTTAGCGCTTAGCCAAGTCTGATAGGAGCGCACACACACACGCACACGCACACGCACACGCACACACACACACACACACACACACACACACACACACACACACACACACACACATATATATATATAATTTAATTGATGTGATAGATACAGACTATGTTGTGTTCACTGTGCTACAATAATTTATTGTCAACATGATGCATGCATGATCCTCGTGTGACAAATAAAAACGCCTGCAGACTGTAGATTCCGACATCATCGTGTCTGAAAGAGCCAATTTCTGTCTCGACAGAAATAATTTCTCAAGAAGAGCATTTGCCCCCCCCCCCCCCCAAAAAAAAGTGTAATTTGCGGCTTCAATGGAGTGTTAAAGCGTAATGACCCAGGGTGGAGCAGTGTAAGGGAGGGGAGGGGAGGGGAGGGGACGGGGGGGAAGAAGACTTTGAATTAGTCTGCATTGATGGGCTCATGGTGACTCAACACACACACACACAAACACACACACACACACACACACACACACACACACACATCCCTCCCCAACACCATAGCTATAAAGGATTATTGTTTTAAATTGCGTGTTGTGCGACGTGACGATGTGTTTGTCTGCAGACGCCGTCGGTGCAGCATCACGTCGAGAACCTGATGGATAAAACAGATTCCCCACCTCCATTTTTCAACAACGTGCCCCCGTTGACCTTTTGCTGTAAACTCCGTTGAGGGAGCTACACCCTTGAGGATTTATTCTATAGAAAACAGCACATTCACTTGACTGCTAAAGCTACTACTGAAGGAAAACCGATGTAACATTTGAGTGCAAATGGCAAACTCACCGCAGGAAATATAAACTGCGGGACTCAGGCTGCTCTCAGCGGCGATGCTGAAGTGAGCGTTGAACTCTCAACTCACAATCACCGTGCACTCCATGGAACCCCCATTCTATCCGTCTCTCTTTCTTTTTATTTTTCATCTTTTTTTTTTTTTTTTCATCTTGTCTCAGCAAAGACTGTATCAGCTATCGGGTGAAAAGCAGTGGGTTCAGGTAACAAAAAAAAAACAAAAAAAAAATAGGGTTGGCTTTATAGTATTTCTCCTCAAAGCTCCAGAGAGGAGCTGCTGTGCCTTCGCCTCCTCGCTGCAGTGACCTGCTTTGGAGGTGGCGTCCAGAGGTGCCAGCATGACTACCTTTAAACCAAGTCTTCATAATTGCTGCCTTTGGACTGCAACGGTTGGAGAGAAGAGAAAAGGCACTGTATGTGTGTGTGTGTGTGTGTGTGTGTGTTTGTGTGCTTTTGCATGCATTGTGTGTCTAAAGTCGTCCTTCATGCTTCAAGCACATTACAAACCCCCCGTCTGCTGAAAAGGAAGGTGTCCCAATTTTGCAGAAACAGCATCGACAAGATCTGTAGCCTATGTATTATTTACATGGAGAAATAGCAATCCATCGCCCTCTCTTCCACGCTGTGCTGGTCTGAAACTCCATAAATAAAAATATACCATACAAGTACAACTTAACCTTCTGCTTTCTGTCAGGTATTTCCTTTACGATGGATGTTATTTGTAATTCCGCCCTTTTTGAGAGGACTTTAAAAGCATACTCAACCTTCTTAAAAGGCTTTGTGACCGCAGCTGCGTGTTTCCGGCTTCATGCATGTTCTGTTTGTCGTAGAACTCCTTTTCTACCAGAAGGAAAGTAAAGTAATCGACTTTGGCTCGACGTTATGTCTCTTTGGAGTGCTCCGAACTTATATCGCTTTGCAGAACTTTGAAAAGATGCCGTGACTAACAAAAGAATGATTCTGGGAAATGGATCTAACCCAAGAATAAAACTCCCGTCCATGCTGGAGTTTATGTACACAAAGATTTTTTAGCGAGACTTGTCATCTGCTCATACTGAGCCTCTGTTGTCACTAACTGAGCCCTAGAGCTCTGAGTCATGCCGGCCATCTTTGGTTATTGTGTTGTTACGATCTTGAGATATTTACTACTCAGTGGATTGGAAGCAATTCCCGGTCCCACGGCTGTCATAGCAACAATGTCGTCATCTGCTTTCCGTGCTCATGAGCGAGCCACCATCTTTCAGCTCCGCTCGGCGAACTCCGCCAAATGACTCAGCGGCTGCCTGGTTGAAATGTTAATGGTGCAAAATAGAGGTCACGTACCACACAGGGACGACGTCTGCAAAGGAACATTAGATAATAATCTCTCCCTTGACGTCTCGACCACTAATGCACACGTTTCAAGCTCATGTGTTTGTTGAATGCCGACTCCCTGTCCGTTTCGAATGTCCCGGAATACCAGGAGACGATTCAGGTGGAGTCTAGGTAAGGTCAGATGAGACGAGGAGTGGTAGGGAGTATATAATCACTAGTAAGGCACTCTGTCTGCCTCTACAACTTCATTATCTACTCATTAAGACTAATTAGTCGTCACTGGGGAAACAAGCAGGCTCAAAAAACTTAATTAATGTGAGAACCCATGATGCCTGGGCTTAACAGCTTCCTCTGTACCAGTTTAACAAGAGCAAGAACATTAACCTACTGTTGCTCGCAGGTCTCCAGACAGTCTGCAGACATCAGGCAGAATCTTAACCTCCCCTGTTGCAACCCTTTGATTAGCGGCGGCTATCTGAGCCGGTCCTGCCATGTCAGATTGATCAAGTCTATCTACAGCAATAGCCTCCGTCAGTCCGAGCAAGACTGTCGTAGCCGGCAGCGATGTATTTATTGAATTATCAAATTAACCTTTTCAGAAATATCACTGCAGTTGCAGGTTATTTCAAATATTTGTTCAGCTGCGGTTTTTTTTGTCACTTTGCTTTTGCTCACCATGTGAGTAATGATTGATCGGCCCCCCGTGATTGTGTCGCGTGAGGTGGCTTGTCTGTCTCTTACCTTACTCAGACAAAACACGTGTTTACTGGGAAAGTCAAAAAACTTACATCAAATCATAAAAGTTATTAAACGCTTTTCATTTTTTGATGGTATTTTTTTGTAGTTTTGAAAAAAAAATGTGACTCAAACAATATAAATAAAAAAAAACATATATAATGAGAATGTGACAACTACTTTTTCCCTGCCACCCTGTTCTTGGGCTGTCTGCTGCCCTGGAGGTGTGGTAGTTGGTTTTTTCTTACAGTAATAAATAAATCATTTTAATTTATTGTGTGCATCTCATTTTTTTTGTCATGACCATGCATAAGAGTTTGTGACATTAAAATGAAGCTCAATACATTTAATATATAATTCAATCGAACTTGATAGAAATGACTTTCTTCTAGCAGATACTTGGAAGCCTCCGGCTTCAACAAAAGTTTTCTCAAAAGTTGAGTAGTTCTATTTGTCGAGTGATGGGGAAAAGGCAAAATTCCATCAGATGAGTGATGCTATGGGAGCCAAGGTCAAGGAGGGGATCGAGGCGTCCCCCCTCCCCCACTGTGTTATCTCGACCTGACAGACTGCCGAGTCACGGGGAGGCCATCCGCTTAACTCACTGAGGAAGATATTACACAGAGGCATGTGGAGAGGGAACCCGCTGAGCCCACTTTCCTGACTCCAGCAGGAAGGGGAGAACATTCACCAGGAGACATTGTTCACTGTGAAGCGTGTGATTGATCAGAGACCAGACCACACAATGTGAACCCCCCCGATCAGTTCAGCCCCCCAAATGGAGCATATGTGAAAGAGGTCTCTTTTGAATATTCAACGTTGAGCATTTTAAAGCAAATGTTTGATATACAGTAAAGCTAATGCAAAATGTAATGTTTGAAGGCCACTATTTCTGAAAGAGGCAATGCTTTCACTTTCAGTCTTTATGCTAAGCTAACCATCTCCCTGGTATATAGGTTGTGTACCTTATCTGGATAATTCAGTACAGTACAAACCAATCTTTAGAACAAATCTGATCATATTTTTGACCCCAATAATGAACACTTTATCATGATTATATGATGAAGTCTTTGAAAAATATGCTTGTTCTTGACCAAAACTGTACAATACACTTTTCTAACGAAAGTTTTGTCAGCAGTCACTCATCTTTTTTCATCCCTTAGCTTTAAGGAGATTATGCATATTATAATAAAATCCTCTGTTGGCTGTAAAGAAATGTCTGGTCGTGTGGTTTATCATGACGATACGTGATGACCTGGGGAGGAGGTGAATCCATTCAGTTTGCCTGGTTTGACCCTGGGGGATTCGATCCTGCCCCGGAGCAGAGACGCAGGAGAGGCGAGGTGGAGGGGTCGCTGTTTTTAGGTAGCATTAGATGCGAAGTGGCACAATCTGGTTTCTTGTTGAACACAGCAGAGGGCATCGGGGACCTTGCAGGTGAACAACGTCAGACCTTGATTGACTAGGCTGCAAGACTTAACAAACACGGGCTGCATTGAAATGAAAGCTAAAACAGGGAAGGGAGGTGAAGACGGGTGAGAGCCAGAGGTGAAGGCGCTCAGTGGAATTCTAAAGAAGGACCGACGGCTCGTCTCAGACTTAATTAAGACCCACAGGATCACTGCGATTGCAGCAATATTTGAGCCTGATCAATACAATGAGACTGAGGCTCGTCTGAACGGCTCAGTGACACACAATTTGAACTCTTTTCAATTCGGTCCCCACATTTAAAATCTTTAAATTGCGCCACAAATGGCAAGCCTATATTCTTCCATCCCTCTCACCGTGTGCACAACGACGGTGTAAAGTTTAAATACGATTTGCATCTGAAACCAGCAGGAATGTGAGTGTGATTCTCTCAGGGAAGATGTGTGAAGAGAGATAAGGAAAAATGGAAGCCACTGCGTTTGACCTTGAAAGCAGAGCAGACGAGAAAGACGACAGGTAAGATTGAAAAGAGATTTTGAATAGATAGAGGTGAGGAGATTAGGCAATAAAACCCCCTCGTAAACAATGCCTTTAGGAAGACACTGGAATAAAACTATATATTTCAAAAAGATAATGTACCATTGAGGACATTTAATTCAGGTGAAACCCAATGGTAAACATTAAAAGAAGACGTTTTAATTATGTTTAGTGGAAATATCTCTGGAATTAGTTCAATCATTAAATGACAAATTGCAAATTTGTCATTTGTAAATTTGAAGTCCAAATGAAAATCTCAAATAAAATAAAAAAATAGACAAAATTATGAATAATATTTCCAGCAGAAACAAAACTGACTTGCTGAGAGAAACAAAATGTTGAATTATGGAAGGCTTAAACTGAATATTTGAGCGCGATTTCTAAACTCCTTTAGATGTGTTTGCAGAGGAAGTGTTTGTGTGATATTCCCTCATTATGCCTGTTACTAAAATACATGTAATGGCTCCTCTCCAGGAACAAAGACTTATGATTGCAGCTTCTTAACACTTCAAACTCTCCACACGATGGAACCAGGAAGAGTTGTTTGATGCAGGAAGCGTTTGTGTTTCCATTTATGTGGTAGAGCGGTGCCTCACAAACCGGAGGATCAGGATCCCCACAGTGTCATCGTTTTTGATTCGAGTTGTTTCCACTTTTATTTAGCAGTTCACTCCCCTCACGCCTCGTGTTTTGCTTAATACATCCTGTTTTTGTCTTATTCCCTGCCTTTCCCATTGCTTGATTTGTTTCACACTTTCATGTTGGGTTTTCTCTCCGAGGTATATTTAGTGTTAGCGATCCCTCCTTGGGTTGACAGTTTGTCCTACTTATCTAACATTCCGACCTCTTTTCCGTCACTTATCCGTGTTTGATTAGACTTTCATTTTTGGCTGCTCCCACAAGACTTTCTATGTCTCCAACTGCCTTCCAGGTTTTCATTGTTATTTACATCGTCACCCTGCAAGTCTGCTGACTTTGAATAAGTGATGTTACGATGTTCCCATTCTGCCCAGAGTACCTCCACTTAGTTTGAATTTCTCATATTCTTTTGTTTCACCGTTCCCACAATTTTGACACAATGGAAACCAAAGGATTACAAGTTGGTTTACAAAAGAATAAACTGCAGTTATTGCTTCTCTGTATGATTGATTGATCGTTCTTCCTCAAGCTGAGAGATCTCAAAAAGCTCGGTGGATAAAGTTGAGTATACCTCTTAAAGAGTTGTCGGATTAGCTTTTAGATCAAACAAAACAAACCGTTGGTCTTTTGCCAAAGTTGGACAAATTGCAATGCTGAGAGGATGTTGATGCTGAATGAAAAATCAGTGGTTGACTTAAGTTAACGCAATTCATCTTGAGGGGAAGCAGCAGCATCCCTGCCAAGTATCAGAAAAATCCATCTGAGAGTGGTTAAGGTTTTCCACTAAAAACATCCAGTTATTGGAAAGTCCAATAAAATCATCAGGTTTAACTTGAATGTCTTCACGAACGCAGAAGCAACGAGTGATCCAATACCTGAGGTATGTCTGCAAGGTCATTGGTCAAAAAGACATTCTGACTGACAAGGCTAAACGACTACATTATGAATGATGAATATAGTATTACACAATCTGAATAAGATATCTCTGAGCTGACAGACAGAAGGACAGTTACAGATAGACAGATATAGATAGATGGACAGTCTTTTGTAGAGGCTGATTGCTCTAGATTGGCCATAAATGAGTCAAACCTCTGACTGAGACTTTCCCATGCATTTCTACCATCCCACCTTACCCCATTAGGTTTGCAGGCCTTTATCAACTCTGACATCACAGAGACAATGGTGCCGTTGGGTAAGTTGGGATCATTGATCAGCACGTTAATGCTTTCTGTCAGATGGCTCCATTACAGGAGGCTAAAATTGTCCACGGTGTGAACAAGCCAGGTTTCTACCCACCAGGAGTAATCAAGAACCACTGAGAGGTGACTCGGTTGTTTGAAGGGGTTGTTTCAGTGCTTTAGAAGTGAAAACCCAGAGAAATCCCATTTTTCCAGTCATCCATTTCATTTATTGTCTCTAAATCTAAAGGCTCTCTTGATGGTAGCAAACCAGCCAAAAATAACACTGGGTGTTTTATGAGTCGGAAAGAAAAGGCAGAAAAAACATTTCTTTGTCACTTGCCAAATAGCAAATTGACAATTTGAGTTTGTTTGTTTCCCTCCCTACATTCTTACTGTTGGAGCAGAATGATTGATCACACTGTCTTCCAAGGTCTGGTTGGAGTCTCTTTAGCTAAATACAGAATCATATTTCCACCCGTTGTCTGCTGGGAGCAGACAGATGAAATCACTATATCTCCTGGTGACTCCTCCTGACACCTTCATCACTAAAACCTCTTTGTCCTTGAACACTGATTGCACCATGGGTTCCATCTCAACTATATAGCTCCTGCCTGAAGGCCTCTCATCCTGTTAAGTTTTAGCCTTTTTTTCTCTCCCGTTTGCTTGATGATCATTCCATCTCTGACATCGTTATATCCTTTCATTCGCCGCCTGTCTTATGGAGTCTTGGATATCAGTAGGATTAAGGTTTCAGCTGGGTCTGGAAAGACAGCTGATCGTAAGACTTTACAGGATGTTGCTTAAAGCATGGATGATTTGCACATGGAGCCAATGCCGGAGGGAACATGGAATCCACGATTGATGTAAAAACAAAACCCACCATAAGACCGACAGCAGCTACAAGATCTCAATTCATGCAGGATGGAGACACAAAGAGATAGTGGATGATGAGGCAGCTCTAGGGGGACCATATCAGTAAATCAGTCACTTACAAAGCAAATAGCATCAAACAAGTGCCAATAGCCTTGTCAACAAAAGGAGCCAACGTGAAGTCATTTTATGTGTTGTACTTTTATATCGTTCACCTCCTCAATAAATAAGATATGGAATAGGCATTACATTTGAGAGGAATGCTCCTGAGCAATAAAAATGGCTGAGTTATGAATCAAAATACATTCATGTAAGAAGGGCGGGAAGAGAAATGAGCAAAGTGGAGGTGCAGACAGATTTAAAATTCACTGTCGCCGTGTAATGATAAAGCATTGCTGCACCGTGGCAAAGCGTGAGCTCTTTCCCCGGGCATTCATTCAGATCAAGTATTTGTCAGACCTTGTTTTGTTGGCATTTTGACTTATTCTCTTTCCCTGATATTTGCTCTTGCTCAACAACAGCCGTGATCTCCACTTTCCAGTGGTGGAATTATGCTGAGGCGAGCAGGAAAGTAATGAAGGCACTGCGAACCGACAAAGAACTCAGAACAGGGGCGTGAGGGTGCTTACAAAATAACTACTTCAGGTTGAAAGACCAGAGGCTGTTTATGTTAGGAGTGTCTGGAAAAATGGATTTTAAGGAATTCTATAGAACAAGAGGAGCCAAAAAAAAAAGAAACAGAGTGGAAGAAAAGGAGGTGGAGTGGGAAGACAACACTGTAAAAGGTGAACAGTTTGCCTTTACTAGACAGTCTCAGTCTCAGAGTTACTTTTGGACTCAGAATGTTCCCGAAAAAGCTGCCTCAGCAGCAAAAACCACACCTAATGCCCAGGATTGCTCTGGTTGGTAAATTATTCTAATGATTTTCACCAGTTTTCACATTTCTACCAAATTTAGCAATCTATTCCCCTATATCATCTCACCCTTACATCTCTTGCACCTTCCTTTCATTGATGAATGGTTCAAAGTAGCACCACTGTCTGGATCCTTAAACAGCCTTCACTACACTGGCAAATATAGCAAATTGTGGAGCAGTGGTCCACTGTAATACAAGGAAAGGAGGGATTAGTGTCTGTGTGAGGTCATTTCAATGCCTTTATATAATCTGAGACTAATCCTGGCCTCTGTTGCCTGGATGCTTTTGCTCTGCTAGCATTCAAAGGCAATGTCACCTGGGTGCTAGTGTGCTACGGGTATGCCATGAAAACAACCAAATAAGAGGCTTTGCACTCAACCACGGTGTTAATTTCTTCTCAATCCAGGTGTCCAAACTGTGTTGGTTGTCTGGGGTTTAAACCAGTTTGGCTTTATGAGATTTAAACCCCAGGAACAGGGTTGTGAAAGGAGATAAAGATGGTCACAGCATTGTCTCAATTCTATGTAAAGACTTACCGATATTTGGCGAAAAAAATTAGTCTAAAGCTATGTTCCAAGGACGGGCAAGCTTGCACTGAAAAGAACAAGCACATGTTTATAATGTAATAACGTAAATGGAATAATTGTCCATCTCAAGGCCAAAAAACTATTCATTTAACCTTCTGAACTGAATTTATATTAGCAGGACTGCAAATGTCCAGTTGGCTCTCCATATGGACAAAATGTATAAATGCTGAATAGACCTAACAATTAAACAAAGTACAGTACATCCCATCATGCATGAAGACTGTAACTAAAGACATGGTTGTAGTTATATCTCATTAGCCTTCAGAGGTAAATAAATGAAATGGAACTCGACTTTATTTCTGCTACACATTGGTGCTAGTGCTCCTTGTGTACAGTTCTCCATTACGGTTCTGTGACCCGGTACATACTGCACATTATTCAGTCAAACAAACAAGCAGATAAGCAATCCTATCCTTGCCTTTCAAGGTCAGATGATCTGCCAGCCCTGTTTGTACCATCTCAGTATCCATTTTGTTTGGGTTTGTCTGCATCTGCGACTGTATTTGCGAACATGTTTTGAAAAAACACGTTTTGCATGTTTCGTGGTTGTACTATCTGTGTTCTCTAGTTGACCCATTTCCATTTAGTGGATGATTTTGTGGAGAGATTTGGAAGAGAGGATTCCTTTACCTCGAGAAACTTTTGTTCTCTTTCCCCTTCTTTTAGCGCGAGTGTATTTCTTACGAAGAGATTGCACCGCTCCCAGCAATATAGAAATTGTGTGAACACATATTTATATTTCTATTATGAATCACAGTCACACCTTCTATAACACACAAGCCTGAGCAAGCAGTTAGAGCCCTAAAAAGCCAAGGAACAGGTAATAACTCACAGGCTGCTCTGTGACTGAACCCACAATGTGGTTTAATGGGAGACTCTTGGAAATTACCAACCACTGATGTGCCTGTCACACTTTTCACCGGGCTGGAATCTATAAAGTTCAAGCCAACTAATTGAATGTCTTTTTTGTTTTTTACCTACTCTTGAAAAGGGGTATAGATATTTTCGAGTAGAATACAACAACACATACAAAAAAACAAACTTTTATATACAAAAGTCCTCTTTTCACAGTGACTCAAATATGGTAATGCAGTTTAACATGAAAAGTGGTCATTTGAAGCCTAAATAAAGATAACCCTGTTTAAATAAGTATTCCACTTGCGAATAATGAGGCACTTATCGTCCAACCTGTTGATGACTTCACAATAAACATCATTGTGTCTCTAGAGAACAGCTTTGAGTCGCCAATCAGTCCAGTGTGGGCTATGCACAAAAATACTGAATGAGTGGATTTATTGGAACAAGTGCATAGAAACAAACAAACTCCGAGACACCATCCAATGAATCTGCCATAGTGAACGTGTTTATGGATGAATTATAGATCCAAAATTGATTGTGGGGGTTATTAACACTGACATACTAACAAGTCTATTCAATGGGTGAGGACAAATCTTGTTTGTGCTTGACATGAAACTGATATTCCAGGAATCCAAACATCATTTCCAATAGATAGCAATGATTACCACATGTTCATGTGGGGAAATGTACGTACATTCATTTATGCTGTGCCAGTCATATAACTGAGATGGCATCAACAACTTAAATAAATCTCTTTAATTATACCATACCTGTTATGATGAGTGTGCAGTCTACCTTACAAGGTGGTTTAGAAGGGATTTGTTCATCAGCTACTTCATAGCGCTGAAGGATGTTACACTTAAATTGTAAAAAAAATAGTGGAATTATTGAGTTGTGTTACAATTTGGACACTTCTGCATTCTTTTACTTGTAAAGTACTGTAATACCTGAACTAGATGCATCGAGGGGAGAGTGGGCTTGTCAAATCCATCAGAGGCCTGCCATAACGATCGGCTTCATGTGAGGATGAATTCTATCCTGTAGCCATGTTTGAATAAAAACCTTTTCTCCTCACAGTTCAGGGAAACAGAATGCACCCAGGAAGGAACAAACATCCAAATGCAGACATCAAACTGGAGAAAGAAGACTCTCAAGTGGCAAGAGAGGTGAGATGGAAAGGAGAGCATGACCCGTACGACGAGCAGTTATTCTGTTCTTTAGCAGCCTTTAACTGTCTTTGGCAGGGAAATAATGCCCTTTTTGGTGTGCATCTTTTCATGTGCATACAATGGGCAGCAAAACTCTTAGAAGAATAATTCAAATATCAGTCCCTATCCTTTAATTTGCTTAAATCATACAATGAAAAATGATAAATGAAGTCAAAACGTACTCATATATTGTGTCTCCGTAATAAATAATTTCCTATAAAAGTATCTACCGAATAGACAACAATTCTTTATTGCAAAAGTTGACGTGTATCAAATATTTTTATGCTTTATTCAAATCCCTCCTTAAATAGCATCACAAACAAGTCTTTATGCCTGAGCAGACACTCATTTCAATGACTGGGCGGTAGCTGACTGTGGTCTAAACCGATTCAGATGTCGTCCACTTTCAAAGGGAAGGTCATAGTATCTGAAATGTGTCTCAACAATACTACATTTCTCAAACAATTTGCAGTCCTGGAAGCTAAATGCTAAAAAAATAATAAAATGGAAATAGTCCATTGGGCGGTAAGAGATTTAATAAGGCCAGTAGAAACTGCAGTCAGTAATTTAATTGTTGTTTAATTCAAATGAAGCAATTGCTGTCCTCTGGGGTTGGCTGATTATCAAAAGGTCTTTTCACTCCCTTAGCTTTGCAGCTCGATGTGTTTCGGACTAATGGGCTTCAGCTGGACAGTTATTGTACATCAGTAATATATCTATCTCCAGAAAAACCAGCCGCCCAATACACAACCACAGCCTGCGCCCTCAGTGAAATAAAATGGGCCGATTTATAAATGTTTAGCTTGGTCTTACAAACTAACGAGTTTTTCTTATCTTATTTCTTGTAAAAAAAATTTAAAAAAAAAAATCAAGCAAGAAAAGCAACAACAACGATGATTTTAGTTAGTCTTTAAAAGAAGGAACTAGAGGAAAAAATGATGATGCGGTGTGATTCCATCCTCTTTGTCATCGTTTTCTCTCTCTGGTATTCATGTCCTTGCTTTCCTTCTGACTCTCTAGCCCCTCTTCCACCCCCCACCCCCCACCCTCAGCTCTCTGATCGTGTTTAATTCCCCCACCTGTTCTCCCTAGATTAACGTCTCGTTGTGTAATCCCATTAAGTGCCCTGCGTTTCTGCCTGGCGCTCATTAGTTCTACACCACACCGCGACGGAGTCTGGAATTGACTCAGGCCTGACATCCAGCCCCACATGAGGCCATTCTCTTCCTTCATCATCCGGCAACCCCAGCTGCCCTCTGCACTTTACTTTGTACTTCTGACACGCAGAGTTTGAATTCGCATCTGTTTAATCTGTGCAACTGGTCACCATTTTAAATAAGAATTGGCTTTGAACTGCTTAGATGGTTGCATAAATATTACATACATTTCATAGAGACGTAGACTGTGCCTTCATCAGCTTCATTTCTCATCTTAATTTTATATAGAGTCTGATAGGTTGCAAAAAAAAAAAAAGTGTTCCGGAGCCGCTTAGACAGTCGGTGTGGTGGGCAGCATCCAATTAGTGTTGGGAGATGCATCACTTTATGGTTGGTCCTCTGTTTTGGTGATTGTGACCTTTTCCCAGGCTGATTCTGAAGGCTGTGTTGGACCAGATAGAATAAGGGTACCATAAAGAATACGAAAAAAATGAATAAACCAGTCGATCCTTACCTTTGACTGATCAGCTTGGAATTGTGTAATCAGCTAATATATCGATCCTTTCACGGCAGGATGGTTCTGGATTGTTGGGGTCTTTCCGGGTCGTCAATGTGAAAGGAAAGAGTAGCTTTTGTCCTTCCACTGTGTACCTGGGTATAAATGGGAAGAGCAAATGTTTGGATGGATGTTTCACTTCTGGCATCTTGTCATAGCACAAACAAGTCGGCTGTTATCCATTGCTGTGTTCCGGAATGCTAATTCTACAGAGGAAAGAAGTGCCTGCACTTGATCATTTGGCTTTGCTCATTGAATTAATGGATACCCGACAAACATTTGCTTTTGGGGGGGTGATAAATTGCTGTTATAAAGTACTTTAGCGGCTGCTGCCACTGGTGCCCGTGCTGCCTGAGGACGGGGGTAACATTTTCGTTCTTGTATAAGAAAGATCGGAAAGTGTGTGTGTGAAAGCAATCTCCATGGCTTCAATAAACTCCCTGTTGTGTGATACAATAAGCATTTATCAGCTTGTTTTCTCCACCATTCATGCTAATGGCTGACTGTCAACTCCCATTATCTCTCTCATGTATCCGCCCGTCTGTTGCTGAGCAATTATTTAATGTGGACACACCAAGATGTGGCGCAAACCTATCTCAGCGTGGGAGTACGACTGAGATGCTTTTGTTTCGTACTTGGTGGGGGGGTTATGACGTCATCTGGTATTGACTCAGTAATATCTGCACAACAAATAAATCTCTGCATTGTTAACACTATATTTTATATTCTGTGTCCTGCTGGCGGCTGCTGTGGTTTCATGTCTGATCAGACCCAATACAGGCACCATGCGCACCTCAGTGTGTTTGGTGGACTCCAGACTGAGCAGAATACCTACCTTGCAGTCTAGCAACATCATGCAGACACACCAGACTGTAGCATGCTGGGAAAATGAGTCTCACCTGCACCTAAGTGTGATTAATGTGAAGCAGGAGGCCAACTTAGAAAGTTCCTAGAATCAGACAAACTATCCTCCACCCAGTCGTCTCCATTTGAACGTCTACTTGGGATTCAACACAGCTTTTTGAATTTTTTTTTTTTTCTTGTAATGAAAAGATGCAGGAAAGCCGTCCTTGCTGGACCAAAAGCTAGTAACTAACTCCTGCTGTCTTTAAAGTCTGGGCAAGCAGGAGCACTCATTTAACCAAGTATCATTAATCTTACTTTTCCTTGGCCTGTCCTCCTTCCACCTCCTCTTCCCTCAGGGTGGTCTCCCTCAGGCAATCGTTTACCACCCTGGCTCTTTATGTTTCTAAAGAAGACACACATGCATAGAGCTCCATGCACACACTCACTTCTAATTCTCTCATTCTGTCTTTTCGTCTGTCGCAGCCCAGCAGGAGGACGAGTAGCGAGCATCCTGAGGTACTGGAGATGAGGAGAGCTCCTACTATTGTGGACTGTAGATTCTTACAGAATCAAACACTTTGTGGGATGTGGTTTAACCATGCAGGCCAGAAATTATATTTGACCAAATATGAGACCTTGCTAAGTAGATGTATAGGTTGTAATCAGGCTCATTGATGAGCAGCTTATATAAAAGTAGTAAAACATCAAATTCTTCACAACCTGACCTGTCCAAAAGGTCTCTCACTTCCAAAGTCCAATAGTCTAAACATTCTGAATCCTAAAGTCTGAAAGGTCTCAGACCTGAAGTCCAGGGGGTGAATATAATGTCCTTTGTTATTATTTTGCAAAGAAGTCAAGAGAGGTCAGTTGGTGTGGACAAGCCAGGAAAATTTCTAATGCAGTTGTTCATCATAATTTCCTGTATGTTGAAGGTTCGGATGAAATTGAAACCATCCAGTTTCACATGCTTCAGATTAATTCAATAACAATTGGTTGTTATTTTGGAGAGTTTTTCTGTATAATGTTGTTCTCTGCACTGTCCTGCTGACACGTCAATAATCGCGCTGTAATATTCGACCTAGAATTCAGTCAGGAGTCATTTTGCTCCTGGTCAGATAATCAATTTGACTGTTCGATATGCTGGAATTGGTTTGTTACAGAGTTAAACTGAAGCTACACCTACAAAGCGCTAGTTAACATTTCCAAATATGTTAGTGCACAACCATTTATTATCCGAAAGGTTCATCACCCTTAAAGCCATCATACACCCACTCTCATTCGGACTTTACAGTACAGTTCTTGCATTTTAAATCTATCTTTAAAATATATCTATAACTGTAAAAGGTTTTTTTAAAATGTGCAGTTGCTGTTATTTTACCTGTTATCATGTAGTTTGTATCATAAAACATCCACTTTGTTTCTAACTCCATAACATTTAATCACATTTGTATTCATTGGTTTCCTTTAAATCGAGGCGAATATCCATGTAAGTACATTTATTATTCATGAGCCTATGTGCACGTGTGTGTAGGTGTGTGTTCTGAAGTTTAGATGCATGAAGGTCAGCAGAAACGGAGAAGTTTAAAAGTGTTGCTCATAAATTCATCACCAGCTAACCTGTTTGCAGCGCCCGTTTAAGCGTATATAAGAAGAGAAACATTGGCGCTACTGAGAAACATTTCTTTGTTGATCTGTGCTTCGTTAAATGTGCGAGAGGTTTTGATGAAGACAACACATGAAGAGTCCATATGCTTCTGTGACCCTGTTGATATGCATCCTGTATTCTGCTGCATAAACGATCAAAAAGAGCTGTTTTCCCAATGTGGGAGGATTTTTGGACAGCCTTTCTGATCAGATGTATTTATACATAGAATACATATCACATGAACATGATAATCAGGACATTAATAAAGTGAGAAATGCGAACTGCACATCATTTTTTGACAACTAACCATCACCTAAAAAAGATTTTCTTATAAGATAGAAACATGCAGAGAATCTTCTTCCGTGGTGCATTGATTTTATGAGCAGATCAACAAATAAGGCTTAGTAGATAAATCGATATGCAAGTAGAGTTGACTAGATTGATCAAAAATAAAAATAAGAATAAATATTCTCAGAATTATATTACCATAACTCACCTATGAAAGCAGCAAAAAGAACAGAAACATCCCGGCACGACCGCTTTCTACGCCAACGGCGGTTTTCCAAATTAGATTAAATCTTTTTTCTTTTCTTTTCTTTTTTTTTTTTTTATCGGTGGCTCTCATGTTGACATTCGTCTGGTGGCCTCAGAATTAAGCTTCATTTGAAATGGCACACTGCTCAATAGACATAATGGATAATAATTCCGTCACACCTTTTCGAGCCGCTTGTTGATTTGGTCTCATATTAGTTATTTTGATTAGCTCTGCTTGAAAAAGCCATCGCTTAACATGGCAGGATAAATTGCATTCTGTCAGAGTCATTGTCTGCGCTGTGGTCATTTCAGTTGTCACATTTCCCATTATGATCCCTATTACACATTGCACTGTCTACATATATTGCACTGTTGCATACATTTAAAAACAATTCTAACTATAAATTATATGCCAAAATGTGCAGCTTGTCAAAAAGTTGCACTAGTACTGGAGATGTTGTGGAAGTCAAGAGGCCATGTTGTTTTCTCTGAGGCAAACAGACCTATTTCAACACTTCAAGCAGCATTTTCTCTTTTGTGTTAAGATGGAACTCATGCTTGGTAAAATCAATGTACTGTGGTTGTCCCTGCGTTCTCCTCCCCCAAGGCGGAAGTAAAATGCTGTATTGTACAACATCCAGGTCCATCACATAAATTATTGGAAACCATTCCTGAACTCGAGAACATTTCAGGACATGTAAAAAAGAAGTAAATTCAGGCTCTGAAGAGGATGAATTTACCATCCAGGGATTAAGAAAGCATTCAAAAATATTTTTAAGAAAAAGTTTTTTAAATTAAAAAAAAAAAAAAATTATATACTGATTATAATCCCCGCAGGGAAATTTGTATTTATCACTTAAAGACAAAATATGCAGAATTTTATTTTGAAAAATTTTAGGTGATAAACGGTAAAATAAAAGTGTAAAACAGGATGATCAAATTGATTTAAAATTAAATCCTGGGTGGATTTGCTGTTCATGTTTCCTGGTGATGAGAACAATTGTAGTTTCATAATACAGATGTGAGAAGGCACTAAAAAAGAACCAACGGACAACGGGATGTATTTCCTGTGACTTCCACAGGTTTGATATTGACTCTTTAGATTAAAGTAGAAAATTGAAAAATGCAAATGGGAGTCCTGGAATAGGAGACAGTGAATGGAAGTACGAAAAAGAGTTTCTGACTTTATTAGTCTGGAAATTGGTTAGTCACAGTCGCCTCAGACACCTGTTCTGACTCACTTTCCGGTCCAAGAACCAGACAGAAAATTACAATGAAATGTTGAGAAATTAGGAAATAAGTCAGACTAGATGCAAAGAGAAGAAGCCGTCAGAGATTCTGTATCAAACTGATTCCATGCTGTGTCGTAGAGCCTGGTAGGTCTTTATGTCGGTTCACAGCTTCACAAGAGATCATGTGATGCAATGACAAAGCACTCAGAGTCTTAATGAGTCCCTGCAGTCGGTGATGCACCTTCCTTCAAACCTTTTAGCTTGTGCATGTTTGTGATTTATTCGATCATTTCAGGGATCTCATTATATTATGCATGATGAAAGCAGGGTTTTAAACTCAAGTTTCAAAATAACCAGCTTTCAAAATGAAGAAATACAAAATACAGACCAACTGTTAGATGAGACTGTCAGTACAAACAAAAACAGCAAAATGTAACTTTTTAATTATAAAAGGAAGGATATAGCTCGTGTATTTTAATTTATTTGCTTCTTTGAGATGTAAAAAAAACACACACACAGCCGAGTGTTTTTCCATATGAGTGTTGACTTGATTCAACGTGTCAGTCCAGCAGGGCATGGATTTGCATTTCCATTAAAACGGAGCTGCATGCTTGAAGAGTTGTCTTTAGCTGACAACAGGCCGCTGGTCCTCATCTAAAATCTCCCTGTGACTGCTTTCGCTTTTACTCTGATGCCCTGCAGGATTATCGGAGGAGCTGTGAGCAAAGTCCTGTTAATTCAGTACTCAACACATTTATTTCCCTACAAATGAGGAATAGCGCAACTTCCAAGAGGAAGTCTGGGAAAAGTCAGGCTTTCACCAGAAGTAACACAAACTGTGATATCTGAACGTTCACATGCAGATGTGCTTCGGTCACGCTGTGGAGATGGAGCACTTTGGCACAACGTGTTTAAACTGGTAATCTAAACCCAAATTAGCACAGCATGGTTTGGCCAAAAGGGGGAATGCAAAATCCCCCAGAAACGTGCTCTTGTGGGTCATTTTGAGACAAATTCAAATATGCATGAGGAGAATAAACAGGAAAGAAAAATATAAGACTCTCCGAGGATGTAAGATCTTGAAGGACAAAAATGATGTTGAACCGCCGATGGGGGTTCAGAGGGGCTACACCCTCTTAAATTCCTTCTGTTTGTGAATTTGTGAAGTGAAATGGAACGCGCAACCCGCCGATGAGCTGGCGTCTCATCTGGGGTGTACCCTGTTTCTCACCCATAGCCAGCTGCCGTGAGTGTTAACTATGGATAAGCAGCTGTTAACAAGACAATTATGGTCATTGAATGAATGAAATGCTACGAGCATTCTGATTGGTCTAAATCGTTTCATATTCGTCCAATCGCCAATCCGTTAACAAACGCGTTTCAGTTGTTCAATTTTTCTGTTTGCGGAAAATACATCACAAAATTGGGTTAACACAGGATCGTTTTTGATGACAATAAAATAAGTTACCTCATCCCGCTAAAATGTTCTCATGGGATTTAGATAATTCACAGAAATGATCAGTTTGAATTTAAATGAAATTAAGATTACATTTCAGAATTTTTTTGAACAGAATTGCTGAAATTTCTGCATATTAAAAAAAAATATATATATATATTTTTTTTTTTTTCTTTTTTTTTTCTTTTCTCTTTTCAGCTCCATATTGTTGCTCCACATCTCCTCATATTGTAGTTCAACATCATCCTGTGATCATTTCCTCTTTCTTATTAAACTTGGGGATTTCTTTCCTTTGAGCTTTTGGCAGAAGCGTTTGATTGCACGTTAAAATCTTACCTTACTGGCTTCACAGTTTGCATTAAAGTTTGTGAGTCACCAGAGTAGCAATTCTTAGATGGACTGAAGGGTGTTGCGCTCGTCCCACGCATCCCATAATCGCACATGCCACCGGTGATAACATTAGATTTTCATTAGATTCCTACTCAGATGTGTTGGTCGGTTGATGTGATGTATGTAGAACTGTTCAGTTACTAGATAACTAGTCAGTCAGGCGCAATCACGACTGCAGAGAGGATCGTTGGCACTGACCTTCCTTCCAGCCAACACCAAGATTTTTGTAAACTTAAAATTCCCCACACTTTTTACTTGTGAGCAAGTTAAAGTCAAATTTTCTTGTTTATGTGCACAAATCTGACCAAATAAAGCTGAATGTGATTCTGAATGGCGAACGGGCTGACAGCACAGGACCACTGGGCCGACCCTGACTACCCATCAAGGATCAAGAGAGACCTGAAAGCACCACACATTAACCTCAACACCTGAGAAGAGAGAGCCGAACAGCATTGTGAATTAAGATCAGCGGTTTGTGGCTTTACAGCCAAAGGATTAAACCGAAGGATTTTGCCTCAAGCTCTGTGATTTTTCATTTTATTTTAGAAAATGAAACTTAACATTTTTTCCATAACCTTGTCGAGGTAATCACACACAAGGCGTCACTAGAAAAGCAGAGATGAGGCTTTGGTGTGTGTGTGTGTGTGTGTGTGTGTGTGTGTGGTGCATGGGGACAACAGATCACATCATGGGGGTATTTTTATTCTTGAGATGGGGAAGTGGGGGGAGAAAGGTGAATCCAAGTCATGAACCTCTCTAACCCAGCTGTCACACAGACCAGAGGCAGTGATTAATGAGGTGGGGGTGTACAGGTGGGCTTCAGAGAGACTTATGGGTCCATCAGATACATGCCTGTAGACCAGCTACACTAGTTTATACATTTATACATCAAATTTAGTGATTTGCACCACTTTATTTTGCAAAATTTTTCACCTTATGTAACCAATGCTTCCCTTATGAAACCCTGACATGGTCGCGGTGTTCTCCCCCCTTACTGTGGGGCTCCTGGGTCTCTGTATCTACAGACCATTTCAGAGAACACACTGTTAATTAAACCAGGCTGATCTCCTTTTCTCTTAGTCTATTTGTTTGACCTTTCTGCAGAAACACTTCAGTATTTTGAGCTTATTTAATAAATCTCACAGAAAGCCATTTCCTAGTCCTCGCTCTTTATTTCTTTCATTTTAGATCTTGTCATCAGGAAGATGGTAATTTTTAAAAATGCTTTTTTTGGGGGTACTTTAATTCTTTTTACACACTCCCTGCATGTTTTCCTCTGTTAACAGATAACTTATGTTTCATGCTTCGAATAAAAGCGTGTCCGAGGCTCTCATGTACCACTTATAAAGTCACTTATCTCACTCCATCAAAATCTTTATCTGGTAATCGACTGGTGATAATTGGATTATTGTATAGTAACAGTAAGAGTGGTTATGATTTGAAATGATCGATTGAAAGCAGAGAAGTCATTATTACATGCTGTGTTTGTGGAGGGGATGTGTCTCAATAATAGTCATTAGCCAACACTTTGGAATGCTCTTATGATGCTTTATGTCGCTTTACTAACAGAGGCAATGATATCAGAAAAGGATGTTTTAGGTAATATTATTGATTTCAATCTGGTTTCATCTTGAAAATACAAAATGAAACAGTTTGTGAAGTTCTAATCAAGTTTAATTCTTAAAGAAATTTTGGAAGTTGATTTTAATGTCCTTTTGGATATTGGTGACGATAACCTCGGTGCTTCATTTCTCTTTATTAGACTGCGGTTGCTTCTGTTAGTGTATACATAAACCCAGTTACTGTTTCAATCACACCCTTGAGCTGGTTCTGATGTATGGCAGTGAAATGGAACAGTATCTTCCCCTTCTATCGCACCATTATTTTAGAACATTTCAATATCTATTACTCGTCTGCATGATCCCAGGCAAAGTCATTCAGTCGTAGATAAATTTAAGGAAGTGATTCCATCAGCATTTAATTCAAAGGCATGACTCAGTATAACAGAGAACTCTTCTACCCACATTAGTCTCTTCAAATCATTACCATCTGCTTGATAGAGCTGCAGGCTCACTATGAATAATGAAGAACAATTCTTGATTTCTTCTGGCCTGTTTAAAGATAACTTTTCCTCATCTCTGTCTCCAAATGCCGGCACACACAGGAATGTTTGGTCGCTGTAAATGAGTGAGTCCGGTCTCTGAACCTGCTGTTTAGGGACGGGTTTGTGGTCACGTTGGTTGTGGGGAGGCACTAACACTGTAAAAATAGAATTCATGTGACTTGATTATATGTTTGTGTGTGCATTTGCGCAATCAACTTGTGTAATCACTGCCTGAGTCCGTGCTTTGCTTTCAGATGGTCCGATTTACATACTGTACATACCTTGCTGCGATTGGCTTGCCAAATTACTTGTCGATAGTTCATGCGTACTTAAAACATTTTCACAAGGTTTTTTTTAATGATATTAATCTAAGTTCAGTCAAGCTGCACATTCTTTTTCATCTATTCTTGCAACACAAGAATAGATGAGAGGCAAGGTGTCACAATCACCATGCTTGTTCGTGATAAATGCATCTTTGCTGTTTAGCTGTTGTGCTAAAGCTAAGATGGAGTAGAGTGGAGCTTTCACCCAAAGGCTTCATAGTTTCTGTGCGTAAAATAGCTGCATTTTCCATTTACTACGTAGTTTAGTGGCTTAACTTTAAATAAAGTTCCATTTCATATTGACCACGGAAGGCTAGTGGTAGCACGTCGGGATGGGAGGTGATGTCAGGTCAAAAATGGGTTAATTCTAAATATATCGACCTCATATAGACGGGTAAAGACAATCTTAACTTCCTGTTTGCTTAACAAAGTTTCCTTCCTTCTCCAGCCGACTGCAAATGAACTGATGCGGAAGAAGAAGGCAGTTTCCTTTATTATGATTATTTATACACAGACCGGTGTCATCTTTCCGCCGCATGCATCAGAGGTAGTGACTTCTGAGTCGGTACCAGACTTCAAACAGATAATGGGGTGATAACATTTATAGCACACATGTAGAGACATAACGCCATACTTCCAATAAATGGAGCGGAGCTGGGTTGGGCCGTCAGCTGGAGCTGCACGGCTGTACACAAGACACGCCTCATTCTCCTCAGTCGTCACAACATCCTCCTAATTTGGCAGATCTATTTAAGATGCTGAGATTTTTCCACTTCTCCGTCTGCCTACCGAAGCCTTTGCTGCCCCTGCGTGCTGCCTGTGTTCAGCAATTACAATCACTTCACAATCGTAACCTGTCTGAAAAGACTGATTAAAATTTCAAATCCCTCTTCTCCGAGATTTATTTCCACCCCTCTACCTTTCCTCCTCTTTGGCCTTATTCCCTCGTTTCTTAAACACTCTTCACCCGTCTTCCTCCACATCTTCTATTCCAATCCTCAACACTCTTTCAATCCATTTCCATCTTTACTTTTATCTGCCTTACACTCTCTGTCTGTTCAATTTTTCACTCAAATGGTATATTCAAGATGGGGATAAATGTAATGGTGCACTGGCTGGGAGCTCTCTGCAGCGGCTGCTTCTGAAACTGTATAAATCCAACAGGGCGACTTTTTTTTCCACTTTGCATTTTCTCCTAATGCAGGTGGAAAATAATTCCCCAGAGTAGTCAGCATCCACTGGGGCTCTGAGGGTTTGAGCGATGGTTGGGCACCCATAGATTCATCATTGATGAGAGTCCAGAGACTCAGACTTTCAAGACGTGATGTTCTTAGGAGACTGTAAGACCTGGGGTTAGAAGGGAGGAGTAGGTGTAGTATAAATATGTGTATGGATTTTAAATTGTGTCCCCTAAAAAACATCCCTTTTGACTCATTCCATCATTTGATTTCTTGGCAACTGCTCCCAGCACACCATCACCTTTATGGACCTTTCATGGAGCGAGCAGGAGTAGTTCACATTGATCTTCAGCGATTGATCGTTAGTGGGCGTGCACTGATAGCTGGCACCGCAGTCTATCTTCATCCGTGAATGCCAGGGCAAAAGAGCGGGAAGCACATTGGATCCGCTCCATGTCCCCTTATTGACCTTTAGTCTGTCAGTAGAAATGCTCCTGGATGTTTAATGTGCCTTGACTGGGTTTAAATGTGCTTTTAATAATACCAGACCTTGGCTGAGTTGGGGCTTTGTCCTGGGTTCTTTATTTCTGACTCTATTTACTTATTTAGCATAGGTCAACTGTCTTTAATCTCCAGACAATGTTATACAGTATATGGATTATAGTCTGAAATGATCAGCAGCAGTCGCATAAAAAAGGAAGTATCAGCTAGACAGTCATGGATCCTAGCTGTGAGCTCCCTCATTTCAGAACAAGTCTGGATTGAACTGTGTCAATAAAATAAGTTTTATAAACTCCGTAACGCAAGTAGTCAAAAACAGAATGATGAATATTTTTATAACACTCATCTTCATTTCAGTCTGAAAGTAAAATAAACCACAATTTTACTGGTGTAGAATTTGTTGTGCAATCCCACACAGTTGCAAATAAATTAACTTATAATAAAAGTACATTTCATCCCAAAATCAATCCATCCAGGTTGTTTACACAAGAGGTACTGAGTTTTGGAGATAACAGTCACTCATCATCTTTAATAAAAAATTAAATGGATGGAACTTTTATTTCCAGAAATCCTCATCCAATAACTCATAATAATTCACAGACGTCGAAAAGAAGCCAACAATTGAAAAACACTGGAAACATGAGGAAAAGATGGACAACTCAGGTGAAACCAATCAGGGCTTGCTCAATAATTAATCGATCATGGAAATCATTGGACCAGAGGGCTTAAATGGAAAGACATGTGAGTGGGTGGGACCCAGAGGCAGGAAGTGGAAAAGGTAAGACATGGAGAAATAACTAATCCCAGATCCATGACAATAGTTTAATTGGGTTTACCTTTATTGCTCAATATCACATTTTGGTTTACCGCAAAGGATGGAAAGGAATACAATGTAGTATATACATGTTAATCAGTGATGGAGTTTCCTGCTTATGTGTGGAGGTTGGCAGAAACATGATCTGGACTCTAGTCAATGACCTTTAGACCCTCCAAGTTGGGACTGGAACCAGGTCTGAACCTGTCCAGAGGCTGACGGCACAAACTTAATCTGTTTTCCAATGGGCTGTGGTTGAGTGTTGAATGTAGTCAACTATTTCCTCCATTGTGGGTCTCTTCACATCCAGGGTTGATTAATTATTTAAGTCAAAACTAATCTTCTGAAATCATCCTCTAATCGGTGTTAAATGAGTAAATCTGACACAGAACAGATGGCAAATTATGAAGTTTTGTCAAGAGACATAAATTAAAAAGTCATCCAGTTTTACCTTTGAGCCAAACCGTCGTCTCGCTGCCTCACTTTTCATCCCAGTCGCCCAGTAATAGTTATTACCTAGATGGATTAATTGCTGTCAACATGCCCAGTAAACACAACAACAAAAACACAAGTGTCTTTGTTCCAGTAAATGAAATGCCTGGCTGATAGGAGAGACACAATCAATCGCTGGTGGTTTTTACAGTGTGTAGGCACTGTGGTCACATTGTGACTGTGGCTGTGGAAGAGTTATTAGAAAAGACTTAATATCAATAGCAGACAAGAGTGGAGTGTGTCTGTGTGTGTGTGTGTGTGTGTGTCTGTGTGTCTGTGAGAACAAGATATCTCCTGACCAGACACCCAAAAATCGAGACGAGACGGGGCATGACGTTCTGTCTCCTTTCGTTTTTGTCTGAGTGATGAAGACCGAGCAACAATCCCAGATTTAGTGCCTCTTGATCCCAGTTCGATGAAGTTCCAAGGATGAAAACAAAATTGAAGATCCGTCACTTCGATAAACCTCCTCTGCTTGTTTTTGTGACTTATCAGCCCTCTGCATGTATGCCCTGTTTGAGTGTGTGTTGTCTGGTCCAAGTCTGGTCCAGGGGTCTTATCTGACCCAGTGTTTGGTTTGGTTGACTTCAGTACATTCTTCATGGTCTTTGGTTTTTCTGGTGCATTGCCATGTCCTTCTATCTCCTCTGCTTTATCTTGCTCAAGGTCTCCACTGAGCTCTATTCCTCGTGGCTCTACTGCTTGGCGCCAAGCACCTCCTCAAAAATTGATGTCACTGCTTCTTCTGCCACTTCTCATCAGTCTCACCTTCGTCTAGTTGCCGCGGTAGTCATTGGGTAGTCGTTCATGCGTGTGGCCTTAAATCCCGATTGTACCGTTTATGCAATAGAAATAATTTTCCAATTGTTTTTATTTGAAATGAGGAGCTTGTGTGTGATTAATACTCAGCGGGTATAAAGTTATACGCGATGCCGATTTTGGCAAAGCTTCCCAAACAAACTCGGGTATCTGTTATTTACCTAGACCTCTCCACTGAACTTATCTACATGTTAGTGTGTGATTTGTTTGGGCACAAGTGTTTGTACATCCTATTTCAGAGAAGTGTTTGCTCCCTGCTGGTGACGTTGATGAGGATGTGACTTCAACCACTCTTGGTCACTTTAGACTATCATCTATCAGCCCTCTGAAGATACACTCCAATGCGCACACCTAATAGAACACACAACAGAAACCAAGAGCTATGAATGTGTCCGTATGATAGCACTATTTATTTATACAGTGTATAGCGGTTGTGATCAAGTTATCTAAAGAATATAATATATATATATAAATAAATGCTAATACATTTGGACACACAAACACACAAATGTGTATTCATATTCAGACGTTTTTAAGTGCAAGATTATTTTAACGAGTCAGCCTCCTCTTCGCTTGACCTTACCTCTGTTTCTTCAAATGCTCTGACCCACGGCTTCTCATCTCGGGCTCGCCGCTCGGCGTAGCCTACACTATGCATGCTTTAATGGAATTAATAGAAGTCTCCCGGGCTCATCACAGTCAAATAGGCGTCATGTGCTTCGCTGTCTGCCAGCCTGTAATTCATGTATAATGCATCCCTGCCTTCCCTCGCTTTAACTCAGCCGACGTGAAGAGATGCTCACTGAGCCCATGCCAAGTCTGACGGCATTGCGAGAGGAGCCGTGGTCAGTCGGAGGAGTTAAGATGCATGCTGGGGTTTAGATTGACAAAACAATCTAAAGCGATGGGTAAAGAGGGAGGGGTTGATGTTAATCATGGAAGCAATAATGGAAGACAACAAGACGCTGCTGACTGTTTTTTAACATTCCGCAAATAGTCGGCTGGTGATATGAGAGGTGTGACCAGTCTGTCTCCAATGAGAGAGTCCTCCTCAGCAGGCCGCCGGCTGTGGAGACGAACAGACTAATTTGCAGTGGGCCAGTGAGTTCATTGGATTCCTTGCATCAAGGTGGTGACAGCTCTCTGCCCCATATAGCAAATAGGCTTCAAAATGATGATCGATGGATCCTCATTCATTTTACAGTTGATGAAAAGCTACACAAGAGACCTTAAAACTCCTTTAACTTGGTTTTCTTCTGTCAGAAGGGTGGTTATATCCAGAACTCTACCTCAACTTTAGCTTGTACATACTGATCCAAACCTAATTATCTGTTTAATTTTAAGATTTAAGATACTTTATTCCCCCCCATCTCTGGCTACCAGTTCACAATCCACAGTCTGGTTCACGCTAGACTTGAACCGGCCACACAAGCCAAGTCCCAGTGGACCGAGTTTCCACCGATGTGAATATCTGAATAAATATTTTGAATCTTTTCCATATTCGTGTCATTGAGTTGTATCTCCATCGAACAGAACAGGCGATACACACATTGGCTTGTGTATCCATATGCGGTGCAACTGCAGTCCATCTGGCATGGCAATTTGCCGAATCAATGAAAGCGGTCATTTCACATTATAGATCCTCTTTCTGTACTCTTGGTACTTAACATGGAGGGGAGGTGAAGATGCTTCACAACGGTATAAGCAGACATTTAATAAACACAAGATCTAGTCTCACAGTCTGGATGCATTTTTCTTCCTACCTCCCATTATTGAATAAAAAGATTCTCTGAACTGATTATCATAGCATCAATTCACAAGCTGTAATTTTTCCTAAAACAAAACCGCTGCCAAACTGTGATATTGTTGACTCCTCCACATAAATCCCATGTCAGCGCACAGCTTGACCCTCACAAATGCTCTGTTTAAAGCCCAGTCTGGTGGTACATACTGTTGGGAGGGGGTGGAAGGGGGTGGGGGCAGCTTTGGTGAGTCGAGCAGGTCGTCCAGTAATTGTAAGGTCGGTGGTTCAGTCCCCAGCTCCTGTGAAAGTGTCCTGAGGCGACGTGTGAGGGATGGCTGGTACAATGGGGTGTGATTGCCTGTTGTGACACCCTGGTGAGCAGATGGCGGCCCCCACAATCTGTAAGAATGTGCAGATCGGCTGACGTAGCTCCTGTCGTTAGCCTTTATTTTATACAGACATGCTGGGTTTGGATTTGGCTTCCTGCTGGTTAACCATGAAGACCATCACCTGCACTTTGAGTCATACTGTCAGGTTTATGGTCTGTTTGCTGTTTTTTATTATCATTGTGGTTTTATCCCACAGTTTCCTTCTTATTTTGAAGTTTATTTCCATCCTGTGCTATTTGAGAACTACATACCCTTGTTCTTGTGTCATGTTGTCAATAATTTCACTCCAACTCGGGTATAAATAAAATAAAAAAACCCTCAATTCTCCATCATTGGTTCAGCAAAAATAGTTAAGCGGTAAACACATTTTCCTGTTGCCATCCTTGAAACTCAAAATAGAAGCCAGTTAGCATTGCCTTTACTTCTTTTTTTTAAATGTTACCTTTTTCTGATCTAAAATATTCACATCACCGGCGTGTGTTGTGATGTTCTGCAGCTGCCTCCTCCCTGCACCAGCTATTTGCCCTCGCCTCAGTAAAAACATTTGAATGTGTCATCCTCGCTTTCAGTCTTACTTGACAAAGATGTGGCACTTATCCTGACCATGAAAAGTCAACTAGGACTAACATTCGTTGAGTGACTTTGTCTCCGTGGGTCTTTTCATCCTATTTACATATGCATCTCATTCACACAATCAATTAAATCCACTTTTCGTCATTAAATAAAGCCTCCCCCCCGTCTCTCTTTCAGTTTTAATGACCTCTGAAGAT
Source organism: Antennarius striatus (assembly GCF_040054535.1). Taxonomy (NCBI): domain Eukaryota; kingdom Metazoa; phylum Chordata; class Actinopteri; order Lophiiformes; family Antennariidae; genus Antennarius; species Antennarius striatus. The sequence goes on along the minus strand of NC_090796.1, from coordinate 14,631,933 downwards.
TGTTTTTTTTTAAATCTTATAAAGACTCCATTAAATAGTTTTGAGACCTGAGATGAAATGGAAAAAAAAATCTCTGTCTGCCCTTAGAGCACTTCAGTTGACATTATTTAACCTGTTGGCTTCGGCGGGTATCAGGGCTGCCTTCACAGTTCTCCGCACTTTGGGGATCCTCTCTGTTTGCCCAGTGTTCCATGAAGATACCCATCATCTGCAGGAGCACCGAGTGCAACGCAGGGCATGCTAACCACGTATGGAGGCTGAAGTAGGATGCAGGAAGCAGGTCTTATGTTGGCTGGGAAATCAAATAAATGTGGGATTATTAAACTGTTGGATGGTTGAACTGAGTAAAAGGAGGGCTAATTCACCCCATCATCATTCCAACACTTATAGAAAGGGAAGGCAAAGAACAAATATGAGGGTTTGATAATGACAAAAGCAACGCATTGTTTTTAGCAGCCCTGAAAGAAAATCCATTTAGAGATACGCGACAGATTTTTGGAAAGACCGGCGACTCTTCCAGTCGTCTGATTTAAAAAACATTTATTTTCACCCACTCCGTTCGTCCACCTCCAGCCCGACGACGCCGGCAGAGGATCTTTGAGAGCCTGTTGTCATCTCAGGAGGAACAGAACAATCTGAGCTGCTCTGAAGAGGCCGCCGGTGTTACAGGACCGGTTCAGTTAATCACTAAAACGGACCACAAGCTTCCTCCTCCACCTGGAAGGTGAGAGGGTCTCATGGTTTTTACTGTTCCTCTTCATTCCTTGCCACAATGTGGAATTTTCTATGAAAAAATTTATTACTTTTGACATTTATTCCACTTTGAAGAAGTCTCAAACAGGATAAAAAGACATCTTTTGTGTACTCAATGTATATTGTATTTGTATTTATCCACATAGATGCACAACGACAACGTCTCTCGCTCAGTTTCAGTCATTTGTTCTGTCGCAGACCTCCGCTCGACAACACACACCTCTCAACATCGCTGTTTTCTGCTTGTTTCGGAGAAAGAAATTCCATCCTGACTGGAGACAGAACATTCAGTCAGGAGGAGGCAAAAAATAGAAAACATCGCATCCAAAAAATGTATAATAATCCAGTGACAATCAAACAACTCCATCTGGTTTTGTTAAATTTTCCAACACTGCATCCATTACATGATCAGTCATGTTGTTTTTCCATTAGAGGATGGCGCAGCCGATGAGTAGCTGCTTATCGTAGCACAGCTGTGATGTCATCTTCAATGGGACACGCGTCCCGTTGTCCCATGGGATTTTTTTCTGGAATTGTATCCAGTAAGTATCTCAGTGGTCTGCGGTGTTTTTACATCACAGCAGAGTTGAGTCGAGGGTTTTTTTTGTGTTTTTTTTCCAGCCGTCTTTAGTCTTGTTTCTTTCAACTCTCATGCAAACAAGGCCTTTCTTCTCCTTGTAATAAATAACCACATACTGTGCAGAAAGAAACAGGAAATGTATGTTTGTAGTGAGTGTGCGGTCGAGCAAGTGACAAGAATGACTATGTATGCTTGTATGTTGTCATTCTTGAGTAATAGATTACACATAGTTGTGGGCTGAGTGTCAGTTCACAACTGGACCGATGACAGTCTGCTGTTTTGCGTTCCAATTGCCGGAGAGTTGATTGTATTTGCCGCTGGGAAAGAAATCCATCTAAATTTAAGAGTTCTGCGTTTGGTGGAAATGCCTGGGAGTGAGACACGTTACCGGGGGGGGGGGGGTACATGTGGTTCCCTGGGTATTCCACCAAAAACGCTTCAGCGCAAATGAGTGTTTTCTGTACTGGAGGATCGGTGTACTCCGGTCCACTGGCTTTGTTTGTTTTGAATCTGGATGTTATACTTGTCTCTGGTGGGATTGGGAGAAGGTGTGTGGTGAATGAAATGATCAGCTGGATGTGTGTGTTATAGGGTGTGTGTATTGAGACCGATGGGGAATATAGCAGACCTGCCGAACGGACGGTTCAACCAGGATACGATTTTTTAATAAGCGATCAACAGACCTAATTCTTTTTTATGTTTTTTTTTTTAAAGAACCCATGAGCCTAAATACCTAAATACAGTTAAATATTCACATTTAATACAAACTTAAAAGACATAGAACATTAAATTATCTGAAAACTGTTCAGTGTGAGCGCATTTGTTGACCTCAGCAGCAAGCTTTACGAACGATGACAAATTTTTCATCAAATATAAAAACCAGAGTGGGGGATGATCCCCCCCTCCAAAAAAAAAAAAAAAATCGCACCCGGGGTTCAATCCTGAAACTTAACTTTCTAACTACTTTAAATAAAAACACAACACCTTCGTGACGTTTCGTGTAGTCAGTGTCGGAAGCGCCTCCCTGAGAAGACAACCCAAAAAAACAACTTTTTGTGGTATTGTCATATTTATTTACTCTATTTGCTGCCTGCTTGAGCTGCACACCAACAGAAATTAAGACCTGATGTCATGTGTGGTGTTTGCTTTCAATCAAGCTCCCGTCTTTATAAAGCATCACGGGGGGAAACGCTTCCCGAAAGGATGCTGCGGGTCCCTCATATCAAGCTGATACACAAAGAGCTATTTTTCTTTCTATTTCTATGGTTCCATGCCAAAAAAAAAAATCTGATTTGCTCTGAACATTTCTCTCCCATTTGCCGTCATCCAGCATGAGATTATTAGGAGCCACTGGGAACATTAATTGCACTCATTGGGAGAAGGGGCTGGCAGTCTTGCCAAGCTTTTGAAGTTGCTTCTTCACTCAAACAATAGCTTTTAAATGATCACCCCCCCACCCCTCCATCCAAACCTCCCCCCTGATAGGAAAAGCAGTTGTTCAGAGGAACAACAAATCCATCAGGCACTCTAAATGCCAGACTAGCTAATGAAAAGTGAATGCTTGTGATCTAACGTGGGACAGTGTGAAATGCACCGTGAAACCCCACGGCCTGTTGCTTCCCCTTCCAGTCAGCATTCAGGGCGACGCAGCACAAACCACATTTTTTATGGTTCCATGAGGTTCTAACTCATCCTCTACCTCGTGACATGCAATGTTGTTATACTGTGAAGCCTGGAAAAAGGTGGACTAATGCTAAAGTTTTGAAGTTTTCTTTCAGTCACAGTGTTTACAAAAGATTGTGGGAACTTTCCTGTCAACTGTTCAGACTTTCATTTCTTTCATTTGTCTTTACCCACATTCAACTGAAGGCATCTTAAAAGTTTGTAATAGTGGAGCTAACTGCTAACAGCTCACACACATCTGAAGCAAATCAATGGAATACTCTGAAAAAGCAAGAGCCTTTATCTTCTAACATGCACGACTTGAAAGGATATACACTATCTACCGCTCAGTCAAGTTGTTGAGACAAACGGCTCCCATTGGTCTACCTGGATGTCTGCATGAGCCAATAAAAACATCACCTCGGCCTTAGAACAGAGACAACTTGAGTTTTGTTATGAACCGAATAGTCTATCTGCATAAAGTCTCTAATAAAACTCACAAATCCTGTTTGTTTGAAGAGCTCTACAGTTATGTCATTTTTGGCGTTTGATTGGAGCGAGAAAGCCTTCATCTGCTGGTGGAGGTGGTGGAGGTGGGGAGGGAAGAAGACACTTGGGAACTGCAGGTGTCTGTGCAAACGCTGCGATATACTTTCCTATGAAAAATGAGTTAAAACTCAGGCAGAGGGTTTAGCTTGATGTAGACTGTTCTCCGTGTCTATATGTGCACCGAATTGTGTGTGAATGTGCGACCCTATCCTTGGAACGCTGTTTCCCATCAGCAAATACAATTTTCACAAACTTTATTCTATCAAATCACTGAAGACGGTTTTTATTTAAACAGCCAACAATCACACATTTGACTCAAAGGGAACTTGAATAAATACCAGGAAACCTCAGGGAAATCAACACAGAAATATAACCAGGGAACAATTATAGTGTACTGAATGTCTCTTCAAACTATTCGCTGCTTAAAATATTCGTACTGGCATATGTGCCGACAACATATTAATTTGTTTGCCGGTAATGTTTATTCCTGACAATTAAAACAGGCGTATATCGGTTGGGACACGGAAAAGGTCACGTTCTCTTGTAGAACTGGAAGAGCACACTTGACTTAATGGCTTTTATGAAGTCGACCAAGCAGAGCCTCAGCTAATGACCAACACAAAAACTGCTTTTAATCATCCCACTCAGACTTTTTGTAGGTTATGGTAATTCTACAATGTTGTAATTCAATCAAATAGTTCAACATTGTTGAACTACTAGATTGACGTCCAACCATTGTTGAACTACTACCCCAGCGGTTCCTGGGCGGTCTTGAACTTGAAGTCCAACAGGATCTTTATCTCTGTTCTTGGGCAGTCTTGGTTAGATTGGCCTTTTTCCAGCCACTGGTGTGATTTCTTCACATCAGACTCTTCCTTCATCTGCTCATGATACAACCCATGGAGGGGCAGAGTATTCAATGACACTTCAACATCGTCTTCCTCATCACCTGCCTCTTAAACACTCTCTTAGCCGCTTTGTAACAAGGCCACACTCTCCCATTGTACTCAGCGATGCTCCTTGTTCTTGATGTCTGAGAGTTATTTTCCCCTGCTTAGAACTTTCTGATCTTGGCTACCAGTTTCTCCTCTGCTGTCCAATATGTTTTTGGGCATCATCACCATTAAATCATCGCAGTTCCAGTATCTTTTTTTTTTTTCTAATTTCATTTTCATTTCTGAAAGAGATATAAAAAAAAAATATGAAAAGGTGTGTTTAGAAATTGAAGCAAAAATCATCATACTGGCAAAACCTGGGTGAAATGAATCTGTCGTTTTACTGTTTGATTGAACAGGTGCCTCATTCATATTGTTAAGGGAAACGCCCACCAGTCTTAAGGTGGTATGACTACCACTCTTCTGTTTCTGTGATTTATTTCCGAAAGGCTGCAAACCAACATTTTATTGACTCGATCTTTGACTAAAGATCAGTTCTTTTGTTGTGTACTAGTTACCAGAACAGAATCACCACTGAAAACTCCTGTGTTTACTTTGTTCCACGTCAAAAGTTGATCAGGAACGTCCTTTAACCAGATGAACCTGGGAGCCACCAGTCCTCAGTTAAACCAGCCTTATGCCTCGATGTGTCATCCAGATGCAGAAGGTACCCTTTTGTGCCCACATGGCTTCCTCCCAAGAGACCGGATTTCGGATCCGGTGTGAACGCGAGCATGACGATCAATCCTGAACTCAACTCACTTTTCTCTTCACAGCAGCACCTAGTTTCTCCTCGTGAGGGATTTTTTTTTTGCCTTTTATATCTAAAAAAAAAAAGAATTCACTCTTAGACCTACCTATTTTGGAAATAAAACTTCTAATATAATTTGGTGAAATACAAATAAAACTACCCTGACTTGTCCAAACAGAAGGGCTGTTTTATATGAAGCACCAGTTAGAAAGGATTTGGAAGGATTTGCCGCGGATGGACGTGAACAGAGGAATAATCAAGACACGTCTGTCTTCAGAGTTTCTTTGCCTTTATTTATCGGTGCAGCACATTTTGACTCAATCACCACCAACCTCACTTCCAGTTTGTTACTTAGATTTTTCCAATATATCTTGCTAATTCAATAACTATTAATAACTTGTCCGCGTCCTGTTTTTGTTGCAGTCTCAGAGAGAGGTAGACTGCCCCAGACTTAAGATCAAATATATTCATCCCAAACTGGGAGATCTGGTTGTTACCCCAGCATATGGAACGAGGACAGGCGGTGTGGCGGAGTGCTTACACTGAATTGTTTCATCAAGCCGTTAATGAGAGGATTTCTGTTTGAGAGGAACATTTAAAAAAAAAAAAAAAAAAAGCATAAAAAAGATGGATGCTGCAACGGAGAAGCAGGATTGATTTGTCGTCAAGTAGACCCGTAACCTGGTTAAGGCAGATCAGAAAAGGGAGAGTTGGAGGGAGAGAGAGTAAGGAGGAGGAGGTGGGGAGATGGAGAGTATGTCATGCACAGCACGGAGCCTTTTCTTCTCCTCTTGTCAATTAGAGCAGGCAGCTCTGCACCTGCATGCGGATGCCAGGCCGGTGCTCCCAGCCAGCATTCACCTCGGCACCGGGCTCGCTGTCCAACCGGCTCTTAATGAGGGGCTTTGTGCAGATAAAGGGGGGCCCGGTGCCTTTACTCAGGCACACATACATGGCAATTAGTGTGAACCAATCCTGGGGAGATCAAGGACTCCTACCTCTCCTCATATTTCTTTCTTTCTGCTCCTCACTCTTTCACTTTTAGTGAGACTGATGGACGGATGTACAGATGATGGATCGTGAGATTTTTTTTTTTTTTTTTGGAGGGGGGGGATGTGTGTGTGTATTCCCAAAAGGACTAATTGTAATCCTCACAGAATGAATACTAAATCAAAAATTTACATTTCATCCCTGCATGTTGAAGATGTTCCTGTTTTCTCCACAGCCGTGGGATTCGTATGCGTCAGGAGTCCATCAAACAAATTGTCAATAATTTGACAATTTGGAGTTATTTTCAGGATATAAACTCCGTATCTTTGATACTCTACTTTAAAGCTTTAGCAGAGAAGTGTTTGGACACGTATTAAGTGGGCTGTCATATATTATGACAGTGAGATTCAAATCCATTGGAAAGGAAGATTCACTTCAAACGGAATGCCATCCACAAAAGTAAAACTGGGCATTTCCTACGCTAAGGATGCACCATAAGTAAAGAACGCTCAAACCTTTAAAATGAAATATTAGTGTCTAAAACCTTTCTGCTGGCACGACGTAATGCTTTAATCATGTGAGTGCAACTTACTTTTTTTTCCCAGTGAATGCACATTTTTTTAAAAATAGCATTGCACGTCTGCAGGATGGATAACAATACCTTAATTCCACACCGAAAGAGAGAGAGTGCTGGGGAAAAAAAAAAAAAAAAGACTGAAAACATCGACATGTCAGATATCGCGCCAAAGTTCTGCATCGATAGGTAATGGGGCGCTACCAGCTGCTGCCCTCAACACGCGTGTGAAGACGAAGAATAGAGGCGTGTGCAGGAAGAAGGAGGATAAAGTGAAAGAAACATCTGGTTCTGGAACGAGGAAAGAAGCTGATTGGTCATCAATCATAGATGAGTTGGGAGAGATGATGATGATGATGATGATGATGAAAATCTCAATTTGAAAGTTAAATGCTTCAAACTCTTTGAGTTTGAGGGAGGATGGGGGGGAGGGGTCCTGTCAGTCACGTGTCTCACGTGATTGGCGTGTCGAGCGTTTTCAACGCTTCGAGTTACCCTCGCGTGACGCCGATCGCATTCAACGCCATCCTCCAGGCGTGTTGTTTTTTTGTTTTTGTTTTTTACATGCAAACCTCTTGATGAACAAATCAGTTTTTTTATGACCTGCCAGACGTGCAAAAACGACTCCCATCACGTCTCACGTCAGTCGCCGCTGGTGATCCATTGAGATCACGTGTGAGAACCCGGTGCGTGGTGGCCATCACGCTTCTGCCCATGCGTGTAATTGAGGGGCGTCCTGACAAGCTGCAGTGACCCCCCGAGCGTCGGTAGTCGCTCCATTGCTCTTAATACACATAATCCTGAACGCATTCATAGCAGCGAACAATAACATTTACATGGAAGGTACATTTTGGTGCAACTGTGTGAAATTCATGAGGAAAACACAGAGATGGATCCTCATGACAAGACGCTAAGTGTGATGCTAATAGCTTATTAGACATATGAATGAAATCCTAGACTCTAAATGTGCTAACAGATTGCTGATTTGCATAGACCTCCTTTTTTTCTTTTTTTCCCAACTTATTTTTTAATTTTACCAATAAATTAAATTTTGTTGCACTTCTGCTTTTTAAGCGGGGGAGGCCGTTTGTGTTAAAAGGCTTTGCTGGTCTTGGTTTGTAATGTCAGAAAAACACATAAAACACAAATCACATGATTAGACAAGAACCATGTGATGTGATAATCAATCCTTTCCATCTTCTCTGCACCTCCAAACACACCGGATCTTTCTCCATAAAGTCGTTCGTGTGAAAGGTTCTGCGGCGTCTCGGGGCGTTAAACACGTGTTCTTCCACATGCACGCAGTCTGTTTATGTTCTGGGGTTTAAATCTGTTAACCCCGCATGCCAGGATAAATGGATTCGTGATGTCGGAATGTGTTTTAAAATGGGCCTCGAGCGCATAGACATGCTATTGATACGACTGCAATCCAACCTGTCTTGACTGGTTGAGGGTGAAGCGCCGCCCTGGAGCCGCCGCGGTCCGGCTGTGGATGTGGGTCAAACAGGATCTTCCTGACATTTAAAACGTCGATTCTGGTGTCGTAGGAGAGTGACTTGTACAGGCTGTACATCGACACTCTGTGTGTGTGTGTGTGTGTGTGTGTGTGGATTCATTAGTATTAAATGGGAATACCGCCTGTAGCATGCCAACAATAGCGACAATAATCCAACGCCATGCATGGACACACGGCGCACTTGAACGGCGGCTAAATAAGGATGCTTTCTTATTTCTGCCACTCAATTAATCTGCATAGAAAACTGTGGAACACATAGAAGGAGAATTGAGTGTGTAGGACTTTTGAACACGTTGCATCGTTTTATGTATTTGCAGATTGACTGCTACTCATTCACAAGAATGAAGAAAAAGACGGATTGCTATCTTCATGTATGAGCGCTCCCATATTCAGAATCACGTACGTTTTTTTTTTACACGCATGCATTTTTTTTCCTCCTCTTTTGCACACGTGAACAAGTCGTCCTGATGTTGCATTAGATAAGAGTAACCTCCAACAGACGCTGGTTCTCCTTCACATTCGGCAGATGTGAAACTAAACTTTTTGAAGCGAAATGTTTCAAAGATGATCTGATGGATAAATTAACATATTTTAGATACATTAACATCAGAGGAAACCAAACAAACTGAATCTCCCACGACCGCCTTCACGCTTGCGAGAAGGTCGAGCCTCGTGCTGCTTGTTTACCAGCCAGCTGGGCATCGCAGCGAAAAGCTTTTTTGGCTCTGGGCTTCGTGACACATGCATTGACCTGAATGCACGTCGGTGGGTGGGTGGGTGGGGCATCAGTGCTCGTGCTCTTCTGATAGGCCGGCGGGTGCACCGAGATTTAATGTTTGCACCAATTACATCTCGCTGACTGATGTTGGCTTCAATGCACCCCAAAGAAACCGACCTAATGTCTTACAGGACGTCGGATTTGCTGCAAGAACTATTCTTTCCACACGATGCAATGCACAAAAGGTTTGCACATGAGCGTCAAGACGGCGCCTGTGCCTCTGCCCGACACAGGCGACATCGATGGAGTCTATTTAATACAAAGCAGGTCTGAGGCGGAACGTCTGGGGCCACACAGAGTAAAACCTCAGAGATGTCAGATGTGCTGATAGCCCGGAATTCAATCAAGACGAGAAAAATGATGCTCTATTCCAGCTTTGACGTGCCTTTGTATTCACCCCCCCCCCTCCACAGTGATTAAAGTGAAGCTATATGAAGGCTGCTGCACCTCAGGCATCCTGGGTAATATGTCAATCACGGTCACACCTCTGTTTGCTAGTTTGTCTGTGCATGCGGGTGTGACGCGTGGCGATGCATCTGTTTATGCCGCAGTCTTTCACACGCCAACACACACCGGGCCGAAAAAGCTTCTCAATCCACAGGCAGATGGAGAATCGTCTGCTCGCTTCTGGAGTGTGGATTTATATGAAAATAATTCTTTAAAGCAAAACTCTCTAACCTCTGGCCGGCGTCCAGGTTTGTCCATTTCTGTACATCACAGACTGGATTCAAAACAGAGATGAGTGAGAAACTCAGCAGGTGAAAACATAAGGGGTCATACGCACTCAGGGCCCCTCCCTATCATGTTCTAGTTGCATGTTCTGAATGCATAAATGAGGCTTCACATGTGGGAAATTTTGTTTTTTTTTGTGTGTTCACATGCAGAATTAATTCATCGGTCCGTTCTTTCATTTAAACTGCAGGTGTCAGACAGCAACTGGGAGCCAAAGGGCTTAAAAAAAACAACCCTCTCCTACATTTCATCACTTTTGGTATTAACGCCGCAAAACGACTCTGTTTGCTTCCGTTTTATTTCAGGCAGCCGATGAATTTTCGTATAAAAAAACCAAAACACGTTGTGGCTCAATACCATTTTGGAATAAAATGTTTTCAGGGGGAGGATTTAGGGTGTGAAAACCTTTAGACTGATATTGCTCCTGGAGTCATCGTTTCTTTTCGGTGTGTATTTTTTTTTGTCTGGGATATTTGAATGGATTTATGGCCTGATTGTGTTATTAATCCGCTTTGTCTCATGTTTGTTTCTCGAACCGCATCCCTCCCTATCTTCACTAACTCCTACACCTGCCCTCTTTAGCTTTCTCTACATCACACGCTTTCCTTTGCCAAGGTTGCGTTGAACATATTTCTTTTCTATTTTGACCATCTGTCTTATTTCTAACAATTCTGCTACTCTTTCCTCTTTTACCCTCTGTCTATCTCTAATGAACACTCCTGCCTTCTTCTTTTACTTGTATCCATCTGTCAGAAAGCCCAAAATAAAAGAGCCCTGCATAAATCAAACCAAGTCCATCAAGTTTTTCTAAATGTCAGTTTTTAATGCTGTTTGCCCTCAAACTCCTTTCCACCGACGGCCACATCAGCAAAACGGCTGCCCTCAAAGGGCCAGATGTAACTTAAAGATGTAACTAAATGTAACTCAATGTAATGTAAAAATAAATGTAACTACTCCTTAATGTTAAATAACTCTGAATGTATTACTTACTCAAGTTACAAACATTAGTTACACAAAAAAAACTGTGTTTGTTTGTTTCTCTGTTATAACATAAATCATTTTAATTTATTAAGTTATTAAACCCACAGAACTCCATCAATCAAGGATCAAACTTTCCAAGAGAATAAAGAAAAATATCATCAAACACAAGTTAGGACATTAACTTTGTTCAAAATGTTTTTGTCAGTGTTGAAACGGACTTTCATACTGCATTGTGGGAAATGTAGTTTTGCTCAAAGCACACTTTTGACACACTTTTGATTCATTTTTAGACACTGACTTTTTATGCTTTTGCAGGCAACATAAAATGATGAGGCGGGCCACATTTGGCCCCCCGGGCCTTGAGTTTGTCACATGTGTTTTAGACGATCGTGTTGAAGTCAAATCTCTTTGTGAACACCAGTCTGACTTTCCTGCCCTTATTAACAGCAGGAAACGGACCCAGACGGCGGAGGATAAATAACCCTCTAAATGAGGCCTCCTTCAGTTCGGCGTGTTTGCGTTGCTCGGGGTGTTGCTCATCCGGCCAGTCGAGCCCCCGCTGGAGAGCATGAGTCTTCCTCTGCCAGAAGACTACTATGACAGCTCTTTATTGTAATTGGCCTTGGAGGTAATAAGCAACACTTATAACCCCATCGACCTCCCACCGAGCTCCCGTTCCCATTATCCCCCAGCTCGTTCCGATTCATTAAACCTCCAGCGAGATCGGTCAAAAACGGTGCGAAAAGAGGATGAGCATCCATTTTGGTTAAGACGCCGCTCCCTGTTCCTTTTATGTCTCCTCTTAATTGGGTGCTAATTGACAGAGAGACGCGTTAACGGCGTGAACAACGTCTGACCGATGGCGGCGAGATGCAGTTCGAGTGATCGGACCTGTGCCTGCTCCCCTGCGTCCACTTTTTCAGGACGGGTTATGGCCTATCGTAAAAATCTGATTGGAGGTTAATGCATCTAGTGCTGCCCTCAAGTTATAATGAATGCATTTGTGTGTGTGTGTGTGTGTGTGTGTGTGTGTGTGTGTGTGTGTGTGTGTGTGTGTGTGTGTGTGCGTGTGTGTGAAAGACAGAGCAGGTAGACTTGAGATCACTTTGAAGCGTTTGAGCATCTTCCCTCCAGTTGTTCTTCTGCTTGCAGCTCTGACCTCTCTCTGGGCAGCCAACAGAACATTTCTCCGATATTTTCTTTTCTATTACGACTCCATGAGTTTACGTGTGTATTTGAAATGCTCAAAAACAGGCCAAGGTGAGGCCACAAGCTTTTTTTGATTAGAGGTATTGGTTCAGAGTATTTCACATGATTTTAAACGTTGATGCTTTTTATTGTACTGTACTAAAGACTCCTCTCCTCCTCCTCCTCTGATGCTTGACTCCAGGTCTCGGAAAAGTCAGTTTCATATCTCTGTGCCTTTTTTTAGAAATGAAAGAGGTGTATTTTATTATTTGTGTTGAAGATCCATGTAGTTTGAAGGTGTGTTAAAGTTTTTTTTATGTTTTATTATTGACTAGCAGTTTTCATTATCATAGTAACGGCTGATGCTTTCTGTACAGGTTTCAGCCGATCGACTCGAGATTCTAAACTTGAAATCACAGCTAAACGGGCAGTAACTGGATTTTTTTGTCTTTCCTCCTAAAATTACTGTTTTTATTTCATATACTAATCAAAGGCTGAATGTTAGAAACATTTTTAAAAAAGAAGAAGAAAATAAATATGCATCCCATGCATCTTAATTTTAATTGGCTTTACTTTGGGATGGCCCCCTTTTCAGAACAAAATGTGTTTTCTTCTTTTACATCCACATTTGTTTGCCCTCTTTGCTGTTTTTGCTCCAAAATTCGGATCATCTGGTTTAAGGAGTTAAATATGGACGCCCAGGGCGAACATCAGAGCAACTTGACATAATTATAGTCTGCTGAAGATAACTCTGAGTCCTCTTCATCACCAGTTGTGTGGTTAATTCTAAAGTAGGATAAATAGACTGTTTAGATGGAAGCGTAAAAACCGCAGCTTTGGCACCTGTGCTCACAGCTAACCATCATTCAACCACGACAGGAGCTGTTAAACGTCCTGGATAAGACTTGCTGTTCTCCAGCATACAGTACTGTAATTATAATGTATTCCTTATTTTTACCTCTGAAAGAAACACGATTTTTAAAATCGTATTTATTATTTATCTTATTTCCTTAATTTATGTGCATTCGTTTCATTTCGGTGCAGTGTGAGAGGCCGTACTGAGATTCCCTGTCATTTACAATTATGTTGTGTCTCTCTGCTCTCCACACAGGAGGAGAGGAGAGAGAGAGAGAGGAGAGAGAGACTCAGAAAACCAGTTATGACAGATGGTGAAGTCGACATTGTTAAAGTGTCAAAACTGGAAGAATCACACTCAGAAAAACAATCATTTGCAATGGACTACAACGTGTGTGTGTGTGTGTGTGTGTGTGTGTGTGTGTGTGTGTGTGTGTGTGTGTGCGTGTGTGTCTCACAACTGCCCCTGCCCTGCAGCTGCTGGCATCTACAGAGGAGTGGACAAATTAAAAGCCACACAAACAAATAGCCATCCCACTTGCGCTAAGGGAGGCTGTGGCTCAAACTGCTGAGTCAGGGTTTTTTTTTCTAAATGACCCCCCCCCCACCCCCCTCGCTGACTTTAAAGCCCGTTGTGCTCTGAGAAATCGTACTGGTGGATGCATTCTGTCTTGGTTACTGTGTTGTTGTTTTTTTAAAAAACTGTCCTATGTTTTTATTAACTTTTACGCAGCTTTTACGCATGGTGCGTTATTTCTTCACTGCCCTGTGGTGGCTCAGTTGAGACTTGCCATTCAGAAAAAACAAAAAAACAAACAAAACAAAACACGACACACATTAAGCACTCCTGCTTTCTCTTGGCAAGGCAGAGCCATTTTAAAGACAGGGACATTTGCTCTGTCATGCTCTCTCATTCCGTCTCTTAGCTTCTGCCTAACTGCTTCTGTCATTTTGGAAACAGCATTTGCTCAGTCACTCCCTATCAACTCCTCCTCCTCCTCCTCCTCTTCCTCTCTCTCTTTCTCTCTCTGCTCATACTTCTGTCCCCCTCATTCATTCCTCACCCTCTCCTCCTTATCCCACCTCCCCCCTTCCCCTCTCCCCCCCCTGAACACAAGATAGCGCAGACCGCTTTTCAGTCCGGGCTGTGCAGAGCCTTCGCAAAAGCCAATTGTGTGTTTTTGTATTCACGTCATGCGCCTGGAACGGAGTGGAGAATTACATTCCACATGCAAAAAAAGAAAGAAAAAAAAGAACAGAATGTGTTTATAGGTGCCGTAAACACAAAGAATAAACCATGTAAGTATTAAATGCAGCAAAAATATAAATTCACGTAACAATGCAATGAAGGATAAAAATACTGGATGGTCAATAAATTCAGACACAGAAATATTGATTCTCCTCAGGCGCTTTCAGCACCGCAACACTCCAAACCCTGGATGAAAAAAAAAAACAAGCACCATAAATCATTTTAACAAAGGGCTGCATTTATTCCACCTTTTTTTTTTTCTGATGTGAAAAGAAATGAAATCCTCTCCTGGAAATCCTGCACTTGGCAGTGGTGCAAAGCGCGGTGCGCTTTTACGCGCGGCCGCGTGGTGGCAACATGCGCTGCACTGCCAGAGCATCAGAATCAAATACCCCCCTCATGAAGAACCCGGGACTCGTCCTCATCATCCGACACACACACACACACCGGCAGCCCGGGCTCTTCTCCACGGCAGCCTCCGACCACTTTGTCCACCGTTTCCGTCGTTCTCTCTTGTCTCCGGCGCGTCTGTCAAACTGCATCTCCGACCTTGACAGCGAGCTTGCGGGGTTGGATACGAGTGAAAGTCTCTGCGCCGCTGTTGGAAGAAAAAAAAACTGTCCACTCTGTTACCGACAGCAAGAAGGAAGTTTAAACTAAGACGCAGGGGAAGAAGAAAATGAAAATGAAAGAAGTATCGGTGAAAAAGTGAGAGGCGGCTCGCCTTCTTACAGGTGCGGCGAGAAATGGACTGTGTTTGGATTTAATCTGGGATCTAACTGAGTAGCATCACATACTTCAGAAGAAGCCAACTACCAGGCTGCTGCTTTGGCACTCTGAGGGGGAAATATCACACCATCACAAGGAGACTGTGGAACTGGCGCAAGTTTGAAGTGTCAAGCAAAAGACTGAATTCTCTCCGTTGGCTGCTTGAGCTGTGCGCTCTCAAATTGGAGCGATCAGCTCTAGCGGGTTCAAGACAACGAGAGTCCCGGTAATCAGGCTGACAACCACTGGACCACACCGGGATTCGGACACGGTAGGACGCCTCCAGCGCACCTGGCACTTGTTGTCCAATCTACCCGATTTGGAACAATGTTTGAGGACTCCTGGAGCAGATTGATGTGGCGCGCAACATGGATTTTATCTCTCTCCGTATTCATCCACTCCACGCAAGCTCAAGGTAAGAAGGTGGACGGTGCCTATTAGTCATCAGTCACGCACACTGCTGCGTGAGGCACCCCTCTCTATGTTCGCTGTCCGTTCTGGTTGCATGGGATCGGAGATGTGTTCATTTTTCTTTTTGCGCGCAGCCCTGTCAGGGACGCACGGCGCGTACGCGCGTCTTAATTGCAGGATGGTGACACATTTCACACCGGCGGTCATTCACTGCCGTTATTTCCTTGACTCAACGTTTACTACGACACCCGATCACGTGATCATCCTCATAACCCTGAAGTTCACCCAAACCTGAACTTTGTGACGTGCTGATCTCATCGAATACAACCGCAAGGAAAAGTGCAACCATATGCTGCTGTGGTTGGACTATAAGGACAGTTTTGAAAAACATTAAACTTACATTCGACTCAAATATGCAACCAGACCCCAGATTACCAATAAATTCACTTCATGGAGTTAAAGTTTGGCGCAAAGAAAACGTGAAATCTTGCGTGCGTAAAATGTAAAAAAATGAATGGTTTCTCTCAGAATTAAGCAGTGTGGCGTTTTGTTTTTCACGAGTAGCCCAGTGACTGTATCGAGACTCCGATCCTCTACGCATTAATCCCAAGTAGATCCGCGTCATGTTCCTGCAGAGGCTTGTCTACAGTCTACTGTATGCCTCTTTTCATTTTAATCCAGCTATTCCTCGTGGGTAATGGAAATAATGATGTCATTAACGACAGTTTGTGGATGTGTGGAAAAGGAGCGCTGATGAAAAGAGCTTTCAGTTTGATGGTGGGTAAAAAAAAAAAAAAAGGCTGCAGGAGGTCTTCAGTCCAATCCGGTTTAATTGCTGCCTCCCTCCCCAGCATTGAACCAAATCGATGGGACATACCAGTAAATGAATTAAAGATGATTGTCCTCTCCTCAGTTGAGCCTCCCCACCTTTCACACTTAAACCCACGCTGGGTGTGAAGTGGGAAACGTGGAGTTTTGCTGATATTTCCAATTTTTTTCCCTCCAAAACCTCCAATTTACACGTGTTCACTGTAAAAAATACAAGATACATTGACAAACTGGAGGTACCAATTGTAGGTGACACTGACACTTGTATGGTGACAGGTGGTAAAAATGCACTCTTGCACTTCTTTCTCCCCTGCTGCACCTCCTCTCTCCTCCCTCCTCCCCACTTTAATAATTGGGTTTCAGGTGTTGCTGCCACAGGAAGAAGAGAGGATTACCTCTCTGCAAAAAGCCCTCGGTGATGCTCGCACATCATCATGTGATGTAGGGGAAAATAAAATAAAAAAAAACACAAACAAGTCAGATATCCATCATTCATGCGGGTGGATACCGCCTGACATTTACAGGAGATTGATAACTTGTGTGTCCTCAGGATTGAGAATCCACAGCTGTATCTCTCTCTGGAGGATTCCTGTCACTCTCTTTCCTCTTATGCTTATTTACCATAGGAGAAGAGCATTTTATTTACAGCAGCGGCCTGGTGAGAAGACTCCGCCTGCTGTTCTTTTGGAACAGCAGGCTTGGTCACACAAAGCGATACAGCATCAATGAGACTCGTATGTTCCTATATAAGTGAGGAAAAAACCCCATAAAACAAAACATTCTCTTTCTTGGCGGTGTCCCCCCTCAAATTTCATTTCCACAGTCGCTCCTAGGTCACAAAAAATGTTGGATTTAATTGGACTATCCTCGGACTGGACTCAGGGTCCAGCTCATTGAAAACGACGCCAACGTGGACCCGCTCTCTTTTCCATGTGATGATGAAAGAACACGAGGCGGGTGGCGTGCCTTCTGGATGGACACGTCTGGTCAGGGCCACATTTTAATGAACCGGTCCGTTGAAAAAACGACTTGTTATAACGAAAGGAGAACATCCTTTATCAGGAAAAACAACAAAAAAATATGCTGTAACGTCTTGTTGGAAGGCCAACTCCATTGGCGTCATTGTGCAGAACGGATGTTAATTTACCCAGAATATTTTTAGTTTGTCATTCCTTAAAATGTCAATTTTGGATGGTGGGCGACAGAGGAGGATACTGTTGGTATGTCACGTATGTCGTAAGTCCTTCTGCGTGTGTCTGCAGGATTAACCGGCTACATTTTTCGCTTTTTAGAGTACTTTATCTGACTTGGACTTCAAGTCAAGGGTGTCCATCTGGAATCCGTGACCAGATTGGGGTGAAATTGCGTCTTTAGAAGGGAAATCCTGCAGTTTGAGAACAAGAGAATATGAAGGTGTGGTCAAACGTGGGGGGGGGGGGATTCCCACCGCCGCCATCGTGATTGGTTTTCACTAAACGGACACGTTCACTATCAAAACGTGGTGTTTGTTTCTGTGTGTGTGTCTCCACACGTCGTGTCGGCATAAACCTGAGACCTCGAGAGGCCAATCGTCGTCTCCGACACAAACAGCCGGATGTCTGAGGCACAAATCAAGATTATTGATCAAATCCACTTTTGATCATTAATATGAGTCACCCTCATGCAGCAGCAGCAGTAGAATCAGGGCCAGACTGGGACAGTAATTCAGGAATCTAAAATCAGCTCACTAGTCCCTCGTTCTCGTCTCACAGGAAGTAATGAAACACTTTGATGGTGAAGACAAAAAACCTCGAACCTGGATCTGCGCAGGGAAAACCGACATTCTGGAAAAGCCACAGTTTCCTGTTTTCCATTTTGGGAATTTCCCTCGGGGGCTACTAACAACCAATCCAACTCTTGACAGCAAACACACGCGTAATTCCTGGGATTATTTCTAAACCGACACGACGGATTTGACCGAAACTGAAAGCGAGACACATCCGCAGGTAGAAGAACTTGATGGAGTTTGAGCGACACCCCGGAAACGGGAGGGTGATAACAAAAACGAGTGTCCTGATTTGATCGCACGTCTTAATAGATGGATTGGTGGGGGGGGTCAGTGTTTCCGTGTAGCAGCTGTGCGCCCTGTGAAATGAGTTGAAATAAAAAGAAAGACTGTCCCAGATCTGTCCGGGGCCAAGTGCTACAGAAAAAAAAAAAAAAAGGTCACAACATATCATTTTTAGTATTCAGGACTGGCGAGAAAACTCATGGTCAAAGTCCAGTGATATATTTCCCAGGGGGATGATTAGAGTTTCACTCTGCTCGGCTCAATAAAACAAAACTTCCCACCCAAGGTCTCTGGTAGTGACACGTCCAAAGGAGAGCTGCAGCCATTATTACAACTGTAGTGTTTTTTTTCTCATTTCAACGCACCTCTTACTACTTTTTTTTTTTTTTTTTTTAATGGATCTGGGCCCCATTTCAGAATGATTCAAAGAGAGTGTTTTAAAGTTACACTTGGGGTGCTTTAAATTCAACACAATGCCCCAGAAAATAAAATTAGAGCAATAGCATGTTCATGATTTTACACCAGCTAACAAGGAAACCCACAAAACACATTCATTTTAGTGGAAGAAACTGAATTTATAAATATAAATGTTTCATCGCTGACTTGAACCGTTGTCATTCGGTAACATATAAGATCTGACGAAGGTCACATGACCAGGAGAAAGCGGATGATGATGATGATGATGCTGCTGGCAAACCTTCCAGGAGATTCTAGTTCAGAAGCACAAATCCTGTTATGGACTCACATTCCTTACAGTACATAATTCCAGCTTGTTGTCAAAAGGTGATGCTTTAAGAAGCTTTAAATGAGTCTTAAAGATCCCATTAGTGACCGTCTCACCTCTTTAAGTCACCAACACAACACCACCTCCTGGAAGCTCAGGCCTCTTCCCACAAGAAACAGTAATGGAACCAGAAGATAATCAATTCAGGCTTCTATTTATTACCGGAGTCGCATTTTATCGTTGTTCCGGCACTTGTGTTCATCAATATGCATGGAAAGCAGCATTTTTTATTTATTTATTTGACTTTAAAAAAAAAAAAGGCTTTGTTCATCAATATAAATATATATGACAAGAGAGTGTCATCATTACCTTCCCAGAGCTTCGACTGCTGTGTCCTCATTTTCACTTTTATGATGATGCTTGCTTTTTCTGTGCAGCCATGTGTGCGTGTCTGAGGAGGACAGGGATGAAGGTATTATCGAATATGTGTGTAAAAGAGTACGTGTCGACCGTCTTTGTCTGCAGCTTTATCGAGCTTTAATCTACGCCGCTGCAACCTGCCAAATCTAGAACGATCGCCTCCCCTCCCCCCCCCGCTGCAATTAATATGCTGCTCAACCTTATCCGAGTCATCCGAAAATGTTGGATTACTTTGCATGTTTACGGTATCAAAGACTTGTTAGAACGGCTGTTTAAATTCCGCCGTAATCGATGTGAATGTGGAATCTCTTTGATGCCTGGGAAATGAGCTGGCGTTGGCAGAAGACGGCGGCGAACACGGTTTTTGGCAAAAACGTTCACCTAGCTGATATTGGGTGCGTGTCATTTTTAATTTTAAAGGAAGACATGACATGAGCTAACCTGGGTAAGATGCTAATGAAAACGGTGCCGTCCTTCAGCTGACTATTTCTGTTCTTATCTCAGAATTGTGCAGCCTAGTCAGCCTGACCAGAACAAGAAAATGAAGATGTTGCTCTCTGATTCATTTTTTATTTTTATTTTTTATATATTTTTTTTAGCTCCTGCCATTTACCCAGTGCCTGGAACATGAGTCTGGTTAGTGTTTTGCCAGGGCTGTCCTATTTGTCTTTGCCTGCTCATTAATTTGGGTTCCGTATTGTGTGGACTTTGAAAAAGAGGCCAGTTTGGGAAGGGGGGGGGGGGGGGGTCTTGCTATTTGATGAAATGGACAAGGGTCCTTGTTAAATGAGCTGCTTGAAGTTCCTTTCAGTAGAAACAGAGGGACCACACATAGACCCTAATTGGGACCCGGGACTGAAGTGGATCAAACCAGTATTGTTCATGTAAAGCTGTGTTGTTGTTTTTCTGCACGCTATGCGTCTTCCATTAAAAAAAAAAAAAAAAAAAAGGTACCAGGGAATGTTTTTGCATTATTTTACAGGTGGTCACATTCATCCTTTGAACAATAAGGGAAGCGATCTGTCTCAACAAAGACTCTTTGTTCAAAGCCGCCGCCGCCGTCGCCTTCGTTCGTCCACATCATGTGGCGGCGTGGCGATAGGTCTTTTGGATGCAGAAGTCAGACTAGATTGAAGGATTTAGAAGTCCAGACATCTCATTTGGTCGTTTTAATATGACTTTGTTTCGTGCGTTTTCATATCCGCCAAACGAACAGACGTCCACATCAGGACCCTGGAGGTTCTCTGTACTTTTAACGCATTGCAGACGAAGCGAGCGAACGGTCCCTAGTGGTGGACGTGATTCGCCGCTGAGCGTGTCCTTCAACGCAACACCCCCCCCACCCCCCTCCCACAGAATGACTTCTGAAAAGTAATGAGCCAGAAGGTATGGATGCGATTATGGACTTGAACTTTTTCCCTCGCTGTTTAAAAGGGACATTATGCATGGGGGGGGGGGGCTCCAGTGTCAAGGCTTGTTTACCAGCTTCATCCCTCATCTGCCTGGATGGAAATGAACGCTGGACCCGGTGACACGAGCTTTCGGGATGGCGTCCGGGCCTGACTCACTGGCGTGGATCCTCCACAGAGAAATGAACTCAGACTGTCTCGGCTACTTGGAAAAAACACAAAAAAACAACGCCCCTGAACCCTGTAATTGCCACCCCTTCCAGGGAGGGGGACGAAGTGTCGGGAGGTGTTTTATGTGTCTGTGGGTGAACTGTTGACTTTTGCTTGTGTGTGTGTGTGTGTGTGTGTGTGTGTGTGTGTGTGTGTGTGTGTGTGAGGGTGGGCAGTCCAAGCGAGCAGTCCTTCAGCTATCATCACGTCCCTGACATGCTGCCACATACTGGGCACCCCCTGGAGCCATAATGATCTCCCATGCAGTGTAGGATGAACAAAAAGACTGGGAAGTAGGATGTGTGGGGGGTTGGGGGGGTGGGGGGTGGTGGGTGGGGTCTGCAGCTCAAGTTCACATGGAGCTGAATTGAAAATGCCCAAAGCTTTATATTTAGCTCATTAAATTAGACGCGTTAACCCGCATACCTCTGTATCACGGGTATTTTCCTCTCTTGAAGACGCAATTTAGCGTTGCCGATAGCGACGGTCGAGGGCCTGATCGATTCCGACAATCACGCCATCTTTTTAACTGTCATTTCATTTTAGAACCAGTCTCTCTCTATTTTTTTTTTTCCCGCCAACCTGTCCAGCGCTTGGATCCACTGCTGCCTATTTATCCATCCCATGCAGGGATAATGGGACCTTCACCCCCCCACCACCCCCCAACCCCCCCTGCCCACCGCCCCTGTTGGATTAATCAGCCATAACCATATGCTGCTGCGTGCAATTACGTGGCAATTTTGACCAAGGGAAACAGCTGTTGCCATTTGAAAGGGTGGAATAAGATTGTAAATTGCCTTAACTTTGATTTGTTGGGGGGGGGGGTGGGGGTGGGGTGGTTGCTTTGATTTTGACGAGAGGACTCATTTTTATGCTTTTACATAATCATCACCCAGAATGAGGAGAACTATTAGAACGTGAGACTTTCTTTGCTACCAGTCTCCAGATGCATTCAGAGGTATAACCTCGCAGTTATGAGCTATTATCCGCATATTATTGGCGAAATGAGTGGCGCTCATTCATTACAGGTTGAATTGTTTTTTGTTTTTTTTCTATTTTCGATGTCTCAGATTCAGTCGCCTAATGGCATTTGAATATTCCTATGAATAGGGATGTCTTAACATTAAGATACGGGACGCTATGTCGGTAATCCACCAAGCT
The DNA here is from genome assembly GCF_040054535.1 of Antennarius striatus. Taxonomy (NCBI): domain Eukaryota; kingdom Metazoa; phylum Chordata; class Actinopteri; order Lophiiformes; family Antennariidae; genus Antennarius; species Antennarius striatus. The sequence goes on along the minus strand of NC_090796.1, from coordinate 14,609,859 downwards.
CCTTGTTTATATCTAAAGCAGGGGGTCTGTGATGCGTTCATGATCCTGCAAATATACTCAAATATTTATTGTTGTGATGCTACTGAGAGATCCATGACCCACATGACTGGATATATATGGAACCTTAAGGAAGTGACTGAACGTTGAATTGTCATATGTTCCAGACAGATCTCTGAATTTTACCAGCTTTATTTTTGCACCAGTCAGTAAAGTAGTCGGCGCATTAGGCGCCGGTTAGAAATTATCATATCACCGTCAATTACTCCATTTCTTTTCTGAAGCTTTAAAAGAAGGTAATGCTAAATTGTGTGTCTCTTTTTCTAAATTTGCTAGAAATTCTGTGCCTTTTATGTAATCAGCCAAATAACGAGCCATCTTCTGATTGAGAGGTACAAAAAAGGAAGAAGGTGGTAATGAGGCGGTTTTTTTCTTTTTTTAGTGCATCAACTGTGTGAGGCCGATCCTCCCCCCTTTCCTTTATGATGCGATAAATGACTGCTCCCCTTCTTGCTCACCCTTTCAAAGCTGTTCTCATTTAAATTTCTAAAACATGATTTGATTTTTCTTTCTTTCTTTTTTTTTTTTTTTTTGGTGTCCTTTTTTTCTGATGCTCAAGGGGCCACTCTCGACAGATTGGAAGAAGACAGCTCCCCTCGTCTGGCCCAGTATCTCACATCTTCTCTGCAGGTGTTTTCACATTGATCACGGAGGCATGAGATATTGTTTTTGAAGACATCCTTTCGACTCCTGCCAAACATGGTGTTAACACCAAGCAGCATTCAAATGATTATTATTATTATTTTTTTAATTTTTTAATTTTATTTTTTTACTCACAGTGGTAGGCTACTTCACAAGAGCGACATGGAGAGGGGGGAGTGCTGCAGAGAGAAAAGAAAAGAAGGCGACGGGCGACATTACCAGTTAACTGGAAGCTAATCAGACGTTTCATTCAAGTGTCATTTTTATCACTGGAATATTGACAGCTCCCTTGTGTTATCAGCTTTGACATCTGATATCACCCGCTTAATTGAGATTCCCTCCTATATCCTATCATTACGAAGGGGGTGGGGAGAACAACCCCCACCCCCACCCCAACCCGACGCTGCACGCTCGCTGCCTCCCAGGTACACTTCGCTCTCGGGCGGGTTTGTTAGATTAACATCTTGATTATCATTTTGCTCGAATGCACTCCGCACAGTCACTTAAGACTCTTCACGGTGTGCTCAATCAGACTGACCCGGTCGTAATGGTGGGGGACGGAGTGGGATGGATGCAGGATGCAGGACTTTGACCCACATTACTCTGACTTGACCTTAGCTCAAGTGCACTCATTGGTAGACTTGCCAGCACGTTTGTGCATGCGACTTTCGTTCGTGCGCGCGCACACACACACACACACACACACACACACACACACACACACACACACACACACACACACACACACACACACACACACACACACTGTTGAGTACCTTTCTGCAATGTGCATTAGTCACACAAAGATAATCACTCTCTCTAGAGCTGGGGAGAACATGCAGGAAGTGCTCTATCCATCTTGATTTGTCAATAGTTACAATTTTAATTACACCTGAGTGCTGTCAGCCTGCCAAGCCTGGGTGGGGGAGTATTGATTCCCTTTAGCTAATTGATTAATTGCTATGTTCAAGGGGGTGGTTTTCTCTCCACCCCCCGTCTCATGTTGTTGCCATACCTGTCATTTTCTCCTTCTGGATATTGTCTTTACAAGGTGTTAGGGCCTCACCTGCAGGGTGGGTGTTGTCTGCAGTAAGTGGGGGGGCTTGTAAAGACACGCTGTGTTTTATTGTGGTAGTAGATGCGATGCGTGAAGTAGAAGGCGACTCTTTATTGCCCCAGAACGAAAGGGAACCATCGTGCACAAGACATGGAATGCCGTACATCACTCCAGCCGTCATGTGACAGTTAATCTTAAAACTATAGCCTACATTTGCGTGGCTGTTTTTCACGGAGCTCAAGTGTCTGCTGGAATGGTTTTCTGTCTTTTTAATGCTATTGTAGAGGACAATGTATGCCAGTAAATAAAGTGTGGACAGACCGGTAGATGGCTTTCAACACTGTTGTCACTAAATCTTCCCTTTTCTTCCTGCGGAACATTTTAAACCTCTTATGAAATGACAGAAATCTGGAGCTGCTGTGTATCTGAGTCAACCAGACTGCCTACATTCCCAGCTTGAGTAGACATGAAATGATTCCACTTAAAAGCTAATTTTTTTTTTTTTTTCATTGTCGTTGAATTTCTCAGAAAATTGGTAGGAATTTAATGAGCAGCAAAACTAAATCTTGAAGTCCGAACTGTAAATTGAACAGTTTCACGTCATTTCACAGAATAAGAAGAGAGAGAATGCAATTATGAAGTTTTTCTATAACGTTTAAAACATTTTTCTTACCAAGCTTTGGGCTTCTGTATTATTTATATAAAAGTTTAAGGCTGGCCCTTTAAATATTTATGCTCAGTGTGGACTCCCTTTGAACTATGAAGGTAAAAGATGCGTCATCACAAATTAATATATAATGATGCATTAATTTTATTACTATTTAATAGAGTGTTGGAGCACATTTGATTGATTATCTATTACTCTGTTTAAGAGCTAGTATTTTTTTTTCCCCTGACAAATACCAGCATGCACATCTTAAAGGTGTGTGTGAGGATAGATTAAGCCCAAATTATAGTGATGTAAAGGCAGTTTTGTTGAGGAGCGGCCGGCGTAGGCCTGAAATGGTGAAGTAGTCTCAGTTTGTGTTCATTCAGCTTTGGTCATATAGTCGGAGGTGGATGAAGAAAAGGCTTCCTGTGATGAACAATCATTTCATTCCCTCTGGAAGCTGAATACAGCCAACAACACACACATACACATAAGAACACACACACACACACACACACACACACACACACACACACACACACACACACACACACACACACACACACACGTATATATCCCCTCCATGGAATTGAGCACGAACAGCACTGCTTCATTTCCCATCTGTTTCTTTCTTCTCCTGTGGGATCCAGCAAATGATTGTCAGGATGCAGCGGTCTATACAGACCAATGAAAAACGGCAAACTCTTACAGGGGCAAAGAAAAATGGGCTACACTGAAAAGGCTGGTTTTTGACATGCTGGCAAAGCAGAAAGTACAAAACTCCAGCTGCCTGCTTTGACTTTTTTTTTTTAATTTTTTTTTTTTTACATTTGATTGTTCTGAAGCTTTTATTTGGAAATTTTTTTTCCACCAGGTTTTTTGTCATTTTGCAAACAGACAGATGATAAGATTGATATCTAGAACGGAATGTTTTCTTTGTCACGTTAATTTCCTTACATAGAAAAGCTGCGGGGTGATGTATCACATACACACACACACGCACATACACACACACACACACACACACACACACACACACACACACACACACACATACTGTATGTATATATAGTTCCACATTCGTCAGAACGCAGGAATGTCAGTAACTCACTTGTGAATCCTGCAGACTCTAATCAGACTCTATTGTATGTTTGTTTTGAGTGATGTCTGGCCTCATTTGCACATTTGTCTTGTCATATTAGTTATCCTTAATGCTAAAGTCACCTGACTAATGTTAAATTGGCCCAAAGCCTAAGTCTATCTTGTTCATCGAGGCATGGAACCCAAGAGACCTCTGGAGGTGTGTTGGAGTATCGGGCACAGAGACGTTATCTTGGGCTTGGCTCTGCCCCCGGCTCACCGGTTGGCCTGTGTTGATTGGTTCTTTCTTGGTTGACCACTTTTGGTGTGACCAACCAGGGCAAACTTGGAACACCCAACAAGACCTTTAGTTTTGGAGCTACTTCTAGCCATCACAATTTGGACGTCCTCATGCTGGCCCATTTTTCCTTCAAACAATGAAGGAAAGTTTAAGTGAAGTAGAATAAACTTTTCCCAGTTTTCATAGTTTCTCTTTTCTTTTCCTCTTTGCCGTTCACAATCCATCATTCTTCACGAGCTGATCGATTACGTGAGTCGGTGTTTTTGGTCAATATGGAACAAGTAGACTCCTCCTTTTCTGATTGCATCCACAAACAATAAGACTATCAATTATCAATGCTTGACTCGTGATTGCCTCGCACGAGTCTCACACCGTCTCTCAGCTGGCATTGGTTGAAAAATAGCTCTCTCTAATGCATGAGCTAATTGCTCCTTCAAACCTTGTTTGTTTTTAAGATCCATTATGTAAATAAAGCTGCTTTTGCATTTTTGGCAGAGCTAAGCTAACTTTTGCCCTTGCTTGCAAGCGTACTTTAAACATGTCCTTGACCTGCAGAGATGAAAACGGTATTGATTTTCTCGTTTTACTCCATGGTAGAGGAGCGTGTTCCTTTGAGATGGTTTTATAGGGGGGGTTACCCTCTTTTAGTCTTCCATTCTCTGTTTTCTGAGCAAAGTATTCCTTATCTGGTCTTTTTCAAATATTTCTGCTGGTAATCTTTGGTCTCACTGCCAAAGGGGGATAACATTTTGTTGTACCCACACACCTTTAAACAGAATATTTAATGTCTGGAAGTTTCAAATTCCTCATTGTGCATTCAGTGAGCCGTATACCAATGTAGCTGCGGCGCAGTGGTCAGAGTGTTCCTCGCCTCTGTCGTCCTTTGGCCTCTGCAGCTGCTTCCCCGGCCCTCAGGTGCAGAAACACGGAGGCCTTGATCTTTTTGACCCTCTAACCCTAGTCACCCCCGCCCCCCCCAAAATAGATCTGTACCACGATCTGTCATGACCGGCGGAATCAGACGTGCTTGTGAGGGCTAGAAGATGCCATCACGTCAAGCTCACTCAGATTTTTCCCGACCGGCAAACACAAACAGGATGTTTGATGTTGCACTAACGGTCCTGATGGAATCCTCCCTATTGACATTTGCTCCTTGACAGACATTTTTTTTTTCTTCTGCTATCGCTGAGAGGAAGCGTAGAAATTGGACTGACAGCTATGATTGGGAAATAACTCAGTCTGTTGTGTGAGGATGCTGATACAGGGGTTAGTGCTGACAGCTTCTGGCTGGACTGACACACCAGACAGGTATGTTGTATTTGTCTCTTAGAGAAAATCTTCCTGGCTGAGAGGCATTTCTGGCTCAATCCAGTCCTGTTGCTCGTCCAGGTAGAGGTGAGAGAGGCCGGCTGCCAACTATCCAGGTACAGCCAGAGGACGACAGCCAGTTTGGATCTCTTGCCTGAAGTCTTAGCTACCTTTTTCCTGTTTTTAATGGAGCATACTCTTCCTCTTAGTCTTCCTCACTCTCCTTCCACTCTGTTTGGCTTTCATTTTTATCTTTTTTTTGCATCACGCTTTGAGGGATGAGAAGTGGAAGCACGCAGATCAAAGGGAACCCACACACTTGGCCCCTCCGATATCATTAGACTATCTCTGATGACATTATTATAGCTTCTGATTGTGCATCCCTCTTGTGCATCATGTGTGTTTCACCAGTATGAGCCTTGCCCTCATCTGGCACCGGGCCAGGCACCGCCATCGGGTTCCTCCCCCCCGCCCCCCGCCCCGCGCCGCCATCAGGTGTTTCATATTGATCAAGACGTCCATTGCAGCGCAGGAGGGAGCTGCCCTCTGTTTGATGTCACTTCTGTTTGTGTCTGATCTTCCTCCACCAAAGCCTCGCAGCATCACAGTCGTACGCGGCAGCCGAGATAATGGAGAAAGCGCCACGACGGAAAACATCTGTAGCATCCAGGGGCAAAGGTCTCAAACCACACGCTTGCATCAAAGCTCACCTCTGCTGCCCCGTCTGCATTTGAAAGAACCATTTATGTGTCTTTTAATGATCATATGAACATTTCATCAAAAGATGCAACATCACAGAAGAAAACAAACATTTACGAACGCTGACTAGTGAAATTAGAAATTATTTTCAAAGATGTTAAACGCAAAAAATATGAAGACATTTCTTTCGTAGATCTTTCGAACACTGATGCCGTCTTCCTGGATTCTGATTCCTCACTCTACAGGATGATGATTCCTCACCTCCACCCACACATTTCAGAAAGTCCTACTGGTCTGTGTTGGAGGAAGAGAGTGAGTTTGGGCGATTTTATCGAAGCCATACGAGTCAAATCCAGACAATATCTGTCAATGGGGTAGTTAGTTCATACCTGAATGCTTCAATCACAACTGAAGGTCAATTTTTGCCCGACTCTAAAAGTCTCTACTGTGTCTTTACATGCCTTTCAATTCTTCATACATTTATGTTATACACTCTTATCTGACCTGCAATGGGCCTTGACTGACTGGGGAGTAGTTTCAATTGTGTGCAGTTTTCACGTCCTTGTGTGTGCACATGTCTGTTATGCGCATTGGCTGCAACCCTGCAAGTGCCACATAATAGTAAGGAGGGGCGAGCAAGCATGCAAGATGGAAGGATTGAAGTATTGAGGAAGACAAGAGGAGGAGGAGGAGGAGGAGGAGGGAGGGAGATGGAGGCTGCACAGTTACAGAATCCATAAAGGATGAAAAGGGCCTTGGCAGGAGTCTTAAGGGGCTAATAAAATAAAGTTCTCTCAGATTAGTTAGCTAATAGAGCTGTAACATAGTGCTGCGTCTTAATGCTGAGGCGAACATGGCCTCCTGTGTGCAGATTGGGATGTGTGTGTGTGTGTGTGTGTGTGTGTGTGTATGTGTGTGTGTGTGTGTGTGTGTGTGTGTGTGTGTGTGTGTGTGTGTGTGTGTGTGTGTGTGAGAGAGAGAGAGAGGGTGGGTTTGGATCTAACAGCACCTGCTGGATAGTAGCCCTCTGGGTCTGGTTAGTCAGTCAGGGGTAAGTATAGAGATGAGCAGGGGGGGGGGATCTAGCTTGAATGAAATGACTATCCCAGCAGCTTTAGGACTTACTGTATGAGATCAATGCACAGATTAAATTTGCAGCATGTGTTGCAGTGAGCTAAGGAAATAATATTTTCTATAAGGCATCAAGATAGAATCTCCAGAGAATGGGAGAATCAGGGAAACGGGACCCCCCCCACGGTCCCAGGAGGGGGGTTGAAGGACACATGTATGTAGCTACCTTTTACGTCGACAGTTATGACCTCTATCTGATTATTTGTTATTGGATTTGATTTCTGGAAATCCTTTTCCGACGCTTTAGTTGGGGTTGGTAACGCTCTGATTATCATAGCAACATGGGGACACAAGTTTTACTACTTTAAAATGACTACTTTTTTTTTTTTTTGCATGCATCTATCAAAAACGTACACGGACTGAAAACTGTGGAATTCGCACAGTTTGAAGTTCATAGAAGATTATCACCATTTTCCTTTTCCTTCATTCAAAACTCAAGAAAATTCCAATCAATACATAATAAAGCCTGAACGGAATTTCTCCGTGGACATAGAAAGGATCCAAAACGTTTAGCGATGAGTGGGCTGGAAGCGCTTCATGATAACATTCCGTTCTGCTTTTGTAAAAAAAAAAAAAAAAAAGAAAAAGAAAAGAAGAAGAAACCCTGAATATTTCTGAAAATTTTCTGTAATTTCTTTTAATTTTAGAAAGAAAATAGAAAAATACAAGATTAAATGGACTAATGATGAAGATCATAGCGATGATGACAGTAATAGCTTGAACAGCATGTACAGAATGTGAAGTCCTTTAAGATGGAACATATTATTATTATTATTTTTTTGATAGAAATCAATTCTTCGCGTCGTGTTGTGTGTACCGTGGCAGCTCATGTTGAAGAAAAGACTGCAGCCCGTCGTGGGTGATGTCATCAGACACAACCGCACAGGACAGGAAGAAAAACAGTTCATGATGGCCTTGGTCTTGAGATGAGATAAGTAAGAGCGAAGGAAACGGCACTGTGCCCCCCCCCTCCTCCCCGGGAGACTGAAGCGGGGAGAAGAAAAGAATAGAGATGGGCAGGAAAGGAAAGTACCTTATATTTAATAACAGGGTACATGTAGCTTCCTCTGCTCTGGCATTACCATGGAAATAGAAAATGAGAGTCGTCTCAGAGTGGAGGCTGACCCAGTGCATTACCTTCATTCTATCGCCCCCCTCCCCCCCACCTTAATTAAAATGGCACTAGGTCTTTGACTTAAACTCTCATTGCTCTCTGATGCTTTGGTGAACTATGCAGCCTTAAAAATGTCTTCAAAAATTCTTCGATTTGAGTTTGTTTGCTATCATTAAATCAACATTAAATGTGGTCTTTTTATGAAGTCCATGAAAACATGTTTAAGAAATAAATCTGCATTATTGATTGATTTAAAACTGAGCCGTTGAAGTCAGACATATGTTTTCCAGGATGGTTTTGGAGACGTTTTTTTTGCCATCTGTTTCTTTCCCCGTCATGAGGGTTTTTTTTGTGGTTTTTTTTTATACTGAATGTTTCTGCCAATGTTTTAAGTCCAGGTACCTGAACTACCGCAGACCTGTTTTGGACAGCTCTTCGTATTCGTGTTTTGATGGTCATTTGCTGGGGGGTTAGATTAACAGCATCTGCTCTTTCCAAACTACCACCAGGCATGCATATAATAATAATTATAATGTAGAATAGAAGACCTGGTGAGAGATGGTGAGACATACGTCTTTCTTTTGCAGTGAAATTGACGACTTTGACTCAAGTTTCTTCAACGGAGTCCAAAAATAAGCACATGGTTCAATGTCTAACGGGCATAACTTGGGCTAAATGTGACGCACAAAGAACCGAAGGTCACGAAAATGTTTTGGTAAATTTATCAGTTTTACTAACAAAATAACACAAAACAGATTGACTGCGATGAAAAGTCACATTAATGTATTTTTAAAAAGCTGAGAATGATCGTCGATCCCTGGACTCAGGTGGAGAAATATACCTGAGAGGGTTTGAGCTGAAACAGTTGTTTTATGTGCTGCACAAACACTCAAACACACACGTGCAAGTTGAAGAGAAGCAATTTCGGCTCCATGTTCGAATCATTCTGTAATCACTCTGCTCCCAGCTACTCCAGGTTTTCTATTTTCCACTTCTCATTTGTTCTCAGCTCAGAGTAAGAGGGAACCCGCTCGCGTTCGCTTCGTAGCGCCAATGATAAATCCTGCCCTATGGTAGAATTTTTACAAAACAAAGCAAAAAATTTAGAAGTGGTACGATGGCAAACAAAGTCATTAGAAAGATGTGAACGGAGGTGAGCAGACTCAAATTTGCCCGGGGCCTTGGAGACGCATCGGGCTCGAGTTTGAAAATTTCTCCAGTCAAGAAATTTGCTGTTATCTCCACTTTCTTAATGTGCAGAGACGGATGCTAAAGCAGTGGGCCTGAAGGGAAGTAAGTGAAACAATAGAAGTGTTACCATGTGTGCTTTACTGAAACCTGATATCCTAGCCTTTTTATATGAAGAATGAGTCAACAGAAAAACACTGAAATAAAAGTCAGGAGGTGAAAACATCAATTAGTCAATTTCTTATGTAAGATACTCCATGAGTAATTTGAAATACTATAAGAAAAGCAATCAGAATCACCAAATAAGGACTGATGTGTCATTCATTTCTGAGCCAGAGACACTACAGTACTCGCTAGAGATTAGACGGGACACAAACGAGGGAGCGACTTATAAATTTAACTCAACTCTTCCCAAATTGTAGATTTTTAGGAGTGGATGTGCCGTCGACATCCCAGAAAATACAGTGAGCATGTCTTTGATGGTTTTCACTGTAGCACTCACTGTACTACAGCCTGAAATGGCAAATAACCCCCCCCCCATGTCCTGAAATCTGTGTCAATGGCATCTTTTTTACATAATGGATTCACTGAGCGACTGCATTCCCAAGACATTCTTTTTCTCTCTCTCTATATTTAGCTAATTCTTCATCTGAAAGCAGGAGGGAGATTTGAGTCGGATTACTTGACGCCTGCTTTGGAGCTCATAAGCTGTTTTGTCCTCATTCAAAATGAAATTAATTGAGAGCATTTTGTGTTCAGTAAGAGTTGCCGCATTAGTCATGTTGCCTTAATTAACCCCTTCTATTTCATTCCGGGGACCACTTGTTTGCTCTCTGTGTCTCTTTGGATTACGATCTTCGCCACTCTCGTTGCTGCAGCTTGACCAGAGACGGAGGGAGTAAAAGCAGGGGTGCCATTAATAAAGACTAAAGCCATAGGCCAGGGCTATAGCTGATGCTGTAATGATTAATGAGGACTGAGTTCTGGTCTCTCTGGTGGTATCTCTCTCATATGAGGCTCTGATTACGCCTGGCTGGGTCACACATAACTAATGGCTCTTGGGTCTAATTCATCCTTGAGCCAGGCCATGTGGAATACAGGATGTATTTGAGTGCTATCTGATGTGCATTAAAGGAGCTGGCATGTGTTGTGTAGTTACACATGTGTGTTTACGTGAATTTCCCCTACAAATATTTCCTGCCTGTAATTTTATTGCCCTGATGATGACTCCCTTTGGCCCATGGGGGAGTGCCGAGTTCTCCATAATTACGATTTTGCCATTACAATGTCGTGTTATGCTGACGCTTTCTTAACCACGATATATTCCCCTCCCCCCCCGAGGGCTGTTTTTCCATTAGGTCTTCATGAAATGGCTTTTTGTTTACTCATTATTATTTTGGTTTTCATTGCAAAATTGTAATTTCTTAGGCTAGTAGCAGGAGGGAAGAAGCAGGAGATGTTTTTATTAGACTACATAAGAGAGTATCGTCTTGTCCTCTGCCCTTAAAGACAGGCTCAGGTGGTTGTTGTGGTGAAATGTACCGGAAAGTACATCTGATTGGCTTAAGACATGCGGCTTTCAATTGCAAATCATCTGAACACCCGAGTGCATTGGGTAATGACCCAACAACCCAACGACAATACCAAAACTGAGCATCCTGGCAAAACCAATAGTTTGTTATTACATCCAAGATTTTGTACATATTTATTCATTTATTTACTTTTGCATGGTCTAAATCTTTCTTTTTCGACTTTCTGCCACGGCTGAAAACCCATCATCTTGAGGACTTTGATGGTTGTACTGCTGAATAGATAGAGAACAAATTTCACAGCAGATGCCCTCCCCATGTATCCAAGCTTGGTATTGACACCATCCATCCATTTTCTTGTAGACGAGACTATTATTCGTCTCGTGTCACAGCCGCTTTTCCGCCTCGTGGGTCATGGGTGTCGTTGGAGCCAATCCCGGGCTGAGGAATATGCTCCGGACGCGTCGCCAGCACAAGATGGGGCCACACGAGGAATGACACCATTCAAGTTAAACGTTCCTCACCCCAATCCACCACCTTCACCTTTCACACGTATTGTCTACCCTCCTTTACTCGATAAGAACACCCTACTTCCTGCATCGACAAGTTGGCCTTGACACCGGAACATACCGTATGCGACACGCAGAAGCATCCAATGAAGTTATTTGCGTGGGGGGACATTAAATTGCCTTATTTTGTATGCTCAGCTGCTGATTGAATGATCCTCAGTATGTTAAACTCCAACTTTAGCAGCAAGCAAACTGAACAGAATTACTGTTTCATTACCCAGAGATCGCCCACTCCCAGGCCTGTTGACTTGTCGTTTTGGCTTCGCTAGTCACCATTCTGCTCCGTCTCCTTCCCTGCAATCTCACTGTCGGTGTCAGAGATGGTGTTAAGCTGTGGCTCATTGCACAGTGGCTGCGCTCGCTGGGCCCGAGCCATGTGGAAGCAGCGGGCTTGCTCCTCAGGCCAAAGGGGAGGCAGGGACAGGGTGGAAGGAGGCCCTAGAGGAGTGGTGGTGAGGGGATGCTTTGCAGCTCCCTAACCCTGTATTTTTCCACTCAGATGAGCTCCTTGTTTACTGCTCAGCAAAGGCAGCATGCTTCTCCAATGAGCCAATTTGTCACCCCATAAAAACAGGACAGCACTGGTAGACACAGCGTGCAATTCGGCGAGCTTGTTATGTTCTGGCGAGGATGGGGGGGGGGAGTGAGAAGCACAGATAGGCAGATATGTCAAAAGAGGGTGCATGTGCGAATAACAGGTCTTTTGCAACTTAGGAGGGAGACGAGAATGAGAAGGGTAAAAGCAGAACAAGCATGATGGAAGGAGAAAAGTAAAGATGGAGTACATGTAAAGAAAAGGAATGTTTCTCTGCCTGTGTGTGTGTGTGTGTGTGTGTGTGTGTGTTTGGATGAAGGGTCGGCTCTTTTATCTTCCATCCTATTGTAGTATTCAAGAGTAAGTTTGTTTGCCGGTCCGTGGGTCCGCTGCTCATTAGACCATCCTGCATGCTCCTCTAACAGGGAGCGCTCGGCTGACCCAAGGACAGTCTGTATGACAGCGTACTCCGAAAAAAAAACCAACAAAAAAAACCCCCCAACCCTGTCACACTTTGATGAAATCGCCATAACGATGCTTTCGATGCCGTATGGCCACACCAAAAAAAAATCTAACAGCGTTCTCTCTTTATCTGTTACCCTCAACCCATTTCCTCTTTGTTCTACAATATGTTTTCAACTTTTATTCTCCCTCTTTCCATCTCTCCGTGCACTTGGGTCAGTAACGAGCTAGTTCGGTTTCATTTTATTGCCACAGGCATTTTTCTTTTCTTCCCATCTCCATCATCCTCCCATACCCCACTCCTCCACCTCCTCCTCGTATGCTATCGTGTTTTCTTCTCTCAATGCTTCTTTTCCCCTTAGGACTTTCAAGGTTGCTTTTTCTCTGTTTTTCTCTTATCCTCAGTGTTCATTTTTTAAAATCTCCCCATGACGCTGGAGAATCCTTCACACTGCACTACCATGGCTTGCCTAAAGAAGTTGCTCACGTTCAGCCCATGCAGTCCTCATCTGTCTTAAAGGTGTGAAAAATGCATGAGCACTTGTTTCGTTGCCCTCGGGCTAGACATAGACAGCATGACCCAGGGCTGTGTGGTGGAATGTTTAAATGAGAGTCACTCCCTCACACTTGGTGTATAACAAGGAAGCACACGTCTAAACACACCACGTTATGGAACGTGGCTATTTAAGGAAGCGCACCTCTGGCCCTGAAGGTAGTGAAGGTCTGAGGTTGTGAGTGACTCAGTTTGTCCTGTTTATGATTCATAAAGTTTTAGGAAACAAGCTTGATTTGGGTGTGTCAGGATTGTTAAAAGTCTATTTTTTTTACCAAGAGGAAGAAGAAGACTAAGGGTCTGTCAAACACGTTACATCTGGGGGTAAAGCTCACTTTGTATTGACTTGAGCAAACCGTCCCTTTGCAGCGAGCGAAAGAATGACGTCTTTCAAAGAAATACGGCAAATACACAAAGCCAGGCAAAAGAAAGAAAGAACCATTGCCACAAAGGAGTTCTAAAGAAGAATTCCCACTAATCGATTCTTGTAATACTGTCAGACAATTCACACAAGCAGGTGATGATAACTCGAGAAGCCGCCGCTGTAATTCAGGTCTCTTCAGCAAAGACAAATCTAAGCTCTTTCACCGTCCTGCCCTACAAGCCTACAAATCTGCTTCCCATCTTGAGTTTTACCTGCGGTGGTTTGACCCAGAGAAGTTTCCCACTCCAAATTCGAGTGTGGACAATCTTCAAACCGCGCAGTTAAAACCCAGTCCCATTAGTCTTGTGGCATTTTGGGTGCAGGTGAACTCATTTGCATGGAGATAGTGTCAAACAACTAAACTGCCTTTGTGTTGAAGGCTCAGGTGAGCGAGCTTCGCTTGTTTAGCATGCAGTGCGGAGCAGCAGAGCTCTCCTTGATTAACATGGTTATTCATTCATGAGAGGGAGCCCAGTGAAGCACATTCATTTGTCTTAGACACATCTAACAAGAGACAAAGGAAGAAAGACAAACCTCTGGGAAACAATTGAATAATTACGTCCACTCAGCTTGAGCCGGACCGGACATGTTTTCAATCCGTCAGCGCCTTTGAATTTAGATAGGTGGTGGCATCAGACATTAAGGGATTGTTAAGAGCATTATATGTTGTGAAAATGTTGCCATTTCAGTCATTGGATCGTTTTTTTTGTCTCGTCGAATTCAAATCCAAGTAAACCTGTGGACGTCCTGTTTCGTCTGCTCCTCCACACTTAAATAAACACTTGATAATAGATGGTCACCAAGCCCTGGGCCAATGAGCTGTGTTTGTAGCTGGGGAATGCATACACAGACTCCTCAAGGTAGGGGGGGGTAGGGCGGGAGTAGAAGCTGGAAGTCACATCGGCGGTTTTTCATTCTGTTTTGTTTGGACGACGCCAGTAAGGACCGTTTGTGTTATTTTAACTGCCTTTGAGGTTGGTTTCACTTGGGAATACTGCCTTCTTTGTCTAAACCCATCGCTAAAACCTTACTATGATGTACAATGAAATTTATACTTGATTTGTTCTGATAAATAGATTAGAAACAGCTTTTGTATTTCATCAAGGTGATATTGTATTATAAAGTTCTATTATTTGTCTTAACAGTTCAGCATGTTATTATTACTTCATGTCTCATGGAATCAGAACCAGTGCAGCTGAATCCACCTGGCCCCTAATGAAAGCTGCTCTAACTGGAGGCAGATTTGGACTTGGATATTACCCTACTGGGTCAATGAGATGTATTGACATGTATGGCATAGTCTCCGGGCTTGGCACCTGTCCTGTCTGGGTGTGTTTTGTGGTGCTTCTGCTCCCTCCAGCTCTCCTTAATGAGAGCAGAGAAACAACAGAAGCAGATGGAATTGCCTGTGGGATTGTGGGAAGACTCGGGAAGGACCGGGGATGGCGGTTGTGGGAGGAAAACTAGTGCCATGTGGTGATGTGCCTACTCTACCCTCTGGTCGTCTCTGCTAGTCCTGCTTGGTGGTCATCCAGGCGCGCACTGGCCTGCCAATTAAATACGGGCCCACAGTCAACCCTGAAGGTTCGTCCAAACCCACGGGACTCTCTCCTCCTTCTTTCATCTTTTTATCTTCTCCTTTATACCGTTTCTCCAGTCACCCTGCCACATGCTCACTCACTGAGGAGGATTCGTTAGGCTGTGGTGTCATCGTTTCTCCTTCAGATAACTCACCTCTATTAAGGTGGCAGGTGACAGTTCGGTGGTCTGCTCAACCATGTGATGCGACAATGAAGGAATCCTCTTTGGCTCGGACACGCTCGCAGCAGATCATTAAAAGAAGAATTCAAATGCAAATGAGGACGATCTGAACATGTGCTCCTTGCTCCTCGGCCAAAAATTTGCAAGACCCGAGCTTATCGAGAGCGGCTTATCCAAAGAAGGCTCACGGTTCTTTGAGATAGGTTCCAAGCAGTCGATGCCAGAGGTCAGAGGTCGGTGGTGTAGCTGGCTTTGTGTAAGTTGATAACTTGGGGAAAAGAGTAGGGGAAAATATTCATAGAGTTTAGTAGTTTGACTGTCAGAGCTGTAAAAACATCTGACTGAGGGCAAAACGGTGGAATCACACGAATTAGAGATGCTTGTTTGGAGCCCTGGAAGCCCCACCTCACCATATACCCCATCATTTTGAGTGTGATATACGTTTCTGCCTCATGGTTTTTTTCATCATCCTGTCACAATAACTTATAAAGTTATCCGAGTAAAAACTTCATCACCTCTGTAAAATCAAGCAGGCTTGTGTCCTACTTCTTCTCACAATGTCTGTGGAGACATCCGATGGCATGAAAATCCTCCGACTTCCATATGGAGTGGACAGATGTAGGAAGCACATCAAGCACTTCCACATTTGATTGGGGAGGGCGGGTGGGATGTGTGTGTGTGTGTGTGGGGGGGGCATTTCTTTCGACTCCTTCAAGAAGCTTTGCAGCTCTGTGTGACAGAAATGTCGACACTCCACATTTTTGCAACCTTTTTTATTATGCTTCCATTTTGCCGCTGTCACTTTGTGTTTCCTGTCATACTTGTTGACAAGAACCACAGCCTGAATGTTTGTTTTTGGGTCTAACTGTCGTGAAAAGTCAGAAGTGAACAATGAATGAACGAGCTGGTGTATTTTCTGAGAGGAAGATAAACTTTGGAGCCAATCGATGCAGCACTAAATTAACTTTTCAAACTGAAAAACATCTAGTCGCGATAATTTCCTAATCAGAGGTTGATTGAGCTCCTCCAACATTCTCAGGTCATACTTGTCACAATCGGAGGTTGCTATGGCTACGATGTATAGTACGTCTGGTCTACCAGCATTTAGTGGGTCGAGAGTTGTCCTAGATGAGTGATGCATCTTGGTAATTTCCAAAATTCATTTTATCTTGACTTATCTGTAAACTATGGAAGTCATGCTTGCTTTTCAGCATACAGGGGAAATGTTATCCTTCAATACTCCAATTGAAATCTACATTGGAATTCTAGAGGGTCTTGGTGATTCGATTTGACACATTAGCACAAGGGGTAACATTTACAGCCATAATAGTACCACACTCTGATAATAGTCCCAAATCTTGGGACTTGCATTATTAATTTGTTTTACATTTAAACCCTAACCCCCCTATTCTATCAACTCTACAACATCGAAAACCAACAGCAAGAAAATCAAATATTGCAAATAACAAGGAATTCTGCAGGGACTGCCAAGAAGTTCAATCTTTTATTGAAATATCAGAAGAATTAGGGCAGAAAAACCACAAATGATTACGATAAAAAGGTTATAAATGCTTAAACCAAGGTAGATCCCATCCTAAACAAAACTACCACACTAGATTTACTTAGCATTGAAATTTGATGGACAATCTTGTTCGGATGCACACAGCTGAATGCCTCTTCATGCTTTATTTTGTGCATTAACAGGATGCCAGGTTTATGAAACAATAAATGGAGTCATTGCTTTCATATTCCAAAGGGGGACAGACAGTTAATAAGCTGGAGAGTTCTTTTTTCTCAGTAGCCCATAATATTACTATCACAGTTACACATCTCAAGCCAAGCATGAGTATAACCTTAACTCTAAAATGGTGTATTTACCCGTAATTGGTCTTTTGAAGCTGTGAGGATGGCCCAATTTTTATTCATACTTCAATTTGATCTTCACAAAGATAGAACACAAGATAAAACACACCTCATCTGCTTCTGTGCAAGACCTATTGATGTCATTCCAGGCGTCTCAGTGGAATTGCCTGGTATCAAACAACTTTACATCTGTTGGAAAATGGTTTTAGCAGGATAGTTGCTTGTCAATAATGAGCTTGAGCGTTCAATGTTCTAGTCGGCGGAAAGCAAAGACAGTCAAAAAGCTGACAGAACAATAAAAAATAAATATCCTTTTTCATGGTTCAAAGCTTTTCATGTAAACATGATTAAACTCCTTTCTCAGTCACTGGTGTTTGAATTTTTGGATAGCTGAAATCTGGGATACACATCTGTCGGATGGGATTTGTACAAGCACAGCAGATTTGTACAGGCACCCACAATGATTTGGCACTTGATTGGTAATCATTATCTCAGACAATAATGCTTCATTTCTAGGTTTTAAATTCCATTTATAACATAAATATGCAGCATTGGATAGCATGTGCTTGAAACTCTTTGTAAACGTGCCGTTGGAGTGTAACCTAGTTTTCAAAGTAAGAAAAGACAGAGGTTGTTCTCTGGATATCATCTGAAGATCAGACCGTTATTGTTATCTGCCTCCTTCGTGCTTTGCACTCCAGAAGTGTCTCCTTACAAGGAAAGGATGCGTCTCAAACTAGAGCACATATTTGTTCATGGATCAGGGGCCTAACTTCATAGAGAAATCTCTGACATAATCAAAAAAACATTACCCGACTTTAGTCTCTCATTCTTGTCATCACAACACATGCAGCTTTCCCCCTACAGCACTGTTATTTTATTTTTTTTTGCTTCTATTTTGTCAGAGAAGGACCTTAAATGTCTCAAATGCTTTGAAATATTGGCAAAAAAACATCTGTTTGAGTTGTCACTAAAGCAGTGGATATTGCTTCATTACAACGTAGGTGGCAAAACATTTTTAAGAGCTAATCCAAGGTGTCTGGGGGACAAATTAAAATTAATGAATAACAAGCTCACAGCAACAGATGCTGCCATTTGTAGGTCTCTAGATGGCTTATTTTTTCCCCACCACGTTGAAAATTTGAACATCTGCATCGCATCTGCATTTCCTTTCATTTGGTGAAGTCATCAATCAGTTTAGTAAAGATAAAGGGAACGATCCCATGAACATGACTCGACTAGGCTGAAAGCAGCACCTGTCTGCAAACTGAAGTTGTGCTTTAGATGCTAGCAGAGCTGCCTCTTTGTGTATGCATGTTGTAATATGATATATACAGGGAGGCTGTGGTAAAGCGTCATGCAGCAGGGATTTTTGCTGCAGCCTAAGATGCATTGAGTGTAAGAGAAATCAATACGGCTAAGCTGTCAGACCTCTGTAGTGGGTCAAGCCCCTGCAGATTACAATAGGCTACTGCGGTATTGTCAAATCAAAAGGATTTGTAGACACAGGATGAGATGCATTGCAGGACTGAGATAGTGCAGGTTGTGTGCATGTTTGTGTTTGTGTGTGTGTGTATCGGAGTTTGCATATCTGGATTCGAGTGGCATGGGAAATAAGGTTGTAGGACTTCTTGCGTGACGTTCACGTGTTCTCCCCGTGTCTCTGTGGGTCCAATCCTGCTAATACGACTGACATGGTGACTGTAAGTCGTCCATATTTGTGAATCCAAGTGTGAAGGTTCTTTGTCTTTCCACGTGACTCTCTGATGTACTGGTGACTTGTACAGGGTGTACCCCAACCCGTGCCTAATGTCAGCTGGGATAGGCTCCAGAACCCCCACTTCTCTGTACAACAGAAGTGTTTACACAAACTGAGTGGATGCATTTGTGGAAGTATTAATAAGAGCATGTTGGATTTGAGGATCAGGTCTAATAAAGATTTTCAGATCAGTAGCTGCTCGGCTGTTATCTTTGTATAATTCTATACTACTGCACCAAATGATATCACAAGGGGAATAAATGGTGAAATTAGGAATTCTCCGGTAGAATGTCTCAGGATTTTAACAAGATGTGCAAAAGATTGAAACTATTTCATGAGTCTAAGCTAATGTTTTCAAAGGGACACTATTGATACCCCGCTGTGCTCCAATGAAGACTTAAGATCTTCAAATTGTTGCGAAAGAAAAGATACCCTGTGGAGTCTGACTCATTTTAGTTTTATTCAAATCCACAGGGCAGCCAGGGATGTGCGATACTAGTGAATGCTAGTAAATGTTGTAAACGCCACACTCTATGACAGAGACGTGAAAGACGAGCTGTGTTTGTGTAGACGATGTAAAGGAGTGCAAAAGATTGATGGTGTGAATCCAAGTGTACCTAACTCAATCACATGCTAAGTAGCTCTATTGATCACTGATCACTGTGATTGTTTTACTGAATCCAGGACAGGAAGGACAAGTGGTTTCAGTTGAAATAACCTTGTGAACATCCAATGACAGAAGTCCAAAATGATGAGCGACTGAGTCTACAGAGGAACATCGACCCGGTCATGGATGTTCGCAACATATCCTTTCTCAATGAAGCGATAAAAGATCTATAGGAATGAACCCTTTTAACCTGAAAAATCACTGTCCTTCAAACTACGCCGTCACCTGAATGGGCTTTCAGCAAAAAATGGTCTGAAATACGATTATAATGTGTTATAATTATAATACAGACACAGATAACCCATTTTCCTCACCTAAGAAAAGGCTTGACAAGCAGATTGAATCATTTTATTTATTTATTCCATAAAGCTGCTGAGTAAAGATAGTCCTGCAAGTGGACGATGTGCGAATCTGGAACAGCGTGATAGGCCATTACTCAAATTAGATGCACAGTTAAAAGGCCTGCTGCCACTTGTCCAGATGTCAGAAGCGTTTATGAAAATCCCGAACGTGATTCAAACTTATGCAACCAACAAAGGACTTCTGTGATCACGGCTGCCTCATCATTACTAGACGAACATATGAGAGGGAAACAGCGACAAAAACCAGTGATAAGTACCCCAAAAGCTTTGCCTTAACCTGCAGAGGTGCTGGTGCGGTTCGGTCCGTTAGATGATTCCAACATGTGCTCTTCTTTTGGACGCCATGTCTTCCAGAGCTTACACAGGAGTGTGAGTCTTCTTCCTGTTGGTTAAAATGCAGGCATGACTCACTCACTCTGTTCTATGGTGCGATCTTCAGGCTACACATTTCTATTCCTCCACCCGTGGTCAATACGAAACCACTGATCCAGGAATTATCTTCCAGAGGCTACAGGTGTACTGGTGACAAAGCTTCTTCTTCTATCTCTCTTCACCTTTGCACAGACATCTTAACGTGGCCCGATCTGACCACACTTAGTCATTCTTGTTAAGGTCAACATTCCGCCTTCCTTCCCTCTCTTTTTTATCTGTCTCTCAGCCACTCGCCACATCACTTCAACGCCGCTGGCTGGAATGCAACTTGAAACTTGCAGAGACAAACACAAACAGAGGCACAACACTCAGCACAGGGCCAGCTGTGGGTCGAAATGAGGTCCATTCATCACTGTAAATTGATTTAAGGGAGTGAATGCATATGCTGACTTCTCCAATAAACTCAATAATACTTAATAACACCGGGACGCCTTTATCCAAAGTTCTTTTTTACGGTGGAGTTTTATTCCGAGGGAATAATGTGAGTAATCTTATTACGGCGAAAAAAAATGGATGCTAGTATCTCTATTACCAAATAAAAATGACAAAAGTGAAGAGGAGAAAGCTGAAATTATACTAGCAGTTAAGTATAGCTGACATCCTCTTTTTCTATTTCTGTTTTTCTTCATTCAATTTTGCATTGTTGCATTGTTCTGGACTATAATCATCTTGACTTGGAGGAAATGGCTTTTTACAAGGTTTCTGTTGGTTTTTGAGGCTTTGGCCCTGAAGGCCTTACAAGGGGGCGAAGGCTCAACTGTGCTATTTTATCTCCATATATAGTCAAATAGCTAGACCACAAAGTCAGGGCAGACTGCCTGTCTGGTGTGGGACTGGGTGTGGCCCCCACTGCCTGCACACTAGTGGGTAGAAAGTCGGATGGAGGGTGCTCTGGTTTGTCGTATAAACTCTCACTCTTGCTTATTTTATGTGTCTTCAGAGCATGGACTGAACATGGAAACACACGAACCGCTTTTGACACCATTCTGCTTCGACACATATCTCGTAACCTAGATGCTGTCGCATTAAAATTCACCCTGTTGAATATTTAGACAATATTGCATCAAAACCTCCTGCTGCTTATGTTTACAACCCAGGCCGCATTGTGAGCCCCGCAGTGCCTGTCTAGTAGCAAATGTTTTCACGGCTTGCCTGGTCATAAGGTATTTAAAGGAATGAATTAAAGTTAAACAGTATTTCAAGGAAAAAAAAACAAAAAAACTGAGTTCCCCATTTCTGGAAGGAAATCAAGAGTGACAGCAGAATTTGCAAGAGTCTGTCAAAGATGGTGGGAGAAAAAAAGGGGGGGGAACACTTCTGGAAACACTCTTTTTTTGGGCCAGATGAGATGTTTTTAAACTTATTTACCTTAATTCTACATGCTGGGCTTACGCTAGCCATTCGCCACTTCGCCATAGGCGATGTAAATTCCAGATTGGCTACAAGGTTTTTAGACTGTGTAGCCACAGTGGCGTTCTTATTTCTATGGAAAAAAGGCTAAAACTTACAACTTTTTCGCTCGTTGGCGGCACTCGCTGTTTCCGCTAGTGAGTGGCGTTAGCCCCGCTATTTCTGCTAGCGAGTGGCGCCAGCGGCGAATTGGTGTAAGACAAGGTGAGGACGATCGATCAAAAGAATCCAGTGTTTTCTAGCAGAGTTTGTGTTAAAACCCTCATTAATAAACAAATGGTGAATGCTGAGAGGGGGGAGGAGTGGTGACAGACCGATCAGAAGGTCAATGAAAGATATTATCAATACTTGTCTCAGACTTTTGATCCCTATGACCGGCAGGAATAACCAGTAAAACTTACAAGTAAACATTTTGTATGACTATCTTCACATAGTGAATGCAAGTTTTCAATTGATGAATCTCACATTCATACCTGCATAAAGTAGGACAGAAATAAAGATAGTTCAGCTTGAACTTTAGTGTATTGTTGTAGATAAACTGAACAGAAGATTTTGCCCTCAGAATGCACCAGCATGCAGGAAAACAACCCCATTTTCTAAAAAATTTCCCAGGGGAGGCCACCCATACCCCCCCAATGAGTGTCGGTCGTCCGCACGCTGCACCACTGTCTTGGACACAGAGTGTGGCTTTTTGTGGCTTGCTCGATTCTTTTACACTGAGCCACAGTGGCTTAGTCATACTAGCTCCTAGTGCAAGCCCAGACATGCATGAAAAGATTCTCCTCTGGCATAGAAAGGAAAAGACGGAGGGCGCACAAAACAAAAGGAAGAGGGAAAGAAAAGTGCGTACATGAGGAAAACAAGTCAGAAAGATTGATGATGTGAAAAGACAAATTAAGTAGGTTTACTCCCAGTACGCTCATCCTAGAAAATGGTTGAGGTTTGAACTTCAGGTTGAATCTTTTTTACCCCACCTCACTCTGGGGGCTTTGTGAAGACACAGCATCCGACAACAGAAGACTTTCATAAACTACTAAGAACCGATGTCTCCACTTTCTGTATGCCATCATTTTATAGGAGTCCCCTTACAATGTTTTCTTGTAAATGCTGCTCTGCTCCCAAAAAAAAAGGAATTAAAGAAGCGAAACATAAAAACTGTCACGGCAGTTGAGTCGAGTGTGTGAAAGAAGCAGGAGTAGTTATAGATATTACATCTTCGGGAGGATGATATTGGTGGAAATTGGGTATTTTAGCCTCGCGCTTTTTGACACCTGGAGGAAAGTGTGAAGAGACATTATGAATTCATAGACTTCAGGGAAGTAAATGAGCTCCTGTCACCTGGAATTCACGCGAGACAGAAATCACTTACAATCAATGGATTCTTTTTCTGCGCCACTTCAAGCAAAAGTCACCAGTTTTTTCTGCTCCTCTTCACCTCCCCTTCATCCTACCAATAAAAAAACATTCACCCTTATGTTTGATCACATTTTATAGCCTTTATTGAAGCTTTTGTCCCATCCTTTATCTAACTGCACCATAAATAAGTTGTAACCATCTCTGAAGAAACACCAGGACTCGACCCATAATGGCAGGGTTTGGAAAGTGGATCTATGGGGGACCCCGCTGGTCCACTTCACGAGAGTCAACATCAGGACTCCTACGGCATCAAGTTCCAACTGGGGGATTCAAACAGGATGGATGCACTTGGGGGTGGCACCACTGAGACCTGCATCCATCCATCTTTTGGCCTGTTGTCAGCAGCCCAGAGCAGCCTGTGCTTGTCATCCACCGTCTATTCCTGCTGCAACAGCTGGGGCATTATTGTAGCTTATGTGTCTGATCCATTCCCCTCCTGTTTGATCCCATAATAACAGTCACAAAGGCCGTCTCATTTTACTTACAGTCTGCGTGACTTCTTTATAAACCCCCCCGCCCCCCCAGACCAACAGCAGTTGCCTGATGCCTTCGTGTCATTCCATTGTAACCGCAAACCTAAACTACGTTGTGTATTTGTCTGACTTCCTTCTATTCTGCTGGTCCTTGCCCCCACCCCCCCCCCCCCCTTATCCCCACTACCCCCCACCCCCCCTATTCCCACAATTTCTCCACACTTCAGTCATCTGATACCCTTGATGGAGATTTCCCCCCTCAGGCCCAAGGCTGAGCAGTTCTTGCATGGCCCCTCAAAAAAAACTCCTCTTGCAAAGCAGGGTCCGTGGCCCCTCCTGCTCAGGAGGTCACACCGTCCCACACAGATGTTTCATGTCGGTGCGTTCTTGTTTTCTCAAGCAAGTCTTATGGAAAGGCTCTACTTTTCCAAATTTACTCAGCTGCTTCTTCATTTCATTCAATTACAGTGTGGAATGCAGTCGAAAGCCCACCTTAACGCGACGCCTGCGTCCGCTGAGGGAAGCTGCAAAGTGGGATTCCAGCTCAGATTGCTTATTTTAAGGGGGTTCGGGGGTTAAACACGGTTGAAAGAGACGTTCTCTTGAAATATAAGGCTGCACTTCTACGCATCGTCTGGAGAGTGTGTTGAAAAGCAACGATCGCAAAGTCACCCGCGTTGCCTGGAGATTGGTTTGTTAAACTTGCAAATTACATTTCCAATGAACGGACAAAGTCTGCTGGTTTTTCCAGTAATAGCGAGATGAATTATAATTTAGAAGATTAAATGACAATCAGGGAACTGTTTAAGATTATTTGGGTTTGATTAGAAGCTCTTGTTGGATTGTTTGGGTTGGTTACACCCGATCGACATTGATAAATGATGTCAATAGCAAAATCACTGATGCGTTTGTACGAACACGCCTCACTTATAAAATACAAATTCCCCCAATGTGCACCGTTTGATAGATCAAAACCCGAAAAGCAACTGCTGATTATTTGTGTGTTTGATTGCTTTTGAAACATTATACCCATTAATAATCATATTTATTCATAGTATACAATTTGGTTTAATTATCCTATTCTCATTATTTTTTCTTCAGCTCCAATAATTATATTTCTCCTCACCATATCACTTTTTTACAGGTTGCAGGCCTTTCATAATTGATGTGTTTAATCCTGGACGATGAATCTATTAATATCGTCATGTAAATTACTCTGGTGTCATGAAAGCCACATATGTTTATCACACCGGAGCTTTTCTAATAAGGGGGAGTTAGCGTTGTATCAGACAAAAGTTGGGACTGTTTTGGGTTGGGTTTTTTTTAAACGTGAGCTGTCGTCCGTTGCAAACGTGCCAAAGTCAAAACAAGAAAAATAGAAGAAAAATATTGTTTCATCATTTGAAGTTGCAGAGAGGAGCAAATTGAAATATCTGGGACAAGTGAAAAAAAAAAAAAAATCTATCGAAGCTGTCAGAGCGGTTGTTTTAGCATCTGCTCCGTCGTTTTTAAGGCTTCTTCACCCACTTCAAAGTGATGCTTCTGATCCTCCGACAGAGGTTTGGAAATAAAATTTTGATCCGTTCTGCTAATTTCTAGTTAAGCAAACATGTCGTAAATACTTCTTCCAAATGCAACTGCAAACTCTGGAATGGGAAAATTACAAGCAACAAAGAGGCAGACTTGGTGGGCTTTGCACTGGCGAGCGCGGTCGTGTTAATTGTTGTGTCACAGAGTTACGTTTCATTAGGGGGGCTCGATAAGAATGCATTGCTTGAGCTACTTTCCCCCCCCCTTCTATTGATTCCTGTCCCACAACCACAGCGTATTAAACGTTTAGGTTTCATGTGGTCACTTTCCTGCAGCTCGACAGAACATTTATTGGTGATTTCTGACCTAGACAGGAATGTTGCTTCTTTAGCCCCAACCTCATCAATTACCAGCCGACCCCCAACCCACCCCACCACTGCTTGCACCTATTTTTTGAACCCCACCGAGGAGTCCTGCGCTCATGACGTCATCAAACAATCACACAGAGGCAATTTATATTTTAAATAAATTACACTGAGAAGCAGCGACAATTAATTCAAGAGGTCAATGCTTAGTGGACCAATCGTTAAATGCATAGATTGCATTCAAGAAGGTGCAGTCGTTGCTGCACCTTCTTGATGTATTTTTACCCAGAAGTCAACAGTGCATAGTTGAGGATGAATGTGACATTTCCATTTGCCTGTTTTAGAGAAAGAGAGAGAGGGGGAAAAAAAAAAACCCAAAGCACTTGACAAAAATATGCCACAAATTAATTTGCCTTAATTATAGCTGCTTTTCAGCACAACTGGTGGTAAAAAAAAAAAAAGAAGAAGCCATGCTTGAACACATCACTGTTATTACCTTATATAGAAGCAATTATCTAAAGCTGATGAACAAACTACCTTCCTTGCAGAATTTTGTTCAAAGTATTCTATTTTGTGTGTGTTTTCGTTGATGCCGTCCACAATGAAGTGGGGAGGAGAATACACGGAACACCCTGTAACACCGGTCACATGATTGTCAGGGTCACTGGTAGAGGGGGAACAGGTTTAATTGACAAGAGTGCAATTAGAGACATTACTGCAATTATGCATCCAGGATACAAGAGTGGAACTCCTGCATACTAATCAGCCCAGACGGCTTTTGAATTCGGTCGTCTCAGTTTCCTGTTTATCACGGCATCAAAATTGAATATTAGAAGACATTTATAGCACCAAAGACAGGGTGGTTTAACTTCACAGAAAAAAGGAAATAAGACTGTTATAGATATAAGAGGGTAGGTGGGCGGAGGTGCGCGTCTCTGTTTGCGTCCTGTTTTGTGGTCATCATTAGATGTTGCTACAGGTGTAAACAAGAAGATTGCTGTTAACGCCGGCCTGGAAATGAATGTTTTCGCTGTTATAATATC
This sequence comes from Antennarius striatus, assembly GCF_040054535.1. Lineage (NCBI taxonomy): Eukaryota > Metazoa > Chordata > Actinopteri > Lophiiformes > Antennariidae > Antennarius > Antennarius striatus. Next base: position 14,583,480 of record NC_090796.1, on the reverse strand, counting down.
CGATTAAGTCCGGGGGATATTTTTGATTTCCTTGGTCAATTTGTTTGACCTGACATAAAAGACTGGAGGCAACAGAAAGAAAAAGGAAACCTTCAGTCGAGTGCAGACCTCTTCGCCAAAGCCTAATCATCTCCCCAGGTAGAGTAGCTGTTATTCTAACGCACGACGTCGCACCGGCTGAAAGAATAGTTCAACGGATGGCGCTGTGTGAGCTCGCAAGAGCAAAATGCTCATGATTAGTTTGTACAGGTTGATCCATTGATTATAAAAAATGTTTGTCACAAACAAACAAATAAACAAAGGGACTTGGAGGGAGGTGGCAATAGAAACTTGATTTCCACACAGGATGCTTTAGAAAATTAAACTACCTTTTTTTTGTCGAACTAAATTGCCTACCAAACATTAAAAAACTCCCAAAAAAACCAAAAAACATTCAGTGAACAGCCAAGATATTCCCGTTCCACATTGCACAGGTGAAGATGTTATAATGAGATGATCATTCTGATAGATCAGGGGTGTCAAACTCATTTACACCTCGAAGGGCCAGATGTCACTTATATTATTATATAAATGTAACTCAATGTAATGTAAAATAAATGTAACTACTTCTTAAAGTTAAATAACTCTGAATTTATTACTTATTCAAGTTACAAACATTACAGTTACACGGAAGCCCCCGTGCCTTGAGTTCGACACATAGAGGAATTCCCAAGCTATCCTTCACAACCGGACACACTTTCTATTAAAGGAATCTTACTAGGATTTTCCTCTGTTCAACATCACATCAATAAAAGACTCCAAAAAAAATCACCGCAGATTTTTTCTTTGCACAGAAGGAACAAGAACTGAAAAGTGACTCCGATCCCTCAGGCAGCGCTGCATTAAAAAAACCCAACATGACTCTATGAGAGATATGACCGCACAGATTCCAACACTTCACAAAGGCATTATCAGTGAACACAGCTTGTCACAGCATTGATAAATTCGAGGTAAGACTCATGTCATGGAAGGGGGGGAAACCCAATCATCATCAACATTTAGAAACACCGGCCACAGTAAATCACAGATGTCATGTCCTCCAGGATGAAGAAGAAGAGGATAATTTGGATTGTTACCAGTGAACATTTCATTTTGCAGCATCTGCAATGGTTTGTGGGGGTGTTAAGTACCCGTGGACGCACTATTAAGGCTACACTAGGGTTTTGGAATAACATATGCTACCAGATGATTTATTTTCCAGAAACACACCTTATTTCAGCAACAGTAGTAAATGAGTGAAGGGACATGGCTGGCCTCCATGTCGTCCAGACATGGCTTATTAAAATGTGCTGCACAAAAAAAAAAAAAGCCAAAATAGTTGGGTAAAATGAATTTTCCTTCCAAAAAGAATTTTCATTTTCATCCCTTTTGTAATGCAACGAAGGTAAATTAACCAAAAGAAAAACGCAGCGTAGTTTATCAGATTAGATTACACCGTGCTTCAAATCTTTCAGGGATCGCAAACATACAATAAGCCTTTGATTTATGGAGACGAAATGGTGAAGGAAAGATAGGAAGGAACGGGAAAACTAGATTTTGGTGAACGATTTACAAAATACATCAACGTGAGAATGTTGCATTGAGGTCGAAACGCCGCCATAAATCACGGCGAACGAGACAATAGCAGTAAATGGGTTTTAAAAGCGGGAGAGAAGCCGTGTGGAGGGAACAACAGATGTGCTTTGATTGGCCTGACCCATGGAATGCAACCACAGAAAGAGCAGTTATGGTGACCCCCAAGCTTTGCAATTTGATCCCTGTGGCACAAGACTATCTCCTGTGGACCTTTTCTTTCAACCACCAACACCCCCAGCTCCCACTCACCCCTTCAAATAAAAAAAACAACAACAAAATCCCCATCTAAAGACCTTTCTGGGTGCTTCAGACCACTCCAATCAGCAGGAACACGTCATCCAAGTCTGAGCTAACTCACTCTTGTTCACCCTGCATTAGCCCAAGCCTGGAAGTCAGCTAATGACTGCCTTTGCTCCTTTTGTGTTTTTTAATTCCTGCTGAAACTGAATGACGTTCAAATTGTACAGCATTTATACCTTTGCTCTTCGACCTTCTGATCATGATCTGACCATGTTGTTATACCTCCTGTCTCCACCCTTTTCCTCTTTCATGCACGAACTAACTATATTTAAATCCCCTATCTCCCTTTCCTTGGGCGGCCTCGTGCAGACAGCATTCTTTTCCAGTCGCACTCGTTCAGCTGTCGTCTGTCCTTGTATATTGCACCTGTTTTTCTCTCTGTAGTCTCAAACTGAGTCGTCTGTATGTCTGCATTCTGTCTTGCTTGTCCGTCTTTGGGGGTTAAGTTTGGATCCTTTCTTTCTGAAGCATAACTTTAATATAAAATAACTCAAAAATGAATTCTTAAAACAGAAAGCAAGACAACAGGTTCACTTAAGCACTTTAGTTCCAAATCTCTGACATACATAGCTCTGTCTCTAACTGCCTTGTTGAATGTTTATTGGTGCCTAGCATTAGCATAATGTTAATTTACATAGGGCAGAAATGTTCCAGGTAATTCAATCTATATGTAAAACACTATTTCGAGTGAGTCAGGAGGCCATCTACAGCTCAGCTACCTCATGGTGCCTGGAGCACCTACATTGTCATAAATATAATATAGCCTACAATTAGACTGGGTCCACGGCCATATTTAAAAACCAAAAGTCAATCCTGTGCAGAGAGACAAGGCATAAATCACCCATTGCATTCTTGTAAAAATGTTATTTTTGGTTTACCTTAACATCTTAAACTCATCCACCATGAAGGGAATCCTTACCGTTCCATCCAGCGGGTTGTGGATTACAGCTCTGACCTGAGATTACTTCCTCCTACATTGGTTTTTACGTAGGCAAGGCATCATCATCCTGTAACGCTGCTCCGGTTGCTGATTTCTTATTCAAACAAACCATAATGCCATCATCATAATAATCTCCTACTCATCCTTGAATTGACAGCTGACTCAATTTTAATCCACCGACTCATCGTTTCTTTTTTATTATTCAATTTACACCCATTGTTTTATTTTCAACCCAATTTTTTTTTTTTTTTTAGGCTTGTAGTTGGCCACCGTCTCCTGCGTCTTTTGTTTCGTCTTATAGGAAACCAATGAATAATTCACTGAGTCATACATAATTTAGGGAAGCAGCCAGATATTTACACAACCCTTTGTGTCACTGAGGTTTGTTTGGTGGCATATTAAATAATTGTTTAATATATCACATTGACTGGGAGTTGGGAGCCGGGGTCTCGCCTGCAGCGGTGCCTGATATTTCTGATTACCGGGCTGAACATCATATACCTTCCTTCAGTGGTAGACTTCACATGCCTGCCAGGGAAAAGTTGCATTTAGTTCACATCACTGAAGTAGAGAGTCAACGCAATGTCAGAAATTCATTTTGTAAGGGTTGGGGCTCGGGGTGCGTTCACCTCATGCTATCGTGGCTTCAAATTTGCTCGGCTGTCTGAGAATTATTTTATTCAAAGCTTTCGGAGGACGCAGCAAGATATTTGCTGTCCATTTCGATCCAACAACCAGTTTGACTGTGGGAGTCGCTCCGAGCGTCACTAGATTCAAGACGCGAGTCATTTAAAAAAAAAAAAAAAGCCCTAGTTGAGTGTGTGTGTGTGTGTGTGTGTGTGTGTGTGTGTGTGTGTGTGTGTGTGTTTGTTTCAGGGTACGGCTTCCCATTTAGTTCTTTTACTTGAGTAATGATTGTGTGATAAACGGGTGTTTGCTTTTCTGGATGCATCCCAGCAGCATCAACACCAACACAAACACACACACACGCACAAAAAGCAATAAAATCCTATCCTCCGGCAGCTTCACCTAACATCCAAACATCCATTGTTGTACCCCCTGGTGTGGGTGTTTATGATGAGTGAATGTCTTTGCCAGGTCCTATTTAATGAACTACTTTTTTCATGCACATTTTTCATAAAGAGATTTTTCAATTCTGTCCATGTGTTGAGTCTCTAGGGGAACATAAGTCAAGTATTTGTGCATGGTGCCAATTATATTTTTATTGCTTACAGGGGAATTGCTAAATTCATCCCTTTCCCTCGTTTCTGATGGTGCCACTGTGGTGTCTTTAATTAAATCAGAAAAAAAACAAATTATTACTGGAACTGTATCATATCTGAACTTTTACCCACCCTTAGATCATAGTTGAATATCTACCCGAGGAGGCCCTTAGCTTCACAGTTTATTGCTGTCTTCTCACTCCTCAGAGTCCATGAGGTCCGTGTGGTTCTGTCCTCTCACATGTTCCTTTTGTACTCAAAGACTAATTGAAAACTTGCTGGGAATTATACTTTAAACTGTACATATGCAGTGTGAAATATTTAGTTTGAAATTAGGAGAAGAGAACTGCTGAAGTACATCTCGGCCTTCCTCTCCAATGGTAACCATTACCCTCAGTTAAGTAACATTCACGCTGCTTAAGTCTTTATCTCACTTGTGGAAAGTGATGAAAAAGACCAGACTTTAAAAACGCAGTCTCTTTGTCAGACTTTGCGAGACTGCACTTGAGAAACAAGTTCAAGTGCTATGGTAGCATAAAATTAAAGCGATCTTGGATCAGAAGCTCCATAAGTTGATTAGCTCTTGTGGTAGCTCCAGCAAGTGACAGGGCAGTTATAACGCCGGGGTACAAGGCGCCACCAAAGGATTGCAAATCCCACTGGAACATAAACAATTGAGTGTGAAAAACAAAGGGGCATCTGGAAACTTCTGTTCCCTCTTTGGTATGTGAGAATGGTATGGAGAACGTCTGAATGAAGGAAACAGGTGGGAAGGTGGAGGGTAACAATGTAGATGAGTGGAGCATGCAAATCTAGTGACAGAGGGCAGAGGATTCATTAGATACCCCCATTGCTGGATGTGTAGAGGCAGTATTGTACAGGGGAAACATTAAAAACACCATGGGCACAACTTTAGAACATATAAAACATAAAAACACAACACCTGGATGTGGCAAAAGAAAAGAAGAGGGGGAGAAAAAGTGTGGAAAATGTCAAAATAAATGAGAGCAATGGGAAACCAGAAGAAGGGAGGAAGAGGAGGTCTAAGAAGAGATGAAAGAAGTGTGAGGCATGCAGCAGTGGTGGAAAGTGCATCGGAGAGTGAGGAGTGACAAGTCCGTGACAGCTGCAGCATCATTAGTGCATTAGGATCAATCCTCCAGACTCTTATTTGCAGTCTTTGCCCATACAGAGGCCTGGTGTCATTTATATGAGCACGGACATACAGTTTCTGCAGCAACTTACTTTTCCCACAGTTGTGATGTCTCATCTCTCTTCCACCTACACATCTCACCAACACCGCCATGCGTATGTCTCTTGCTCTGCATGCACTCGCCTGATCATTTCCTCGCTGATCTGAAGCTAAAGGTCAGCGCCGACGGATGTCGCTCCTCAGAGGTCCGTCTTTCTTCTTTGACGACTTAACATGAGATTTTTTTTTTTCTTAACCACAACCCTTATCCATTAAGGGCAACGTCACCTATGTGTGTTTATGTGTTGTTGCTGTTGCCTGTCACACCCATGTTGTTGTGGCTATTGGTTTATCAGTTCCAGACTGCAGGCAGTATATTTCCAGAAACTGTGGGTTTGCGATTAAAGCTCCCTTTACCACCCTAAGCCAGGCAGCTGGTAAACTGTGACAGCAGAGTGTGGTGACATCCCAGCGGATTTGCAAAAGTGCTCAGGCACACACAAAAGAACTTGTAGTAGGCTTACTGTGTGCAGAAACATTATTGAAAGTACTGTGTTCAAATAGCATGCATGGATTTGCATATAGTCGCATACATGCATTACATTTGGCTGCCTACCGCTGATGATTTTACACATTTATGGCCTGTGCTGAGTATATGGATGATAATAAAACCATGCTTATGTCATTAATGTAATGTATATTTCTTGCATTATACATGTGCACCCATCCCTGATGTGCTGTCCTTTCTCACTCTGCTGAACATCGTGTTTAAATTTTATAATTCTGGGCTTTAAACAATAATTGGAACAATGTAAATGTCAAAAGCGACATCTCATGTATTTGGGGAATCCTATTCTTTTAATCTACAGGGAGGAAAAGCCTGTGATTTCCTTGTTGGGTTCCTCAATTAATTCCCGTATCTGTTTTCCAAACTGCAGAGTTTCAGCTAACAAGAGGAGAAAAGTGTCCTCTTGTCACGCAGAAGGAGGGAAATTGGTTTTAGATATGACTAAAACAGAGCCTACTGCTTCATTTACAAAACGAGCGCTTTGGTTGCCATGTATAGCTGAGACAACTGTGCATCAATGCGCACAAGATCTCATTGGTTCCTTTGTTGTAGGAGTGGATTGGTTGGCTAAAGGACTGCAAAACGATTAGAATTAGAATGGATTTCCGTTGAATTTATTTATGTAGTGCCAAAACAAGTTATATCAAGGAAAAACAGCTCAAAACTGACTCTTTAACCGACAGTGACCCAACAATCCACTTGGCAACAGTTGCCAGGAAGACTACCTTTTAACAGGAAGTAACCCTGAGTAGATTCAAGACTTAAGGTGGAACCAGAGTCATCTCGACATCTGAGCATCTATATATGATCTCCTATTCATCTGAAATGAAGAGCCACATACTGCAAAGACAGAAAAGCCAGTTTTGCTCAGTGCTTTCGAACACATGCAGGAAACATCTGCAGCGTCAGTGCATTTGTCTGAAGTGGTGACGCTGGAGGCTTGACTTGGTGGACAAAGCCCCACTCGTAGGTGACTCACGCTGTTTCCCACTGGGCTGTCTGAATCAGTATAATGGCCTTAACAGCAGCTGTGTCTGGTGTGTGCGTCTGTGCATTGGTATGCCTCAAAAAAAAAAAAAAAAAGAATCCCAGCTTTCCTCGTCTTCCCCCCCAGCAGACGTGTATAGCCCCCCTTCATCTCTAATTGCCTCCACCTCACACATCATTTGTGTTTCTGCCATAAAAAGAAACATTGAAACCCTACCACTGGGGATCCATAACCATTTTCCAGCCTATATGCTTTTTATTGCCATATTTAAAGCCTTCATAAATATAGAGCAAAGCATTAGGGAAAAGAGATCTACTGAAGAAACACAGCCAAGGCACCTGCTGATATTTCTGTTTTTAATCGGGCAGACAGATCAGTAAAATGGCAGGCAAACAGTCGGATGGCCGCCGAAGATGGGAGGAAACTGAGTCAGCAGTGAAAACAGCTTCCAGAGATGGTACATGACTCGCCGTGGAAACGAATCAAAGATTGGATTCCATATTAAAACTCACTATAGGAACACAGAAAACCGTAATCAGATGAAACAAGTCAGTCTGTGTCTGTGTGTGTCTGAGTACGCATGCATCAAAAATGCATTATCTCACACGCATTTTACTCGTCTTTTGTCTTTCATTCGCTCTGCGGGTCTCATTATGCACAGGTTTATGTACTGCTGGAACGCACGCACAAAAAGCCCCACGCCCCCACATTGTTTAGCATACAGCAGACAACATTGTTCTGCATGAATCTCAAGGTCAACGAGTTCCATCCCTCACAGACTCAACACAAACGGAGGCAGTGATGCATGCACCGACATCACTCGGACGTCCACACACTTGACATACGTTCGCATGCAGAGTTGCACTCACAAGAGGACAGAAATTTATCAATACAAAGTAAGCATTTACAGATGTGCACTGACCCCAGTAACAAGCTCTCCAATAAAAGATGCATACAGACCTCCTGCCTCATGTCCAGCAGCTGAATATTGCATCTCTCCCACATGTGACTTACAAACTCTTTGTCTTTTCCTACCAGTGAAGTATGTTAGTTTGCATGATGGTTTTATTTTGAATGAACATGAACGTAACATATTATATTTTTTAAATCACAGTAAAGAACCAATGGCTGTAATTTAAATAAAGCTTAACGCTTGCAGAACGAATTTATTCTGTGATTCATTTTAGTGTTAAAAAAGACTCAAGGTCATACTGCATCTTTATTACTGATGTATTAAACAATGCGGTCTCGGTAATTCAATATCAGTCTGTTCAAAATTAAACATTGTCTGAGAATTTTGTTTTTTTTCCCTTTAGCCTATCTGGACTTAAAGTGCTTATTTCACCTTTTGTGCTTTAAATTTAACACAGTGGGCACTATGAGAGGGAGGCTTTTTAAAATTCACTGACCCATTGGTCTGTTCATTAATGCACAATTGAATTAAACAGCAAATTATGCTAAATAGATAAGAAATGACAAAATTTCTGTCTTCAATTAAAATTCCAGCCGTATCTCTGTGCATTCCTCTTTGAGGTCTGGTGAAACGCCATTGTGTCGCTCTTTGACGATTTTGTGTTTTTGGTTTTACCTTCACACCATTTCTGAATTTGCAGCATATTTTCGTATTCAATTTCATTCTTCTTTAAATTTCTTTTTTGAATCGTCGTCGCTGCAGCAGGTAACTCCTGGAAATGCTTTGACCTGTAGTATTGTATTTTTGCTTGTTGGCCACCTTTTAAATATCCCTAAAAGGTTTTGGGTCCCAGAAAAAAAAAGATCTATGATAGAAGTAGGAAACGAAACAGTAATAATAATTAATAATCTTTAGAAATGACCAATACTTCTGTGCTTTATCAATCTAACCCTGACACAGACGCTGGTTTGGGTTTGGTGAGTTGGGTAAAAAGGACGATCAATAGCCTATGATTTGTTTTTTTGGGGGTCATTGCTGAGCTAACAGCTCTCCATCCAACCAATGAACTAGCCGGGATGTTCTCCATGACAGAGGTGAGAAGCAATGAATCTCTGAAGGTTGAAGATTCATCACGGCTTTTGAAAATATTGTATTTAGACCCCTCTCAGGGTTGCGTTGTATTGCATGTGGGTTTTTCAGTGGCTTTCATAGAGAGATGTTCCTTTCAAGCCTCAGCGGCGCTGCGCTGCTTTTTAGCTCATTAACGAATTTTGAGTATCCGTCCGCTTCACTTGCCTTCTCTCAGCGAGACGTCGATGGAAGACAAAGGAGACGACTTTCATCGCTGCTCAGTTAGAGGTGTCTTTTCTTCTGGTGGTGAAACAGGAAGGCTGGAATGTGTGTTTGTTGGAGTACATGATGGGATGTGTGCTCACAGCGTTAGCAGGCTGGGCCTCTGGTTGAAGTTTCCTATCTTCTTGTTAAAGACTTAGCCGAGGTTACCCAACACCTCACAAGTCTTTTACAAGTCTCTTTATAAGATCGCCTGTGCATCAGATGGTTGATGGTTCAAGTCCCAGTTCTAATGATCAGTTGGCATCCGGCATGTTACGAATGTTTGTGTGGAAACACAAATTCTGTCTAGTGTTATAAAGAAGCTTTGGGTGGTCAGTCAGCTGAGAAAGAATATATTTACCTTTCGTGGGAAATAATGAGCTTACTGTCTCGTTGTTTTTGATGTCCAAGTGTCAAATACCAGTTATTATTGTATTCCATTTTCATTGTTCTCGACTTTCCTTCTCACTTCCCTAATTCCATCACGTCCATTCCATTATTTCCAGCTCCCCCCCAACTAGTTACCCCCGTTGTCTCTCTCCAATTCTCTGTCTCTCTCTGCCCTCTCCCTCTCACTCGATTCCCTCTCCGCTAATTCTAATTAAAGACAAGAAACGTCATCTTTTATTAATGAGGCTGTTAATGAAACAGAGGCTGCTTTTGTCAGGGACAAAAGTTTCCAGCAATTAATTCTCTGCAATTAAAGTTGAGGAAAAAGACTCTCCCAAAAGAGTGATTCCCCCACGGTGTGTGTCTGTGTGTTGTGTGTATGTATGTGTGTGTGTGTGTGTGCATTTACCGGTATGTGTGTGTGTGTGTGTGTGTGTGTGTGTGTTTAACATATGCCATCCTTGAGACTAGAATCTATAGAAAGTATGGAACTCCTGTCTTTTCACAGGTACGAGTTTCCCCTTTGGCTAAATCACTTAAAGCAGTTAAGCAGTGTTTTCTTGCTTATTAGCATGGACAGTTTATTTCTTCTTCATGCATGAAATTAGTTTGTTTTGTTTTTTTTACTTGTTTCATGGATTCATTTCATTTTAAGAAGATAAGAGATGTTTTGGACTCTCAGGCCAGGGGCAAAAAGGGGTGAATCCATGTCATTATTCATGGGGAACATTGAGGGAACACATCCAATCAAACACGATCTGTCGACGCTGACTGGACCTTATGTTTTCAACATATTCCGTTTCCATTGTCAAACATCCATCCATTTTGGGTAGCTGCAGGGTCGCTGAGGGACCTGGATTCTATCCCAGCTGACACTGGGCGAGAGGTGGGGTACACACTCCACAGGTCACCGGTTCATTGCAAGACCGACACACAAAAACAGTTTTTAGAGGAACCAGTTCACCTCTACTGCATGTTTTTGTGTATGGTTTTTTTTTGATGGTGGGAGGAAGCCGGAGGACACGGAGGAGCCCACGCTCCAAAAGCAGACAAACTCCACACAGACAACTCAACAGGTGGACCCGAACCCAGAACCTTCAGCGCCTTTAAGTCCTTAAAGATCTCATAAAATCTAAAGATAAATCTGTAGCATAATTATTTTTAACATGAATGAGATTATAAATATTTTTTTCTCTCTCAAAAAAAAGTTAAAAAAAACTATTCTCAAATAAAATCAGTAAAATTCTGATTTCCGATGCAGCTCAATCCAGCCAACGGAGACTGTGGGGTCTTGGAGGAGATTTGAACCCGACTGGGTTCCATTCTTCTCCTCTTCGTTTTTAAGATTTAAGTCAAACTAAAAAAAAGAAGAAGCTCAAGACAGGTTTTCGGCATCTTTCAAACTTTAATTTTTTCACTTGTTGCTTGCTCACATGTTATTTGTTGTATGTTTACAGGTCCTCACACGTTCTTCTCATCATTCCTTTCAGCTATACTTTGTTGTGCTGTGGCTGACTCATTATTTAACAGCCTTTCCGGCCCCCGATGGGGCCCCTCTAGTTTGGGGTTCGCCAAGAGAGGAGACCCCCGGTGCGACGGTCCATGTCGGACTCGTGAAGCCTGCTCTCTATCATGCTTTTCATTCTCAGTGAAGAAGGCAGATTATAGGGCAGACTAATGAATATCACTCCAAATGAATGACCCCAGCTTCCAATCCCACTGCTACCCTCTTCTACCCCATGGGCCTATCTGGCCCCACTAATGATTAAATACCACACATTTATTCTTTCTTATTATTCTCTTTCACCTGCTGCACTTCTACCTCACCTCCTCCTTTCTTTCAAACCAGCTTGTTAATGTCCTAGATGAAAGAAAATCAAACATGTTATCCCAGCTACTCTCTAGATGGATGGATGGATGGATGGATGGATGGATGGATGGATGGATGGATGGATGGGTGCGTCGCTGATTGTTTTTTTTTTTCTTAAGCAGCCACGAGGAGCAGTGTAATGACGTTCTCAGAGGTTTGACAAGGTGGATCTCGCTGCTGCATTGTGCTTATTGCTGGCTGGGGTGGTTGGAGGTAATGTGATTTCTGACTGAAGCGTGGCGAGAGGAGGTTGAAAAATGGATGCCCGCAGACCGTTGGGCTTTTTCTCAGTGTGTGTGTGTGTTTTTCAAAAGAAAGAAGGAAGAAAGATGTGGCATCGCTCATGTCAGTTTTATGCTCCTGCAATATATAGAACAAGCCTGATTGTGTGTAATGTCGATTTGTGTGTGTTTGTGTTTGCGGGCCCGTTTCTTTTTTTTTTTGTTTCTTCCTCATGTCATTCCTAGACTTTTCAGCACCCGAGGCAAGTTGTGATTCCTTGGTATCTGATTTGGCACCCCCCTCCACACTACCTCATAACTTCTTCGCCCTGAAGGAAACAAGAATTTTACAGCCTGTCCTTTCTGTCCATCCATTGCCTTTCCCCTTCCGGGTTCCGATCCGGTGGGTGCCCGTCCATCACAAGGCAGGAATGAATGTCCAGAGATGCTTCAATTCGTCCCTACAGGCGCTGAGATGCTACTGATGAGACGGCAGACACCCCACAAAGCATAAACGCCCTTTTCCATAAAACGTCGGTATTACCTTCCATTGACCCCCATGGAAAATAAAGTTGGATTATTTTAATCTATGATTACTTCATATCACTTAATCTGATATGAGAGCGTGTCGCCTCTGCTGTCTTCTATCTGTGTTTGCCGTTTTTCTCGTCTGTGGTTTTATAGACAGATCTCTGTACAGAGGGAAAGCCTCTGCTCACGTCTAATCCTGTTAACGGCAAAATCTGATTATGGGATGTAGCCTATAACACAAAGGCGGCATGCGTGCGAGTGAGTGTATATGTGGCAGAGTGTGTGTTCGATATGAAATGATGAAAGATGGACATTCTGACACACCTAGAAGAGCAGAGTTGCGTTTTCGGATCTAGATTTCTGGATTTTGGTCCCGACTTCTAAGAATTCAATGCATTTTTCTTCTGTTCAAATAACATATGCAAAAGAGTTCCAGTGATCTGGGCTCTCCTTGGAGTATATATGTGTGCATCTGAGGGCGAATGTGTTTGCGACTGGTTTACTGGGCTGCATGCTGTTGCTCAAAGGGCTTTTTTATCCAAGTGGGGGGGCAGGCTGTCATGGAGGAATGGTTGCAAAGGGAAAAAAAGAAAAAAAAAACCCCAGATGATTAACAAGGCGGAACATATACAGAAGTATTCACAGAAGTATTTTATGTTAGCGCTAGTCGTTTTTTTAATGGCACTAAAACTTTTGGGTAAAGAGACCCCCACCAGACACCCCCCTCCAACAGGTTTTCACCAACTTTCAGTCAAGAAGGAAGAGAATTCTTTCTTTTGTGTCTTGGTCTTGCTGCATGCATATCCTTCCCCCTTCATAATCTACTGTCTGGTTCATCTTGACCCTTCTTTAATTGCCCTTTGGGGATAAATAACGTTTTATTTTGCATTGAATTGAATTGACTCTCAGTCTTCAGGGTTCTGGTGGGTCTAGATGGGGATTTAAAACCAGCTGGAAACGAAGGATGACTGGTGGGAAGATCAGGATATTTAACCCAGCGGGTTAAATATTCCACATAACACCAATCCTCTTTTGATGCTGCAGGTATTCTGACATGCGTGGCATCTGCTGGATCTTTTGGATCATTATTATGCAGATGCACACACTCGTGCAAACACAGTCGCTCAAACACGTTGTGAGGTGGACGCACAATCGGTTGCTTAAGGACCGGTTTTGAAAGGTCTTAAGATAGATTCAGGAGTCCTCTGGATGACTTTTTTCACAGACTTATAAATCTAATTTTTGTTTTTAAATACTCCACAAATCGCGTCAAACAGTGAGCCATTTTTGAATTTTTGCTTGCATAAAGTTGAGCAATAAAAAAAAAAAAAAAAAAAAATCCAGTTTGACAGAACTAGGCCATTTGCAGCAAGCATTTCAAATAATGACCAAACCCTGATGATGACGGACTTTTTTTTCTTCCCTGCGACGAGAGTGGGATGTAAAAGTCGGTGGTGTTCCGCTTTTAATTTAGGACAGAAAAGAGCGTCTCCTGAAGTTGTCCACAAAGGAAGTGTTTCTTTTTTAAAGCCACAAAAAATGAACGAAACGTGAATTCAGCTCCTGAAAACCCCCCCCCTTTGAAAAATTTAAAGAGATTAAAAAAAAAACCCAACGGGGGCGGGCGAGGAGGAGCGAGTTTGGCATCAATTAAACATGAATGCCAAGCAGGGCGAGGGTTTCACTCTGTTTGTAAATGTAAATATTTAATAAGACAAAAGACAACTCACTTAGCACACAACCATATGCTAACAATTGCTTTATGAGTTTCCAGGCTTTATGAGACATGTGACCAAGCCCTCCCATGGGCTCCGGCTGCTGGGAATAATTTGGCACATGCACATACACACACACACACACACACACGGTCACATGCTGCTCTTATTTCACTGCAGTTTAGCCCAGTGTGAGCTAACGCCACAACACTCGCTGCTGGGACGGGACCCCTGTCTGCCTCATTGCTCACTAAAAGGACCACATATCTGCATCTTCATCCCTCACACCTTCCCTCAGCACCACCTGCTCACTAAAAGGTTGGATGACTTTCAATTTCATAACACACTCTATTTTTCTCCCCACCCCCATCCTTGTTTGGTTCAAGCTTGGATTCTTCCATCCCCACCCCCCCCCCCCCACCGTGAACCAGAAAAAAACAAAAAAACGAAACTGATGCTGGTTGGTTGCTATGGGTACAGACTCATCAACATTAGCGTTTGGGAACCAAGCAAATGTTAAATGTGAAGGAGTTATTTTTAGCTTTTAGAGGCTAATATTGTCATTTTCTTTGTGTTATTGCAGCGTAGCCGCCATCCCATCTCTCAAAAAGAAGTCAGAAAACGCAGCCTGTCAACAGCCTGTCAGACTGAAAGGTTAACAAAGGCAAACGGCAAAATCAAAAACCAAACAGCTCAATCCAATAAAATGATATATTGACTTTCAGTTTTCAGCTTTTTTTAATATATTTAAAAGTTTGTCTGATGATATGACAGTCAGTTTACGATCTTCTTATTTCCGCTGCTGGGGGTTGGGGGGGGGGGGGGTCAGTTTTATTCGTGTTCATTTAAATATATGGTTTGTGTTAGCAACAGGTAGCTTCTTATTTAAAGAACAGTGAACCATGTCAGCTTTTATCCTTGATTTGCATCCAGTTTCAACCGACCAAAGGACAAAGAGGCTTCTTTTTTGGCGGCGAGGGGGTCAAACCCTTTAAATAGAGGCCCGTTTCTTCTCCCTTGCTGTCATTTTGGTCCCATCCCTTCAACAATTTCACACTAATTACTATTTTTTTTCCATGCATCTTTTCGAAGATTAAACGACCGTCGACGTCTCATTTTTCCCCATCCTCTTCTCTTTGCGTAAACCCCCTCGTATTAACAAGGACAACATTGACGTTAAGCTTTTATCCTGAGGTGTCACTTCATTTAAATGAAGTCGACAAAGGAGCCTCTGCCACTTCCTCACCCACTGCTGCTGTCAGTTTCATTTGACTGCATGACAGACGAATCGCCTTAAACTAGAAATCAGTATAAGAGAAGGGGGGGGGGGGGGGGGGAGATCTCCAGTCATATGATTACCCCCCCCCCAAAAAAAAAAAAAGTTGGGTGAGAGGAGAGCCGTTTAAACAGATAGCGACTGGATGTGTGAAACGCCCGCAGGTTACAGCCCTGCAGAATTCAGAGTAGCTTCTTTTTATGCTCCGCTTTTGTATTTCTTTTAATGGCATTGCATGAATATTACATGTGAGGCAAGAATACAAAAGGGGATCACGGCAAGAAGAAATATGACAATAACAACCGCATGAAGACGGGACATGAGGAGGGGAAATAGCGGACAAGAGACTTGAACCGAGTTTTAAGCGAAGAACAAGACGGACGAGGAGACGAGCGACGGATGAAGGGGGATGGAGAGAGTTTGAGAAGACTTGAATCTGAATAAATGGAGAGAAAAGAGAGAGAGAGAGAGAGAGAGGAGGAGGTGGAGGGGGGGGGGGATTGACTGGTCAGCGTGGATGCAGAGTGAATGCCGATGGGGTGATTGTGCCGCTTTATCATCGCTCTGCTCAGACTGAGGAAGCCTTGTTTATGGAGCGGAGACCAAAATCCTCCGATCAATCATGCATGAGGCGGCGCACTTTTATACACAAACAATATTCATACCCCCCCCCCCCCAACCACCACCACCAGCACCACCACTCCTCCTCTGACAAATACACAAATACCTGTCTCCATACAAACACCAGCCGCTCTGGAGAGATCACAGTGGGACAGGAGGAGTCTTAGAAGACACACACAGTGTCGCTTTAAGGCGCCGGGGGGATTCTGATTATTTACCTACAGGGCCGTACCTGCGTTGTTGGGGCCTCCTGGGGTCACCTGTGTGCGTAGGTGAATGCGTAATAATAACACAGCCCCACCCCCACCCCTGCTCCTATCTGCTGGGGCATAACAACAGAGATGATGCTGGTGGCTCCGCTGGTTTTGTCTGCTGATGGGAGTTTCACATTTAATTTAAAGAAGATAAATCTGTCTGTGCTCAGAAAAAAAACCACTTCCCTCGCTTCTGTTTTTTTTTTTTTAAATTATTAATTATTTTTTTATTATTATTCATTTCAGGCTTAAGTTATCTGATAAGTCAGGTGCTCCGTGTGACGACCCAGTACTGCACAAGAAAAACGGATTCCTTTCCTCGACATTTGTGATTCATTTTAACCGTTAAATCAGGAAAGAAATGAGGTTTTTTTTTTTTTTCCCCGTTGAGATGGTGATGAACAAATCAGACATTTGTTGTGTGTGTGTGTGTGTGTGTGTGTGTGTGTGTGTGTGTGTGTGTGTGTGTGCGTGTTTCTCGTGTGTTTTTAGTGTATTCAGCTCATCAAAGCTCAACACGAGTGGAAATTAAATTACCTTGATCCACGGTTATTTAAAATGTTTGCCGTGAGCGAGACACTTGATTGAAGAAAACTACAAAGAAATAGAAATTATGAAGGTGATTTCCAATTATCAAAACTCTGGAGCTAAAAACAGCCAAATGTTCAGATGGCGCTAAGAAAGCGTGCAAATTTCATTTACTTATGAAAGAAATTTTAAAAAAAAAGAACTTTATTTTGCAGCAGGACAACTTATGATTGCGATAGGAAGTATCCGACCGTAGTTCATGGGATGGCCTGAGTGCAGCATCGTGGCTAACAATGGAAAGGAAACAAGGTGAAGGAAGTCAGTCAGGTGATGAACCTGCAGCCGAGGAGCTGATTGGACGAGAAGCAGGAAGCGAGGAGGAAGTGGTTATAAGTAAAAGTGATCAGCCGTTCTTGAATGAATGAATTGGTTTTGCTGATTTTCATGGAAATGATTTATTATGAGCCCATCAAATGGATCATGTAGGTTTTTATCTTTTATTTGCACATCATGAGGTATACGTTCTATTAAAAACACACACACACACACACACACACACACACACACACACACACACACACACAGGATGGAATCCAGTGAAAGGTTTCAGCCATAATACACATCAACACAATTAGAGTCTTTCTCGTCGTGACATTTTTCTACTTCAGTGACACAAAGTGAAACGACTGAACCACGTATGATGCAACTGTATTTGTGTCTTTGAAAGAGAGAACGTTCCTCTGTTGCTTCTGTTCCACCACTGAAAACACTCTTCACTTTCAAAAAAAATTGTGAGGCATCGCTGAGTGGGATCACGACCTGTCACACACTCCACAGTCACAACCGCGAGTCTGTGAATGCTGCTGCATTGATGTATGATTGTGCATGTTTCATGAACTCTTATGGTTTTTTGGATGGATTCATCTGTGCCACCGCCCACCCCCAACCCTCTCCCTCCCCCAACTGTCTCCATCCATGCATCAACCTTCTTTTCCTCTATTTTCCTCTCCATTCATCACAAGTTCTACCCTGTTAAATAATCCATGACCCTGTGAATGTTCACCTCATGCAGGAAAGATTCTCTTTGCATGTGTGAACGGTGTTTAAACGTATGTTTCAGCGCTCGCGAGTGATGCTGCTGCATGGTGTGTGTGTGTGTGTGTGTGTGTGTGTGTGTGTGCACTCACATTGCCCCTGACTGGCAATTAAAAACAAGCCATTTACTTAACTGCATCAGATGTCCCCGCCCACTCAAATCACATCTTATCTGCATCTGACTATCAGTACCGCAGTTGTGTGTGTGTGTGTGCGCTTGTGTGTGTTTGTGTGTGTCGATCTGTGTATAAGAGCGAGAGAGGGGAGGAAGAGGGGCACTTTGCGATATGACACTTCACAGCGTGTGAAATTTAATTAAACACCCCACACAGCCGTCCCCACACACACACACACACACACATGCACACACACACATATTCTCATCTCATGCAAATATAATGCATTGATATATTGCACATTCTTCACAATATGCACGTCGTCAGCTAGAAAAGGGTCTTTTCCTTCCCGGGTGGTGCTGTAGGTGTCGCCTGATGAGCCTCGCTGTCGGACATCAATGCAGACGCCGCCTGAACTTCTCCAGCTCCTGAACGTTCAGCTGAACGAACGGCGGCCCTAATGATCACCCCTAGGTGCCTCCAAGCAAAGCACTCTTAATCATTTCTGAAAAATTTATGAACCTGTTATCGACTAACTGTTAATTAATTTAAATGTTTGATGAATCGCCGTGGATTGAATGCCCGGCCTGTTGTGGTGCGGCTCTCTTTAAAGTTCTCCTGAATGACTGTGGTCTTGTTGTTGGTCTCTAGTCTGCTAGTATGATTTCCTTTGAAAGCCTTTCTTGACAAGTTACTAACCTGGAAGTTTGATACTTTAACCCAGAGGTGTTGAACTCATTTGCATTGAAGGCCACATCGGCATAAACGTCTGTAATCAAAGGGCCAGAAGCAACTTAAAAATGTAACTAAATGTAACTCAATGTAATGTAAAATAAATGTAACAACTCCTAATTAATAACTTTCTCAGGTTATCAAACTCACAGAACTCCATCAATCAAGGATCAAACGATCCAAGAGAATAGAGAAAAATAACGTCAGACACAAGTTAGGACGTCAACTTTGTTCAAAACGTTTTTATTAAAGGAGTTAAAATGCGCTTCATTACTGCGTTGTGGGAAATGTAGTTTTCGGTTACACCTAGTTTTTCACCTATTTATTTTTAGACACTCTGACCTTCTATGCTCTCGTGGGCCACATAAAAGGATGTGGCGGGCCACGCTTGGCCCCCGGGCTTTGAGTTTGACACATGTGCTTTAGCCTCATGTCAGATGCTGTAATTGACTGTTTTTTCAGGAGACTTACAGGATGAGAATAAATCATTTTCTCCAATCTTTCTCCTCACTCTGTGACACATCTTTGCGTTAAAACTCTAAAAGTTACTTAAGTGACTGGTAAACGATGACCTCACTGCGACTATCACAGTTATCGTGGCGGTCTGGTTAAGCTTTGCGGCTTCAACCAAGGTTGAAATGAATCATGCATCACTCAAACCGGTGCAGAATGATAAGGCTTCTTTTGACGAGCGCTCTGAGAATGACATAAACCAGCCTGCACAAGCAGAAAATGTTCGGTATGGTATGTGGGTGTTTACGCTGCTAAATTAAGCCGCGCTGTTTGCTCTTTTATGTTCGAACAAACACCCACTTTTAATTTTGTTCCTTGTTCCGCATCATTCCCCGTCTGTCACCTGTGTCGTCACATTTCACATTTTTTCGGCATATCTGTTTGATGACTGGGTGACAGCCGCCCTTACACACACACACACACACACAAAAAAACACTTGATCTTTTTCCCCGCGAGACGAGATTCTAACCTCGCCCAGTCCTCTCAGGTTGGGGTGTGAGCGCCGGTTGACCCACTGGGATTCTCCTCAGCGTTGGTGTGAAGGAAAAAGATAGCGAGAGAGGAGATGGAGGGGAAGAAAGGAGAGTTCAACTCAGGTTCTTTTATACTTTTTGAGCTCTGAAGGGGCTCACAGGAGAGACGCTGAGTGGTTTTAGGTGATTTTGGGTTAACCCACACTCGGTTTAAACCCCCCCTCCCGGCCCTCGGCCGGTTCTTTGAAGAGTTTGGCGACCGGTGTTTCAACTGGAACCTCTCTCATCCTGGCCTGAAACCACCTTCTCAGTCAGTCCACTTCTATTTTAAACCCCCCCCCCCCATCTTATTAATGAAATATTACCTGTTTCATTAGTATTTCTAGTGCAGTCGTCGGATGCTGAGCCGACCTGGTAGAAATCTCTTCGCCCACTCGCCTAAAATCTAATATCAGATGTGAGACTTAACCCCTTAGCTGACATCCAGTGGACTGACCTTTTCCACAGATGGTTCTAGATGATGACCCTTTTAAGACTTGTAATATCTGGAGGCTTTTTTTTTTTTTAACCCCCCCACCCCCACCCAAAAAGTTCCCCTTAGCGACTTCACAGACACTTTTCACACTTTGGCGTCATGACAAGGAGGACAGCCTTCCGGTGGCTTATGTAACAGTCCATTAAGTTTGTGGTGGCAAGACACCTAGAGATAAGTAACGCCAGGAACCGTCGGCGATAAGGATGGGGGGAGTGGGGGTTCTTACATTTTTTATGGAACATTAGACTGAGTGAAGAGATGACCTAATTTGGATTGATTTGGCACATATTTGTGCTCAAGAGAGCACATACAAAGATATGCAGAAACAAAGCCCCCCCTCCCCCCCTCACATCCCACATTCCACACTACACACACACACACACACACACACACACACACACACACACACACACACACACACACACACACACACACACACTCAATCATAGTTAATCTAGGTCTCAGCTGTAACTGCGTATCTTTGGCAAGTCTTCGATGTTTTCAGCTGAATAAGCTCCAGCTTGATTACGCTGCTCCTCCCCACCCCCCCCCACCCCCACCACCACCACCACCATATGTACTAGTGAGGCTGCTCTTACTTACTGAAATCTCTTTCCATATTTTGGTTCTGCAGTTCACGGTCCGACGGGCCACAGAATGTAATTGTTTTAATTTGCAAACTGTACATCGTCTCAATTAGGAGAAAAAAAGCAGAGATGTGTTTTATTCCCCCTTCAAGCAGAATAACACAGTCCATGTCTCTTTGGAACGGCACTTAGCAAGAAAACGTTAAAAAAAAAAATCACTTGAGGAATGGATTTTTGTAGTTTTTGGGGTTTTTTTGGGGGGGGGGGTGTGGGGTTGGGGGATTCAAGATGACATGCTGTGTTCATCTCTAATCCCATCTTCGTCTTGTGTTTTCTGCTTTTTCCCTGCCTTGCCAAGGTTTTTCTCGGTATGCATTCTGTTTAATTAGAGCGTGTTTGTGCCGGCCTCTGGCAGCGGACTGCTTATTACTGCATCGTGTCTGTTTGCAGGCCAGTTTTTCAACTTTTTTTAGGGCACCAATTTTCCCCCCTTCATGTTTACTCTGTCCATATATTTGGGGTTTTTTTTTTTGGCAAGCAGGGTAATTGTTATTTAATTACCCATATGTACTCACCACATTTGTTTTTTTAAAAAACTATGTCGTGAGATGTTTCTGCTGATGTACTTCCTTTATTTCTGAGTCAGATTGTACTTTTGCAAAACTTTTGATGTCATAGAATTAAAACGCAAAAATGTTCATGCCCCCTTTCAGAACATGTGTGTACCAGCGCTCAGCAAAGAGGAAGAGGAAGTAGACATAACCATACTGGTTATTATGGTTAATGTTACTTTCTGTGGGTTACCTTCCATGAGTTTCATGCCGTTGTGGCGTTCTAAACTTTATGTCATGTTCTAACTGATGCTTTTCAATCTTGAGTGCAAGAGTGGGACCACAGATTGTCGGTTTCTGCTTTTCTTAGGCTAGGAGTCATGAAACCGACCGGTACTACTGGGAGAACTCCCAACATCCGGGTGTCTCGGGTGGGTCGGTTCTGCCCACGACCGGCTGTCCGCTTGGCTGTTCCTGGAAAACAGATAAAGGAACAAGTGACTGTGAATCCTGAGAGAGAGAATAGAATAGAGTGACCTCACGTCTGCGGTTTAATGTGTTTATTTGTCTTTGTTTTCTATTTTTTTGTAACTGTAAATGTGAAGATTATAGTGATCTCGAAACATTGAAATAAAATTCACTATTTTTATTTTTTTTCATTGCTCAAAATATGCGTCATACTCAGAAACGTCAATAAAAGTCCAGTCAACCAGGCAAAATAAATATTTATGCTGATATTTTTCCAAATATATGTTTTTCATTGTTCAGTGAAATCGTGCCGTTTTTGTCGATATACTTTTTAAATACGGGTCAAGGCCCCAATACAAGTTCTGTAAAACCCAAATGTGACGTAAAGATGATGTTTTTGTTTGCTGCGTGGATAATTTAAATTTAGTTTTTTTTTCATTAAATTGAAAGAGACCTTCAACTTTTTGTTTTTTTGAATTTATTATTTTATAAGTGCAGAACATTCAAGATGTGTTTATGACATAAATTACATTTAATTTCTCCTGAAGCACTTCATGGAATTCATAAGCAACACATTATAGTTACAGTACATTGGATAAAAAAGTTTATGCAGGTCCCAGAGTTCTCGTTTCCATGGAAACCGGGTCCAAATGGCTCTTTGAGTGTTATATCTTGCCGACCCCTGGGTTATGCAAATAAAATTTGATAAATTTATTAGAAAAGTGCATGAAAAGATCTCTCCATCCTGTCGCCTTCTACGGCCTCAACAAGATCATTGTTACCACTACCTTCGATGTTTTTATGTCACCATCCACACAACCTATTAGGGAACGAAAATACTGATGAACCGCTGTTGTAAATCAATAAAATAATTATCCACACAGCAGCTAATCACTGAAGCGAATGCCCAAGAAGTAAAACAATATTAAACACATCTAACTATCCAGTTATTTTAATGACAGGAAGAAATCTCAACGCAATCACGGGTTGGAAGTGTTGAAAATACGCCTATCTATCTTTTCTAAGGAGGGATGTGCTGTTCAAGCTGTATGCTCACAGGGACCAGACTTAAAGAACAGATGGAAGGTAACGACGACTCAAAGCACCTCATAAGTCACTTTTGCAGGCGGGTGTATGCGGGTGGGACAAAAAAAAAAAACCCAAATCCCAGGCAGTACCTGCGATGCCATGTTGATCAAATATTAATCAAATACATCATATGCTGGTGTGGGACAAACGCATGAAAATCACACAATTAATCATTTGAAGAGGAGCTGTCCTGATTTGATGTGATTCAAACAGATGGAGACTGTTGGAGATCCTCCTATGGATGTAAAGTATACATCCCATTTTTAATTTTTTTGTTGTTGGATCCTTTTAAAAAAATTGGTGTTTTATGGTAGGTTTATTATAGATTTGTATTCCAATGAGTCATTCTATCCGGTTGTTTGACATCATACCCGGGATAGTATCAGTGTTCTACCAGAAACGTATGTTTGTATTGGAAAACTACAGAGCGGTCTGTCAGGAGGACGGATAGAGGACTTGTTTTAAATCAGTCTCTGTGAGGGTTTCAGTTGAAACCGAATCAAAAGATCGGGAGAGAGGCTCAGAGAAACAGTCTTTCATCTCTGCCGTTACATCTTGGGTTGGATGGCTGATCTGTCTACGACTGTTTGACACTTTGTTAACAAAATCTGAGGAAGTCTTGCTAGGCAAAGGCTGACTAAAAAACCTCAAAGTGCTGCAGCTGTTTTTTTTTTTTTTTTTGATGTGCGTGTTTTGTCAACGAGGTCAGACAAAAACTCCACTTTGACATTGTTGCATCTCATCGCATCTTTCAAGGCTCCTCTGTTTTGCCTTTCAGTCGTTTTGACGGTTGTTGTAGAAATGAGTTCCGTTCAAAAAAAGTGAGGGGGAGAAGCCTGTTTGTGAAGCTGTAATTGGAATACAAAGAGAATCGGGTACCTCTCAGGCTGTTTCCATCCATATTAATGAAAGGTCCATCTCAGCAGTAGGGAATGGAAACACTTCTGAAGTGTTTCCACATCCCTTTAACTTTATTTGTGACCACATGAAGAGGAAACGCTAAAAACGGAGGACCGGTTTACCCAAGACGACTTGAATCCACATAAATTCCTTCACTTGGAACCCTCTCCATTCCCTTCCATTTTTCTTTCCCTTCACCCCACCACTCTACTCCCTCTCCCTCCCCCTCCCATCCTCTTTCCACTGTATCATCTGTCTTTTCTCTTTATAGCTCCCTGAATGATTTTATAATGGAGAGATGTTGGTGTCCCAGATGACAGTCAGAGCCAATAATAGCTCTCGGAAGTCTGATATGAAAATAAAAAGAAGGTGGCCCGGATGTCAGCATTAATAGTAGGAGCGTGTGTGTATGTGTGTGTGTGTGTGTGTGTGTGTGTGTGTATGTGTTTTACCCTCTGACAGATGTACGGTAATTGTAAATGTACTGATGAATGCACCCACACACACACACACACACACAGAAATGCTTCGTTAAATCTGCACGGCTTTTGACTCTCGTCGGAGTCTCACCTTCACATGTGGACACACACGGATCAGAAAACACACTTGTGTTTAATACCCACGACACAAACCGTGCACACAAACAGATGCTCTATCTGAAAAATTCGATTTTTATTTATTTATTTATTTATTTATTGGTGAATGCTCCACAATGCCTTCAAACATGAATAATTTATGACACAGGTTTCAATCTGAGGTCGTAGATGTTCCCTCCGAGTCGTGGAGGTGCTGCTTCGGTTGCTCGTCTTCACAGTCAGGTTGTTGATTTTGTTTTTGACCTGAGTAGCTCTCCTTGGAATTCAGCTTAAATTCTAATCAATACTGGATTCTGGCATCATGGGTAACACTGTTGCCTTCCTGCAAGAAGGTTCAGGGTTCAAATCCCCCTGTGGACCTCTCGGTACCTCTATGGGTTGACTTCCTTCTATAAACTTGCAGCTGAATGGTGAATTTTTTTGTCTTTCGATGAACTTGGGTGTAGGTTGTACCCCAACTCTTGACGGTGTTTGCTGAAGTTACTCTTCAGCCCCCAGAGGATAAGAGGATGGACGGACGGGACCAGTCAGTCTTTACTTACGAAGACTGAAGCAGTTGAATCCTGACACAAATGGAATCTGTGGAATAAGATGAATTGGGTTCTGGTGAATCCAAACAGGGACTGAGCACACGTCTCTGCTCGCCCAGTTCTTTATACATCGATTTATAATAACTAGTCTGCGTGTTTTATCAATCAATCAAGTTTTTTTTATATAGCGCTTAATCGTGGCTACAGACATTTCAAAGTGCTTTAACAGACAAAGAAACCCAACTGAACCCTCCAGAGCAAGCATAAGCGACAGTGGCCGGTGAAAAACTCCCTCATTGAGGAAGAAACTCCGGGCAGGACCCAGACTCTTTTGGGCGGCCATCCGCCTTGACCGGTTGGGTGGAAAAGAAATGAAAGGAAGATAAGAACATGGTCAGAGAAAGAGAGAGAGTGGAAGATAGGCCAGATAGAGTCAATTTATTTGATTTAATGTATTTATTTTTGTCTGTCTCTAGTCTCCTTTTTTTGTGTGGATATACATCTTCATGGATCACATTTGAGACATTTTGCAAGGGGAGAAATCCAACAATGTGTTTTAGGGCTTTTTAAACCCGGCTCTGATTTTTTTTGGCCCTGCTGAGACACCACATTACTGTTTTGAACTAAAAGCCAAAAAAAAAAGAAGAAAAAAAATGCAGTGAGCCATACTCCATGAAAAAAAGGAAATCTAAATGGAAACCCGAGACTTTGAAAAGTCTTTGTGAAATCTCACGTCTAAGAAGCATTAGCAATGGGAATCTGTTGAGTGAAAGCTTGGCTCTTTGGCCATCTTCTCTTGTCTCCAAATAACTAAGTGGTTTTGATATCAGCCCACAAAAGAGCAATCAAAACACTTTTCTATTTGTGTTGGGGGGTAGAAAATTCTGGCCTTTTGTGGACAGCTAGTTGTGCATGGTAGATATGAAACAGCCTGAATAAAAGAGAATGATGGGATAAATAAGGCTGGGCTGCTACCGTGAAGGGAATTGGCTGAATGCTTCACTGGTCGGGTATTAACAGAGAAAGTGAGCTAAGTAGAGGCCTGCTTTATCGCCCAAACTTGTTCCAATTACTCTCTGATAGACCGACCACAGACGACACCGTTAAGACTGTGTCATCTGCGAAACTGTAGCGTGTCCACAGTGGGTGAGGGCAAGTGGGGTAAACAAGGAGAACGAAAGGTAGAATTCCTGAGAGTTAACTTAATGTTGTTTGGACCTCTCTTTTGCAGGATTGTTTCCTTATTATTCGCATGGCCAACTCTAATCCAATATAATCACTTTGACAGACAGTGAAAATTAAAAACTGTACTTCATGCATTTATTCATACGCTGAGAAAGAAACATCCACCTGGAGCGTGTTTTTTTTTTGTTTTCTGCAGTCAGATGAAGGAATAACAAATGTAATAAAGTTTTAAATGGAGTCACGGATGCGGGTCACTGTCAGCAATATCTGAAAATTGAAAAAAAAATAATTTAGGAGTTTCCGATCTTATCGAGCACTCTCCTCTCTTTTATTTATATTTTCTTCAACATCTAGCCCTCATTTCCCTCGTGCACTTCTCCCGGTTGAGCCGTCTGCTTTTTTTTCATTCCTGTTTTTTTTCGACCGACTTTCCATCCGTGGATGATGATACTCTGTGAAGTACCGGTTGGCCTTCTTTACTCGTTCTGTTTACAGTGCATTCGACCTCCTGAAAGCTGGCAAAATAAGAAGACCCCCCCCACCCCCTCTCTTTGTGTTGTCTTCACCTAATCATTTTTGTAGCTATCTCCACCCACTCAACATCCCCTTCTTCTTTCCCATCTTCAATAATCGTCCTTCAGATATTTATCCTCCATCCTTTTTTCCCCCTCCTTCTCTGCCCCTCCTTCCACCCCCCCTCCATCGTCAGCTAATAGAGCTATAATGGAACCATAAGTCTGGAGTGTTTGGTGTAAAGCAAATGAGAGTGCATGCTCCAGTCAGTCAAAACCTCCAGCGGCTTCCCGTTGCGTCATAAACCCTCTTTTCCCCCCTCCGCTTCTAGGAGATGCAATTTGATTTTCAGAATTATGTGTATTCGGCATACATTCAGTTTCTAATTTGGACCTCTGCTCTGACATCTGTGTTGCTGTGCCGAGTGTTTCGTTGAAGGATATCCTCCATACATGCGTATTTCGATTATGTGTGTGATAAATTGTTGCATTATTTGTGAAGAATAATGAAACCAGGTTGTTAATGGACTCTAATTGTATTTCTCTTTCTTTTTTTTTTTGCTTCCTTTCAATGCTGTTCCCTCCAAATTCTCACAAATCAAGGTAAGAGCCTCTTTTATTCTGTATGTTGTTTTTTTGTGTGCATTGTTGTCTTCAAAGGGAAAGTGTGAAGTGACTTCGGGGACTTGTAAAAGACCTCTTTTGGGTAATTATTTTAAAACAGCAATTAGCAAAAGTCTTAAAATTTGACAGTAAGTAAACAACCTTGTGGCACGTATCAAAGTAAATGAATAAATATGAGCCGCTTAACAGCTGCAGATAAGGGTTGCTATTTTTGTTTATTCTGCTAAACTCACATCACCAATGAGGCAAAAACCATTGGCTTGGAAATTTTATATGCATTACTCATTTCGTACCATAGATAATAATAATATGTTCTTGCATAAGGAATAGAATTTTGACAATTAGGTATCGTTTTCAAAATGAGCAACAGGCTTATTTTTGTTTTATTTTGACTTGTGTTAATGCTAAGGTTTTTACTAGCCTCATTTGACAGGTCTAGATCAGCTACACGGTTATATTTTGCTGAACAAAACTCCAAACTTCATTGAGGAAAATGTCTCTGCATATTGGAGTGTGTTAATTGTGTTAATCTATTTCCAATACCATCTCTTAACTTTCTTGGACATCACTGGCAGAGGCTTCCGTCGCTCATCACATAACAGATGTCTGATATGCGTAGGTGCGAGCCAACAGTCTGAACATTTTTTACTCAGATCCAAGTTTTAAGATTACTTTCTATGCTTAACTACTAATTATGTCTAGCTTTTCCCCAATTTTAGCATGGCAAATATATTAAAACGATCCATCAAATGATCCCCCGAACAGCCATGACGGCTCGACCAGGTGCCAGTTCCCATAATCCTCCTCTCTCTTCCTGCTCCCTTATCCTTTTGCAAGTAGAACTTGAAGTTCAGTCCAGGTTGTTCAGAGTATGCAGGGACTGGCAAATAGCTGTGAGCCGCCAGAGGAGGCTGGGCTTTAATAATGCCTTGCAAACAAGGTGAGTGGGCGGCGAGGCTATAAGGATAGCCCCCCACCCCCCAGAACAGACTAGGACAATTTGTTGCTGGATTGCCAGCGATAATAAGTCACTCTGGCACAAAAAAGGGAAGGGTTCCCTGCTCTTGATGAGGCCTTCCATATGGGATGAATGGCATCTCTAATGACCGCCCCTCTGCTTATTACCGCTGTGATTATGAGCCATTTGTTTTCTTTATCATGGCCCTAAACCCCGGGGGATTTTAATGAGTATTGTGTTGTAAAACCGTCTTCCCCCGAGGCTGGGAAGGTCATCGTTTGATGTGGCACCGTGGCTGTGGTCCTTTTTTTTTTTTTTTTTTTAACACAATCCTCTGTTCTTTGTGAATTTGTTCTCATTACACTCTCAGCTACTGTCAGAATTATTCCTGACATCACCCGGGATGACCATACATGTTGGTTTTTGAGACACCAAAATGAGGATGAATCCAGTTTTTAGCAAAAGCTGCAGCCGTGACGATGATGATGATTTTCGGTAAAATGGTTTAAATGATGATAAAAATTACGCCCAGAATAAAGATTGTGCATAAACAGCCTCCCTAAATGGCAGAGTAAGTTGTATTCCGGTGACTGCTGGCATAATTGTCCACATTACAGCACCATCATGACTTGTATTGTTGTGTCTGACTTCATCACTTTAGCATTTCCCCCTTCATCTTTCGCTGCAGTCTCCGTGGGCTTCATTATCAATAATTAAGAAATGGCAGGCACACCCCGCGTCTGTTGCAGCCACCTGACGAGACGCGCCAACATGCACACAAACACATACAAACGCATGATGTACCGGAGGAACGGCGGGCGGTTCGGGTGGCCCCTCATATTGCTCTGTTTTTCATTAACCTTTTAGTAAGACTCACAAGGCAGCTGGTGATAATGCAGCAAATAATGAGTGGGAGCCTGGGTGAGAATTAGCGTGTAAGTAATTAATGTTTGCTTGCTCTCATCCCATCTACAAAGAATCAGTAGATAATTTGCTGTCTCCTTGTTTGCCACCTTGGAGGTCAAGCAATATGGCTGACATTTAGGTTGCTTTTCTGTTAGGCGGTCTGCAGAGGGGATTAGGTTGTATGTGTGGGCTTAATAATCAGTATCATAGGGTCATGTTGGTATATGCTGATCTATGTATATATATATATATATATATATATATATATATATATATATATATATATATATATATATATATAATGTATATATATATAATGTATATATATATAAATATATAAAATATAAAATAAACTATAAAAAATATAGATTTTTAATTATATATATATATGTACAGGTGTGTATATATATATATATATATATATATATATATATATATATATATATATATATAAATCAACTAAAAAATCAACTAAAAAATAAGATATCCATCCGTTTTGTGTGTTGAACTGTGTTGAATCCATCCTGATGATGCAAAAAAAGTTTATTTTCTCGAAACAGAAATCTGTGAGGTTTGTGTTGAGGCATAAAATTGAATTAGCATTTTACCCACATGCCCTTTTGATGTGCAAAATTATTCAGCCATTTTATTCGATCTTGGTAGAAGCAAATTACGTGGTTGTTGGCTCACGGATGTTGATTAGATTTATTAGTTGTGTATCAAAATTTGACAAGGTTAAGAAACTCCATACGAGTGAAGGACTTTCCTGATTGGCACCCAGCTCTACGCCTTCCTGTTGCAAATTAAACCAGGATTATTCACATATTTTTGACAGGCTGAATTATAATAGTGATGCAGAACAGATGGTTTCAGAGATAACAGTTGTGTTAAGATCAAGAATTCAGATGGTCAGGATTAAATTATGGCCACATCTACAATTTGTTTTGAACTCCTCAGTCTTTAAAGTTTCTGTTAAGTCTTCCTTCCTCTGCCTCATTAAAATGACTAATTGATTGCGGCCAAGACGGCGGTCAAAGAAGTAATTATAAAGTCGCATTAATGGACCAAATGGAACACATGTGCGAAGTATTTAACTGAAGTAACCCAGTGAAAATGGAGGCGCCAATAAAATACACTGACCAAAAAAAAATAAAATTAAATATCTGTAGTGAAACCAATGCTCTTCTTCCTGCGGGCTACCTGTCCGACCCTGAAAATGGAATTCCATGTAATTACCAAGACTAGCCCAGAGTTTTCAATTTTCATTTGTATTTATTGATATTTTAAACTTGCTTGTCTATTCATGACTGACTTTTCTCCACATATCGCAGCACAAAGTTGTGAATATTGCCAGCTTTAGGCCAAAAAACAATTTGATCCAGGCCACTGCTCCCAAACAACAAGTAATGTGACCAAATAAAAAGGTGTCAACGTCCCTGACTGGACTTGCATGAATGTGTTTTGTACTCTATACCATAATTTTATGCTATTACTAAAAAATACCAAATGTGATTGATCAGATATTTGGATAAACTGACAGTTCCCTCATATATTAACATCAACATCATCTCGGCGGTACTTAGAACTTAATTTTGCGCCCATGGTAAAGTGGGACCACAAACACAGCCTCATCTTTAGCAGGTGCAGGAAAGCAAGCCGCTTATGACAAATTGCACGTCAGTCAGTTTGGCAGCCTATTGATTGGGCATCCTCTGGTTGCGATTTATGCCAGCAATTCCTCTCCTATTTGAAGGGGGAGGTGTCAGGAAATGACAGAGTTATGTACAAGTCCTCTACATGATTGGTGACCCAAGGTGGGCTCTTTACCAACCTCTGGTCTAGTCCTCTTGCCAAGAGCTACGGAGGAAGAACTGGAGTTTGATGTGAAATGATTGAGAGGGTTTTACTCTGTTGAACTGTGTGGCAAAAAGCAGAATGGACGCAATAACACTCTCATACATTAGGATTTAAACTTTCTACTTACCTGGCTTGATTAAATCTCACAACTTGCAATGGACGTTGTGGCATTTTGCAAAAAAGAGACACAACTGGAAATAAAATAAAAGTTCTCTGACGCGACTGTTTCCACGAAAGTGATAACGTTGGCCATCAGCATTCCTGTTTTAATACTGTAATTTCAAAAAAGAATATATCAGAATGGAAATGGAAACTGCACCCTCACAAGCCATATCCAGTCTGACTCATCCCCATCTGTCGTGTAACTGACATGAATAAACGAGCAGGATGAGTCCCAATAAATGTTTTTGTCCTATTGGAGCAATCAACGCAATTCCCCACACAAACTATAAATGGATATATTTCGCCCCATCCCTTCCCTCAATCCAATTTGTGTCAGGGTGTGTGTGTGTGTGTAGCAGTAAATGCTGTATAGTTGGACTGGGTCCAAGTGATTGGATTGAGTGATCATCCGGGCTTCGGGGCAGCTGTTGTCGCAAGGGCACATTTCTGTTTTAAGAAAAATTGGAGTCAAGATGAATTATGGACAAACTAGTCTGGTTTGGTGTTGAGGCTTATACTTCATAGCCATGGGAGAAAAATGGCCAAAAGTTGGAAATGTTCCTTCCAAGCCTTGAATCCACGGCCACTAAAACTTTCTTCTGTTGCATGGGAATCCAACCAAAGTCATCTTTTTTATTTGGTTTTCACGCTGTGCTGCAGGAGTCGCTAACTTAAAGTCGATGCATTCACAAATATTTCTTCGCATTGCACAAACATCAATGTCAATGTCATCCCCGTGAGACTTGTGGACAAAGGTTTTCCAGAACCCCAACACACACACATGAAAGCAGAACACAATATCCTGCTGACTTTGTGATCCCTAATCTTAATGAGAACTGAAAAAGAACAAAATAAATCCTATAAAGCTGGGTATTCAGATAGAAAAAAAACAACAACCAAAAAACGAGGTTGCCTCTGTCCTCTCTCCCATTCCACTTCTCCTGGTTGTTATTTAGACTCGTGTAATATATGCACAAAGAATTCTAAACAGCATATCAATACAGCCACAGTTTTCCAGGCTGGGCATGCACCACCACTTCCTGCTCTAAGGATAAGTAGGTCAGTGTGTATCTGAGTATGCTAGACTAGTCGAACCCCTTCAGATGTTGTATATGTGTGTGTGTGAGCGTTTAGTTTACCAGTAAACACCAGGTCTAGTTCAATGACAGGCAAAAGAGCAAAAGGCATGGTGCCTGGTTTTAATCATAAACCAACCAACATGAGCTCCCACAGGAAGAGATGAGAGTGTGGAGGGATGTGCTTGACTTCATTTGGGTTTGTGTTTATTGGTTTGAAGCTTTCATATATTTTGTACAGTAAATCAAGGGTGGGGGGGGGGCGACTTCAATATTTTATTTCTGGTTTCAGATGTGCGAAAATCCGCTAGTTTTATTTTCAGCAACTTCGATAAAACTTTCAGAAAGCGTGATGGAGCCGAGTAACCTCAGGCATTGTTCACTGACCTCAGGCCAGACAGGTCGGCATCCTCCAGTGGACTGGGGGCAGGAATGTGTGGGTCATCATTATTATTGAGGCCTTTTGAAGAATAGATCTGTTTCTAATGAGCTTCTATTGGTTCTAGGAGTCTTGATAGAGTTACATCAGATCATCTCCTTATTTAAAAATGTATTCTGCTGCTAGAGCCTGGTGTCCTGCACTTCATCCCATCTCCCCTCGCTTCTCCTTACCTGGTCTGCGCTCCTCCATATTAACACCCAAACGAATATAAATGTCCTTACAACTGTGGGGTTGTTGTTGTTGTTCTGCCACGCCGCCACCTCTCATCTCGCTGTAATTAGTCAAGTAGAGCGCAGAGGTAAGTCGGGAGACAACACAAAAGAGAACGCAGTCGAAAAAAGAGACGGGTCTGGAGTGTAAAAAAAAAAACCGGGATGGCAGAGGTGTGTGTGTGTGTGTGTGTGGGGGGGGGGACATGTGAGCCTTGCAGGGTTTTTTTTAATTAAGTGGTTTTCAAAAAGCGATCATCGCGGGAACGCTGCGGCGAGTAAATACGCTTGTACATACATACGAGGGAGGGGGGGGGGACGAGGAGAAAACGAGGAGAAACAAATGTAAACAACTTTCTGCATTAGAGAGAAATGTAAATACATACTTGTAAGAAATGAGAAACGATCAGAGAGGGAAATATATATGATGTGTGTGTGTGTGTGTGTGTGTGTGTGTGTGTGTGTGTGTGTGTGTGTGTGTGTGTGTGTGTGAGAGTGAAAAAAACGGTTGCCTTTCCTGCATTTTAGATGTATTTTGCATCCAGAACACAAAAAAAAAAGCAAAAAAAAAAAAGGAAAAGCCACCCAACCTCATCATTAAATAGATGAGAACCAGCCATCAGTCTCTAATTGATCGTAAGGCCTTTCATTACATGAATAAATGGAGCCACAACTTCAGACTTACAGTATCTCTGTAATTATGAGTCATTCAGGAGACACTTTCTAGGCTTTTGAAAATGAACTTTGGTCTGTTTTTGGTCACTTGTGAACAGCGACAGCTATCAAATAAGGCTGAAAACCAGTCGGTCTTTTTGTGTGAAGCATAATGTGTGTGTGTGTGTGTGTGTGTGTTGTGGTACTTTATTCAAGGCTTGATAGAATGGATCAGAGCAGAGGACCGCCGCTTGTCATTACTTCATGATCGAGCCCTTTCAGCAGATTCCCTGAATCCAAAGATCCGACCGCAGATGGTCGTCAGCGATGGAGGTCAAGAGTGTTGCGGCGGGTCGGTTTTTTTTTTTAGGTTTTTTTTTTTTAACTTGTCTTCACCTCGTGTCAACAAGTGAATCTGTCAACTCAGGACAAATGGCGGCATTTGTGGGGTAAAACTGGGCCGGACGCCAGGAAGCGACCTTATCGACAGCAGGACCGGTTGGGTTTTAGAGGACACAAGCAGGACACTGCCTCTACCTACAGGACTATGGACCTGGTGCAAATCTTCTGATGTCCTTGTGACTGAAGCATAGTTGTCCAATCACTGCCTGGACAGAATTTACATCCTAGCCCTTTTTTGCTTACACATTTCCCTCCATAACTATGTGTTAAAATATTCTCATAATTGTTTTTCTGGGCTGTTTAGTCAAGCTAAATTGTTCCTATTTAGCTTTTTTTTTTCTTTTTTCGTCATGTATCATGAATTGGGGAGAATCACATTAAGGTCAGACAGCGGTTTAATCAAATCCATCATCTATTTTTGGATGCTTGACGCAGGGCTGAGTTCTGGTAAATGCCTTGGTTAGAATTCCTCCCCTCTTTCGCGCTCTTCGTCGGTCTGGAACAAGGCCCCGCAGCATTCAATTCCAGCACTCAAAATATAGAAAATTACCCGTTGCCAAAAATATCCCTGGACTCCGCTAGTCCCACTTGTTTGTTCGTCTTGAATGAGGGACAGGGCGCTGAGGCTAAGAGACTGCTTTGTCAGGCATCACAGCTGTGGGTGTGCAATTTTGCAAGTCCACCAGATGCAGACAAGAGGCCAGAAAGAATTTAAAAAAAAGGGTAAAACAATAGGTGGTGCTCCGTGGTGGGAATTGAACTACGGCAGATTAAGAGGTCAAAAGAGTCGGTGGAGAAGGAGTTCATGGGGGGGGGTCTCTGCAGAGCGATGGCCAACAGAGATTGCCGTCAAAGTTTGGGCAATCCTGGACCCCTTTTCAGCAAAGGGAATCATTTTGGGATGGCGGAACCAAAGGGAGAGAGGGAAGTAGCAGGGTCAGACAAGACGGACCTAACCTCGTCACAAGCCCTAAACCCCAGCAGTCACTCATTGTTGACCCGGGCCCACCCCTGCAGCCATTGTTATCCCAGAATCTCATCTGTCCGGCCGAGCGAGGTGAAAGAGACAGCGGCTAACAGACTGCAGCGTGAGTTTGATGTATGAGCCGGCGCTGAGGATTGACGTGGGAGAGAGTGTGAATAGCAGGTTCCATCAGACGCAGCAGGGGGCGTGGACGTCTCAAGTGTCAGATGGGTTTTATTTGTTTTATGGAGTTGTCACGTCTGGCCTCTCGCTACCAGGAAAATCCCCCGAGTGAACAATGCAGTTGTGCATTGTCTACTCAGGGTAGGCAGACATTCTAAACTCCTTAATGTCATGTTTAAAGTCAAGACAAAGACAGGAGGGTTCCATGTCTTACTCCTCCGTTGGCCGGGAGGGTTTTTTTTACACCGTATCCTTTGTGGCTTGTTTTAATTCCTCATGCCCAGTGGCTTGACAGCAGTATTAACTGGAGATAGATCCACTTTATCACCCACCCACCCTACAGTTAAAACACTAGATAATATTTCCTCCCATATACTTTAGCTCGGTCATGGCAATTCATTATTTATGATCTATTCCAAATTACATTATCTTTCACCAGGCTTCAATTACACCCTTCCCTGAGGCTCAGGAAATGACTCACAGTCTTTCAAAAGAGCGTACCACAAGAAAGAAAGCGAACGGATGATCGTTCCTGTGTGCCTTTTTTTTTTTCTTCCCCCCACATGTTTTTCTTCATAGATTATCAAATTTGACAAGGTAATTGATTATATGTGATGAATTAAATATCTACTCTTTGGATCGAAATGTGTTCTCCAAGTTGGGATTATTGATGAGACTGTAGTGAGGTGCACCATGGGGGAAAATGTGGCTTAAAAAAGGAGCGCCGGGAACTTTTTAATTTGAGTTTTGGCTACCCACAGTTATGGAATTTAAAGGAATATAAATGACAAGTCTAACCAGACAACAAATCCTGTTTGGCAGGATCTCACCACAGTTATCCAGATCATGATGGAAATAAAAACAGTCAACTAATCAGATGAATATGTCTGATTCCAGCTGCTGTTGAGGGACCTCAAAAGCCCCCAAACCAACATAAAAACACCATGGGAGATATAAAAGAATTCTAATTACCACCAATTAAAATCTAAAATTTACAAGAGTGTCTAACTCTAACAGCAAAGATAAAGCCGGCTCTATTGATTCTGAATGTGATAATTATATATGACAGAATGAAAGAATGCACATAACAGGTTTGATAGCTCGCTTGTAACTCAGTCTGACACGTTTGACTTCATTTCAGAATATTTAAGTTTGATGTTCTGCAGGTTTCTGCAACACTTGTCAACAAATTACTTTGGATTTTTTCCGTCCGTTCCAAATGAAAAGGTTAAAATCGTGTTTTTCATTTTTGCATGTGGGATTGTGCATGAAATAAACATTTTTAGTTGTCTCTAATGTCTTATTACCAACTCGGCCAATTTTTTTTAATTTGATTTTTTTCCTCAGAAAAACAAGCACGGCTTTGCCCTCCGCACCTCTCCTCCCCTTGCCCCCCCCCCTCCTCACAGAGTGTACCATTAGCCATCTGAGGGAGTGGATAGAAGTTGACAGAGATGGAACAGGAGGGAATGAACAGAGTGAGAAAAAGCAGAGAGAGCATGTTTAACATGACATCTAAGTATTTAATTACCTCGGTGACGATGTCAGCCTCCCAGACCAGGCTTCCTTTTTTTTTCACACACACACACACACACACCAGCTTTGGGTCTCTGGGCCGAACCCCGCCGTCCTCTTGTGACTTCTTGTGTGCTTTTCTTTCAGCTCAGAGTGCATTAAATGCGCTACGGCAGATGTGACTGCTTGTGAAATGTAAGACTTTTTTTTCTTCTTTTTTTCGAGACAACACTTCGAAAAGATTCAGTTGGAAAATATGATTAACCGCGAGGACAATATATTTTGTCTTTGCTTGTCAGAACAGCTCACACATGTGCCTCCCCCAGTTGATGTGATTAATGCCACACACGGCTACCATGACAACCTGTAGTGAAGAGCTGTGTACGACAACACTGTGGTATATACCTCCCCTACAGAATTAGTTTATCAGAACATCTTTAGAACATTTTAAATTAACTCTATCTTAACTGCAGAACTTTATTGATAAATAGTTATATACTTTGTTAATCCCGGAGGACACACATCCACTGCTCATGCATTACATAATGAATAAATACTGGGATGTTATAAATAAATACAAATTTAATGATAAGACTTACCTTGCCTACACATCAAAACCGAAATAGTCTTCAATGATGAATGTCTTTTGCACTGTTGCTGCTTATGGTTATGGATATGTTGGTTGCCTGTATGTCAGGAAAAACGTGACAGGAAACGCTCTAAATCATATGGAGATGTCAAACACAACAATCCATCCTCAGTAACGGGGCCTTTGGCGTCGTGAATGCTGTGTTAAAGGTCACCAAACATGAATGTCATGTATGCACAATACATATTAATAACCGTCTAATCTGTCTGATTGCATTCTCCTCAGATTTACTTGTTAGTTAGCGTCAAAACAAGAAATAAAAACGTGACTGGATGTAGTCGGTACCGCCGGTGGATGAAAGTGCTCACCCGATAAAAAAAAAAAAAAGCACTCCCGATCCTTTTATTCGGTGTATAACTTTTTGTCAAGCTTATTTTTGGAGAATGATAAATGAAGGAGAGCAACAAAAACTCTCGCTTGAGTGTTTGTTTTTTTTTGAAGCCGCAGCGGCGCAGAAGGTAGGCAGATGATTGCAGCAGGAGGGGTGGCGCCGGTCGGGACAGGGTTCGACAAAAGGGAATCGCTAATACACAGCTGACAATTTTATGGATGTGCAGGCTGATGCCTTCCCATACTGTCATGTATAATTTACTGCCTTCTTTAACTTTTTATGAAGTCAAAACAGCAGCATATTGTCCATTGTCATCAGCTTCTCCTGGCTCAGTCCATATCCTTTTTTGTTGTTGTTGTTGTTGTTGTTGTTGTTGCTTAACCATCCTTTATTTTTTCTTCTTCCTTTTTTGTCAGACAATGAAGAAAAGGGCAAATCAGAGAACAGACGATTGCTCTGCAGACAACGCCGCCAAATGTTACCCAGAGTGGCCACAGCGGTTAATGCCGGTGCCGCTAGATTTTTTTTGTAATTTCATGCTGTGTCCACTTTTCTCAGTCATCACACTGTTTTCAGTTCCTCTCAGTCTGCCTGCTGTCAAGGAGGGGGGGGGGGGATTAGATTGAAGGTATTTCAGGACAAGATTTTTGAACGCGAAACAAAAAAAAAAACGGTTTCTGTGCTCTTTTTTTTCTTTTTTTTCTGCTGCTGCTCTGATTAACCCTCCTTTTGTTCCTCGCTGTGGTTTTATTATTACATTATTATCTCTTTTTTTTGTTTTGTTAAATGTCCATCAGAGAGAGACAACAACAACCACCTGCTCCATGCAACAGAACACCCCAACCGTACCCAGCTGTCATGCTTTCCTTAGTAATCTTCTTGCATGCTGACACCCCCTCCATCAACCGACTTTTTCTGACTTTGTTAGTCCCAGTCATGACATTTAATGCCTGTCACAGCAGTGGTAAGGCGGCGTGGAGGTGCAACTGTTAGCAAAGTCACTAGAATAGTCTATTAAAGGCAAAGTGCTGTAATTCTTCCTTTCATGCCGAGAGCCAGCCTTCACTTTCAATGACACGCACGGTGATACGGGAAGAAAACCCCAGCAGCATACGGCAGCATCCGATTATCCACGTTATGGTTGAAGCACTTAATATAGAGAGGTTACAATTTTTTTCCAGTCTTCCAACTGCGTGGCGTTCATTGTCTCAAGTTCTGGAATCCTCCTTTTTCATATTTAATTCTGCTAGCTCACAATGGCCATGAAAAGCTCCAAGCTATGCTCAGCATGTTGCAACATCCATAGGTGTTGCAATTCCACTGTAGGCTCTCCACATGGTGTGCGCAATTAGTCGACACTCTTCGTCTGCTACAGCGTTCCGTCTACGACTCGAGTCACGCGGGGATGAACTGCGACATCGCACCTTTATGCCACTCTTTCAATTTTATCCCATTACTGTCATCACTGCGGCAACAACGCGTGAAGGTGAACACAAACGCGTGCACGTTGGCATCTGCTGCAGACTTCCCCCCAAGCATTTTGTCAGAGTATCCCTTTAGTAAACATAGAATTTCCTGTGGGTTATGCATAGATTTTTTTTTTTTCCCCACACATATCAGAAATTACATCCTTTGGGGAAGCGACGTGAGCAAGATGGATTGTGGATTGTTGTGTATTTGCAAACCGTCATTTGATTGAATTACAATCCCTTCCCCACTGTGTTGTACAGTATCTCTGTCTCTGCATTATTGCATCAGTGAGGCAATGTGGACAAGAATGGCCTTGAGATAAACTCCATCACTTTGGTCCTAATACACCATTTGGACACCGACTATCACAAAGAAATACAATAAATTGTTGGTGTTTTATACTTTTAGCGCTTTGTGATTGACCTGTAGACCTATAAGGTGGCAGGAAAACCGTCACATTTGTTTTTGTGCAGGAATGCTTCAGGAGATGCAGACGTGCAGAAAGGCTCGTCGCATATCTTCTTGCCAGCTTGGTATATGTGATAAAAATACAAAATGCTG
The DNA here is from genome assembly GCF_040054535.1 of Antennarius striatus. Lineage (NCBI taxonomy): Eukaryota > Metazoa > Chordata > Actinopteri > Lophiiformes > Antennariidae > Antennarius > Antennarius striatus. Next base: position 14,544,155 of record NC_090796.1, on the reverse strand, counting down.
TGCTTCTCTTTTCCAGCATTAGAAAGCATAATATTTCAGAAGTTTGTTTTTATTTATTTTTTTACAATCTTTGGCTGTTTCTTCAATTTCACTTCAAACCCAGCCTCTCGCCTTTATAGCATAACGTGTGAAACAGAGCCAAACGTTTTCTCTTTGTGAGAAATGTTTACTGCTTTGCATCCTCTCCTTACCAATACTTTTTATGTTAATTATATGTCTATTTATTCTCCGAAGGAAAGGGAGTATTTTCACATTTTTCCCTTTCACTTTTCACTTTTATTTGCGGTGCACACCCAAATTCTCACTTGGGTGTGAAAGCTGGGGAAGTAACTCAAGAAGAGTGAATGGATTTCTTGTTTCTTGTGCAGGTGGGAAAGTAAAAAGAAAGAGCTGTACAGCACCAGGTTGGGGGTCCGTGGGGGATTTTGCAGCATGCGTGCCTCCAGGAAAGGGTCTAATGTTGTTTGTGTATTCAGTGTTGCTGTAAAATAGGGGCTCAAAGCAACAATTAGTGTATATATATGCGTGCGTGTGTGTGCATGCATGTGTGTAAATAACACACATGCATGCACACACATGCGCAGTGCTTATATTTGTTGGTATTAAGTCACTTTTTTTGAAACTTAAGACTTTGAAAGCTGATAATTCCTTGCATCTGTGAACAGGATTGCCAATTCTATACTCGCAAATATATTCACAAGCACAAGCACATCCTGCTACTTCTTCATGCTTTCTACAGGTGCAAGCCGGTACAGTCGTAGATCTTTTTTAAAAAAAAAATCCACTGTTGGTACCACAGTATCCCATCATGCAGCGCTTCAACCGCTGAGCCATCAGTGGGTTTAACTGCTTTAACAGCGAGTGAGGTCTTCCACAGTGCAGAATTATTATCTTACCTGACTGATTGCTGCTCAATCAATCGAATCAATTGTGGTTTTTTTCCTTCTCATGCACTGTTTTTTTTTTCTTTTCTTTTTTTTCGTATTTCACACCTTGGATGAAACACTTAAGAGCATAAGGTAGGGAAAGGAAAAGCACAAAGAGGCTTTCTGTAATTGGATCTCAGTTCGATTGTGTGTGTGTTTTGTGTGGAATATTAGCATATGGCGGCGTAAGGCATCCTACATCAAAGATGAGGTGTGCAATGAGAGCAGGAATAAAAAATAAATAAATCAGCACAGTACTGTGGGACCTGCAAGAAGATAGAAGCTTATTAATTATTAATCAACCTTGTCTTGTCTTTTAATCAAGTTGATAAGAGGCACAAAATGAATTAGGAATAAAGAAAAGGGGCAATCAGTGTAATGAGAATGGTCTCTTGTGAGTTGTCTTTCAGTACAATAGCATCTAAGGCTATTGCTTCGGCGGAGAGATTATTCCATCTTGGATTTCATGATGGATGGAGTTCTCAAAACGTTCATATGCTATGATAATCCAGTCAATGCAGGATAGATAGTGCTGCCTTTTAGATGCTAATACGCTAGTTGTAGTAACTGCATTCTCACCCGATTAGAAAATTAGGATGTTCCCCACGCCACATGCAATAGCGACATCTCTTTTATCAGCTTCGTCTTCTTGTTAATCTGTCTGTAATAGTGAGCGTTTATTTTGCACGTCTAGTTCCAGCCACAGCTGAAAAAAAAAAGTCAAGAACAAAACCACAGGACCTTTTCTTTTTTCTTCCTCAAAACTAACCAGAACATAACAGCAAAAAGAGAAAATAAAATAAATAAAATTTAAAAAACCTGGTGTTTTACAGAATGCAAATTTCTCTCTCCCTTTTCCTTTTTTTTTTTACATTAACTGTCAGCTTGTTGTTGTTTTTTTGTTTGTTTATGCGGCCGACATGCAGCTCAACGTTTTTCTTGGAAAAGGTTAAAAATGCAATCTAAACAATGTTTTTGTACGTCTAAACTTTAATACTAATTCTTTCTGATAGTTTTTTTCACAAATCTGTGATAATTACAGAAAAAAAAAACATCCCTGCCCTCAATAAATTAACTGATATCTCTTCATATTGGTGTCGTTTTTTTGTTTTTGCTTCATCATGAAGCCTCACCTTGAATATTAAATGTATTTCACATCATTTAAAAGATTAAATAATCCACATTTTCTACGCGGAAGGTTCAAACTAGGCTATGTTGCCCTTTCCACTTCACATCCACTTATTTTCAGTTGTTCGGTCCACGCTCGGAGCTCGTCGGTCGTTCAATCAAAGTGATTGTCTTGCTGTTGTGTTAAAATATTTATGGATCTCATCTCAGATGGACACAGGAGCTGACACAACAGTACTAGGAGGTTTAATGCACACAGACAAGCTCACAGTGACAACAGGCTGACTAGCTGGATGTTGGGGAATCTGTAACACTCATATGTGATTACCTTTTCACTGCATCCACAACTCCATGTAAGAATTAAGCCCACGCCTGGTTTTTCTGAACCCAATATGTTTAGGGCAGTTCCATGTGACTGTAGTTGCTGCGAAAAACCAATCAATCAATAAACCAATAGATGGAGAGATAACATATTCTATAACGGATGGCTGTGATACGATTGTTCTCTGTTGTTTATATCAATTGTGAGTGAAAGAATTATGTAAAGAATGAAAGAGAAGTTTTGTCGCCAGACACGTGAAGTGGCTTCAAAGTGGGACATATTTAATGATCCCTCCCCCAAAAAAACATCCACTTCACACACATATTTTCAGAGACAAACCCACTTTTGATGAAGCAGTGACAAACACTTACCGGCTGCTCCAGTTCAGTTCATTTTTCTCCTTACTTTGGGCTCCCAGAACTCAAGGCAAATGTTTGAGTCAGCACGATTGTGTGAGTCAATGCAAATATGGCCAACGGCAAAGATGCATCAAGTTGAATATCAACCTCAGCAGAAAAAAAAAAAAAAAGTGTACTTACATACTCTGATTTTATTCTGAGTTCTATCTGGACTTCGGGACGCCGTATCTATGAAGGTAGTCACATGGATACTTTTGCTTCGTTATCACATAACAATTAAGTGCTATTAACTTACCACTATTTTTCAATCACACCACTTAATGACTTATTTACACCCCCGTAACAACTGAGCTTCAACCCATCATCAGTTTTTTTTTTTAGATTTACCCGGGTGGAGAAAAGTGTCAGGTGTGGAGGCCTAGAAGAAGAAGAAGAAGACCAAAGAGGAGGTTTATGGATGTACTAAAAGAGGACATGAAGGTAGTTGGTGTGAGAGAAGAGGATGCAGAAGACAAGGTTAGATGGAGGCAACTGATTCGCCGTGGCGACCCCTGAAGGGAAAAGCCGAAAGGAGAAGAAGAAGACAGACAACAGCTTTTTTCCCCTGAAAAACTTTAGCTTCAGCAAACTGTCAGGTCTTTAAGAGAAACTGAGATTCCAGTGGAGATACAGTTGGAACATGGCAGCCAGTCTCAGGAGTCTCATGTTAACGATGAGAAGATCCAATTTGTTGTTGCTATTTAAAGGTGGAGAGAATAGAAGGAAACTCCTATTACACAATAATGTCTGCGCTCTACTCAGGAATACTCCTGGCCAATTTCCTGTCAGTGTCACCAACGCCAGTCAAACCATTGTGGACAGCTGTGTTCTTGTGCACACATGTTTGGATGCGACCGGGTGTGTGTTTTGTGCGCCGGTCTCTCATTTCCTCTCTACCTGTGCCAGGCTAGATTGCTTCCTGTTTGTGATTGATTTGCACGTAATGGAGACACGTTTCTCTCTTGCCTGCTTTCGTCTTTCCGTGTTTTCCAGCCATACGTGGCAGTAAAAACAAAAGAATAATACGATATGATAAGGACGCCGAAGTCCGGAACCCCTGCTCATAAAACGCCCTCACCCCCCCCAGCTATTCCAAAACGAAATGAACCGGCAGTTAATGGCCGTATACAACTCAACAGGAATGAGTCGTCAATGGGTCAGAATGAAACTCATCACCATTAGTCAAGTAGTTTTGTCTGCGATTCCGCGCACATGCTCTGAAATTAATTGCATCCATCAATTATAGTGGAACCATACATTTCACAAATGGTTCTGCTTTTTCAATTTCTAAAATAAATGAAGGTCGATTTTATCCAACATTTAACTTTTTAAGGTTAAAGTCAAGATGGTCATGGCTTAGAAAGAAAAAAAAAAAAAAGCCCAAAAGAAACTGACATAAAGTGATATCATTAAATTATAGTATATGAAATATAAATTCTACTTTTATAATCTTTCTGTTGTGACATTTGCAAGAAATGGATTTTATAACACTCAGTTGACCTGGATGGAGCAAAGTAATTTCCTTTCCATTCACCAACTTTATTTTTGAAGGTGAAAAAAGTTCAAAGGTTTATTAAGAACATGATCCAAGGTTTTATGAAGTGCATTTTTATTTTTTTTATTTTTTGCACCGAGGCTTTGAGGACACTGAAATGAGAACGTTGGATTGAAAGTTCCAGACATGTCTGTCTTACAAAAAAAAAAAAAAGTTCAAAGATTCATTCGGACGCTCCTTTTTTTTTCTTTTTTTTTGATCATTCCATTTTGTCGTCATTATTCTTATTCATTCTGCGAGATGTCTGCCATTCCATCTGCCCAAGCTGCCTTTCGCTTCAGTTTCCAGGCAGCCAGAAGTACTAGAAGTGTTGTCTTTACTCGCACCTAGCACCATTAGTCTCAGATGGCTTCTTAAAAGCAGGCTGTGGATATTATGACGAATGCCTTCCTCCAATCGCTGAAATGCCCTTTGAATGGTTTGTCAGGGGCAGAACCGACGACAGTCGAGACTGCGGTGCTGAAAAAGGAGGCTAGTCACCCCCTTTTTTCTTTTCCATCCATCCCTCCTTTCTTCCTTTTCGCCGGCCTTTGAAATCACCCTTTTTAACAGCCTCTGGCGTTCAGTTGCTGACCTATAAAATTCCAAGGCTGTCAACAACCTTTGAAAGACAGGAAAAGTGATGATGATGATGATGATGATGACGGGATTCGCACATTGTTAATGAGTGTGTGTGTGTGTGTGAGGAGGGTAGAAAGGGGACAAATGCATGAAGTGTGGATGTGTGTCAAATGTTAACTCACCTTTTTTTTTAGGACAGTAGTTGGAAAAAAAAAAAGGAATCTATTGCGCTTTTTCCTCAACCCATAATCCATGTAAACCAGTTTCTGACCATGTGATGAATTCCAAGTCCAATATTTCACTTGAGGCTTTGTTTTTGCTCCCTCCAAACTCCACAAAAATACTTTGCCACCCCCCCCCCCCCAGGTGGTGTCTAATCATGTCATTTGTTGGTGCACAGGAAGGGTACAATTACTGTTAAGGCTTTTTTCTTTCCAGAAACAGTTGGAACACGCAGACGCTCTGAAGCTGCAGATGATTCCAGTCACAGCTCTGCAGGTGCATCAGCATCCCTTTCATATCGTCGCTTTATATTCAAAGGAAAAACCCTCAAACGCAAAAGGCAGCATGAGTTTATTATAGTCTTATTACAGCTATGGCTGCTTCATTGATTTAAAGCTATTATCAGTGGAACCTCCTCCCTCCCCAGTCCCCTTCATTTGTACATGGGTGCACCATGTTTCTGTATGCTCTTATTTGTCATGTTCTGTATCTGAATAAAATCTCCCGATCAGCTGACTGAGACGGGGGAAGGGGGGGGGGGGGCTGTCCCGATGGAGCGGTGCAACCATTTTTCACCCAGCTTCAATGTATTACCTCATTTCCTCCTGGTGCAGACGCCCCGTCTTCACCGTCACTGATCCGACCTCCAGACCTGACCCAAACCCCCCCCCCCCCCACCGCCACCATCCCACCTCCTACCTTCTTCCCAGCTCTTTATAGGTCCCTTACTCCTCCCTCAATCGGTCTGGGGGCCCAGCAGCTGATGGATGGCTCCTCCGGTGAAGGTTGCAGGAAGAGGTCAGATCCGCTCTCTGGAACTTTTCAGAGGCGCAGCACAGAGAGATGGAGGGAGGTAAATTGAGGAGAGATTCGAGGAAAAAGGGTGAAATTAAAGAAAGAAAAAAAAAAAGATGTTGAGGTCAAATGAAGCACTGAAGAAAATCATCATCCAAAAAAAAAAAAGAAATTGTTCCCTCCCAATGTTTCCTCTAGAAGTTGTCACCTCCCATTTTTTTTCCATCACCTGTATCCCCCCCCCCCCAGCCCCATTCTGCCTGTTGTCTGCTGTCAGTAGCATTGACTGGGGACTGCTGTTTATTCTGGTACATGGTGGTATGGTTGCTGGAGTGTGCTCACTAAGTATTTGTTTGGGCTGTCAAGGTGTCTCCAGAGTGAACGCTCGCCTTCTGCTGAATATTTATCACTTATTTAATGTTGTTCCATCCTCCTGAGAACTGGACTCTACTTCTAAGACCCCCCACCCTCTTCCCTTTTTTCCTTCTTCATCGTTCTCCGTGCACCTTTTTTTTTTTTTTTTTTTTAACCTCAATCCTTGCTTTTTTTTCCATGTTTTCCTTTGTGGCGTTTTGGCGATGCTATATTCTAGGGCAGTCTGTCTGCTGCCTTACTTTAAACCCCCCCCCCCCACACACACACACACACTTCAACACATGCATCCAGGCCTGTTGTTACCATTCTCTTTAAGTTAAGCCTGAAAATCCAGATGAAGACAGTTCCGTCTTAAAGCAGACGTCGTTATTTGTAAGCCTTGCACCTTCCTTTAACATCGTCTGTCCATCACTGGGAAAATTGTTGAAAGGGAAAGATAGCTAGAAGCTGAGGAGTGAAAAAGGTGCACCGACTCCTGGATTTAGACAGAAAAATAGTTCGAGTGAAACTTCATAAATGAAATAGTCCCCTCTGTGTGTTTCTCCTCTCCCTTCATTCCCACTATTTACACTCATCAATCACCCAAAACCTGGGAGAGACAGAAGAAAGGGGACATTGTTACGGAGGAAAACACATATTTTCCTTTAAAGAGCGATTCATCGGCAAAAAAACAGCTCAATTTCACAGGGAACTGTGCTTCAGTAGGGTCGTGTTTCTTACTAGAAATGCCAACCTGACGAAATCCATTATCGAGAAAGAGTTGGAGAAAGTTGGAACCAAAATACAGGTGAGGAGAGAGAGATGTGGTGGGAGATTTCCTTCAATGAAATGGAAATGGTGGTGGAAGAGAAAAGAAATCTGATCACTTTTGTCATTTTGCCTGTTTTATCTGACATTCGAGTCTCACATAATAATAAAAAAAACGTGCGTTTAGTATGGTTGAATCATTTTATCTATATTCCACGGTCGTGGTCATGAATAAGTAATCATGCTTCTGAAGAAGCTTTAGATGTTTCAGTTTCTGTTAAAAATGCGTCATAGTGAGATTTTGACATTTGAAAAGAGACAGTCTGGACTTGAACTTGCCTCTAAAAATGATGGGATGCGTTGGATTAGAAGCCAAAGGGTTCATCCATTAAGGGTTTGCTTGTCTTGTTTAATACTCAGCAACCTGTAGCTGCTGGCCTGAACAATATTTCTTCGAATAATCACAGTATAAATTGCAATTAAACATTTCCTCTCTAATCGCTGAGCCTTACCACACTAGAATGGGTTCATCACCGTGCACACACACACACACACACAGACACACACAGACACACACACACACACACACCCTCCACTTCCTCTATCATCTATACTAGTTTAATTCCCATTGGCTCTATTAGAAGTCAGGACAGTAGCGCTGTCCCCCCATCTTGAAGCTATTTTGTCAGGAAATGGTATAATTCCCTCATCTGGATCCAATTACAGTGAAGCAGACTGCTTTTCCTGTGATGCCTGCACTGGGTAATTATGGGCTTTGTGTCTCTGAGCCAGCCACAATTCAGCTTTCCTTCACTCTTGTCCTGAACCCCCCCCCCCCACCCACCCCCACCCCTTTCCCACCATGATTAACCTCTCGACACTTCTCTGGACTCTCAGTCAAAGATACACTACTCACAACACAACAAACGCAACTGGAGCCTGATCATGACCCTCATTGGAGAGTTAACCGTACTTACAGTCGCAAGGATAGCCAATCGGTTGCAAGAATTAGGAGGTGAATTAGTCCAACACCTGTTGAACAAGCAGGACAAAAACTCTGGATATTTATGGCACAGAATTTGAATGCTTTGGTTGTGTGGAAGAGCAACTAAAGCATCTTGGGTAAAAAAAAAAGAAAAAAAGAGCAAAGTAAACTCTTGCTAAGCTTTCAGAATTACCTTACCGCCTGCGTCAGCAATGTTCACACTAAATGCTGACAATCTGAATTTTATGATGTCACTTTCTGGCATGTTGAGACAAAAAGAAATTTGACAGAACTTTTTTTTTTTTTTTTTTAAGATATGAATTTCCTAGAGGTCAATCATTGGCCACTAGGGGTCGTTGCCTGTAGAATGGTTCATCAAATAAAGTTGCTTCAATCACGATTTAGATGTTTCTCCAGGTCAGAACGAGGAAGCTGGTTTTTATGATTGCTCCAGGATGTGTGAGTGAAACATGTGACTCTCATTTTCTGGGTTCATTCTTACTTTTTTAAACACGTCACTTCTTTGGCCAAAGAGCTGCCAGAGGAAGCTAGAGACGGAAGATTAAAAAAAACAAAAAAAAACGTAATGGAATCTCATTAAAATACTTCAGTGACTAGACCACCCTGCCACTTCAGCTCTCAAAGTGTACCCGTCTGCTTTGTGCAGCAGGCAGCATTCCCAATGCTTGTGAGTGTGTTTGAAGGAGGGTGGGGGGAAGGGGGTGTTGGGGGTGATTTTTGGACATGACACACACTTCACCGTAGAGGTCTATGTTCCAAGAGCCCAAACATGGACATGAATCGTGGTTGTTCCAGATCCACACATGCACACACTCACACACACACACACACACACACACACACACACACACACACACACACACACACACACACACACACACACACACACACACACACACACAAATATGCACAGGCTGCGCATACAGTCTTACAAGCACACACACCACGCTGCCTCCACTGAGACCCTGCGCCTTGGAAAATCAATATGCTTTGCTTTTCATTCAATTAATTAGTGAGTGGCGATGAAGCTGCGTGTGTGTGTGTGTGTGTGTGTGTGTGTGTGTGTGTGTGTGTGTGTATCACCTATGCTCACCCTACCCTTCTGTAAGTGACGTAATGGTACCTGTCCAACACGATGACACTTCATTAAAACGACTTTACTCTCGTCAGTAAACTTTCATGTCATCCCGTGAATGCCGGACAGATTGCGATGATGTCATAAAAACACACACATCTTCACACTCGCAGCTGTGACAAACAGCCAACGCTGTTGTGTAGCCAGATTAGCCCAAAGCCGCGTGTCCTGCAGCCCCACTCCTGGCAACGGATCTTAAATCCTTCAGGCCTTTAAATACCTGCTTGGTGCAAATGCAATGCAATGATATGCAACGGCGCGCTGCACTGTGTCAGGTAACACATTATAAAGTGAACCACATCCCAACGCAGTCAACGTAAATCACTTTAACATATTACGACCACAATCGTTGAGCTATTTGTGACTTGATGTGGATCTAAAATGAAGCTTCTCGTTTCTTTTCTTTGTGGTCTTGCAAGTAGAAGTTTCTACTTTAACTTGCAGTTTGTCGCAGTGACAAAATATATAATATCCCGGGGTATAAAATGTGAGTGCATGACCAAAATGATACCCCTACACCATTTCACTGTTCTTTTAATATGCCAATTCCTATTTCCAGGTTGAAATAGTGCACTTTGGTAATGAAACTGTAATCTGATTACTCCATCGGCCAGCAGAGAGAGGAAGCTGGCCGGAGTCCTGGAGGAGAGGAGCGGTGATTTTGGCCGCCGTTTGTGTTGTGGATGACGATCGAGGCACTCCGTGAAGGTGGGGTGACACCAGGCCGAGGCCGTGGCCGTTTTAAGTGAAATATAGCATGGAAACTGAACATACAAGCAGGACGGTTGCTTTGGAGTCAACTTGGACAAGTGTGAAATGAAACCAGTTGTTAGGAGCTTTCAGAAACGGCAGAAATAAAAAACAGCCTTAAAGGATATAGCTGTTATTCCCATTTCTTCCAAACCTGAAGGCCCTATACGCCGTCTCAGGCATCCATCTGAGATAAGCAAAGGTCACCTCTCTGGCCGGAGGCAGCCGGTAAATAAAGCCGTAGCACAGATTCACAATGTACCAACTACGACCTGCACAAATGATTAGTTATTGGTCCACAGTGGGGTCAGAGTAAGTTGTGTGAAAGCGACAAAGGATTTCATTAGTGGGAATAAATATGATTGACAGTATGCTGGTGTTTGACTTGTTTTGGAGATTATTTAACAGATTTATTTCCTCTATTTTTTACAGGGAAATTTTGCAGCAGCACCACAAAAAAAAAAAAAAAACAACTCACTTTTTGTTTGTAAGATTGCGATTTTTCATACTGTACTAAACCCACGAGCAACAAAGCACAACAGCATCAGGTTGTAAAAATTCACATTAAAAAAAACCCACACACATTTAAGTGTTTCAGGATGCAGTGAGGTGTTCTACGTTTCATGCGTGATTAGAGGATTTACTTGCATTTAGAAACCCGTGTAATGAGAAAATATTTCTTAGAAAATTATATAAAAAAAAATAAAAACAAATCAAAAAACCTTTTAAACTTTTGCCTGACTTGTAATTGAAAATCGTTCACCACGGCATCAAGTTAATCTTGATATTTGCAGACACCGTGTATATAGAAATATCCTTGAAATGAATATACTAGACAATTTGTTCTCCCTCTCTCTTTGCATATTCCTGTGCCCCACATAATGGTCATTCTCAATTTCAACTTATTTTTAATCGTCACTAACAATTTCATCTTTTAAATAAGCTTGGCAGACTCTCTTGCCAATCCATTCTGCATAGTGATGAAGATAGACTAAATTTTCCAATTGGTTCCACTGCTGTCCACAATGGGCAGCCTCCACAGCTCCAAAGTGTATGAAATTAATTTGTAATAACTTCAAATACTAAATGTAGGCCATCCACGCAGAACAGGGTCCACATGGCAGGGGGAAATGAGAAGTCCAAATATTTCTTCTTCGTGTGGAAAAGACTGCAGTTAACTGAGGATTTCATCCCTTGTAAAATATGATTAAGTTCACAGTGAGAGAATCATGAAAAATTTCAAGCCCATTTGAGCAAAGAATTAATTTCTTCTCTCGTGTTCAGGCTGTTTCTGTGCTTGTGTGTCAGCCCAGCCTTGACTCCATCACTACAAATGAATTTCAGCCTTATATTGGTTTATACTCAATTATATGTGCATCTATGAACAATGTGAGGATCGCCTTACCCCTACGTGCTCAATCAGATTACTATTGACCTATTACTGGAGCAGTATACAAGCAACAGGGATCGCTTTTAGAACTTTACAGTAGTAATTCTCTATATTCATTTCTTGGGCTCTCTACTTTTAAAATTTGCTGCATCGTTGTTCCATTCACCAGCGACGGCATTCTCCGATGTCCATCATAACATTTGGAGTACAGAAGCGGAGGAGAAAACACAAGACAGGAAATGAGCATTGGGACCTTATGAGGAAATGTGTGGAAAGAAAATCTGACACCGAAACTCAAGAGAAGGAGATGAGTGGGTAACAGGTGAGAAGCAGGTGGAAACAAGAGAGAACTGACAAAGGAGGGAAAATGAAGAGGAGGTGAAAACATTTACTTCCATTCATCTTTTTCCTTTTCGTCATCTATAATGTATAGAAGGCATTTGAGGACAGAGAGATACTGTGATTCAATTCTGACACATCTAAGCGAGGTGTTTGGAGGGAACAGCTTTTCCTGCCATTGTATGCTGATGTGAGATGAATGGAAGGGATGGATAGATTGATGGATGGATGGATGAATGAATAAATAGAAGGATGGACTGACAGATTGATGGAACACAATCATTTTTATTTTTTTTTATTTTGAAGGACCGTCAACAGTAAATCAATCACAAATCATCGCAGTAGAACTTTTTAACATTGATTCTAGCAAAGATGGCAACCTGCTGTAATCTGACTGAACAAGTAATAGATGTGTAGATTACAGATATTAGTGTTATTACCTTGTGATAAAAGAATTGCAGTGGCGAGAATTAATTTGAACTTATTTCACATGCCGATAAACCCCGTAATGTAAACCCAGTGAATAAAACAAAATGAACTTTTACAGGGTTTTGAAGTTTAGCTTCTCTGTTCGATGCATTTCTCTGATGGAAAACAAATCACAACTGAGGAGAATCTGATTTCGTTTTTGGGGGGGGGGATATATATATTAAAGAAATTCAATAGCAGCATCTTGAAACATAAAACTTTTTTCAGAAAAGTTTTTTTTTTAGTCTTGATATTATCTCGTTCCTGTGGAATATGTTTACGCTGTCTTTGTAATATGTAGACCAATGCTGTTTCCTTCAGGACAACAGATGTTGCTGCTATTTTTAATGGTGCTATGAGCTGATAATTAATATTCCAATCACCTTCCTGGTATTGTAGGAGTCTTAATGTATCTTTCATCCACTTCTGCTCAGAGGATAAACAGCTGGTGGCACTGCTTCTTTTCATTGGATATTAAATAGAATAACTCACAGAATTGGAGACAAAGGGAAATTTATCATTTGCATTTTGTCTATACATTGATTTATATGTTTATCTGTTGTCTCCTTATCCTGATGTATGTGTAATATCCTCTGACAGGCAATAGTAGAAGATAGATTGCACATGTATGTCACATACGTGATGTACATCATGACCCTAATCACCGTCTGCATGAATGAAAATGTATGATTTTTTTTTCTTTTTTTTTAAATTTTCCATTGAATCAAATTAAAAATGATCTAAAAGCAGGTGCATGGAAATGTACTTACTGTCACTGTTGATTTGTGCCTTGTTTATTCTACTCAGGGTGCACTTAAAGTGACGACAGATTTATCTTTGCTGTTAGGTATTTAAACAGTTATTGCACTGGGGGGGTTATTACTTGGCAAGTGGAACAGCTGGAATATGTGTTACAGGAAATATCAGTGTACATTAGTCTCTGCTTTGGGATTAACAGTCACTCACAAACACACACACACACACACATACAGAGACAGATGTTCATTTATTCCCTGGTGAATTCCAGAAGTGATATTGACATTCCCACCTTAAGGGAATGCCAGTTTTCCCACAATGCATTTAATTGGCAGCCGTTGCTATTACCGAGCCACACCCGGTTAAGCGCGGTCTTGATTTTGAATCTTTTGACTGTGGCTCACGTAAAATGGAATCTTTTCCTTCTGCGTCGACGTTGAATGCATCTGCCTGCTCCCCCCTCCTTCACTTTCTCTTTGAGATGTCTTTAGAATTTTCACCAGCTAAGGCTTGTGAAAATCTTTAGTCAGGCTGTCAGTGTTACAAGCCATGCCTGCCAGATAGCAGCCTTTCATTCCGACTATAACACTTGGGAATACCTACAGTATGTGGATTTGTGCGTCTCTTGGGACTGCCGTTTCATTGCTTCCTTCAGCCATCGTATAGACTCAAGTTTATTTCCCTTTCCCCAGGCAGAGTAAATCTGTTCCAGGGCCAGGCGGCTCCGCCATTGGAAGCGTGCTATAAAAATGAAGCCTAATCGTCGCGGCCCTGTAAGTGGTTTTACCTTCAGGGAGCCATTCTGCTTTGAACAGACATGATCTGGCACTATGGCCATGACCAATAGCGGCGCTGCTGTGTCATCTAAGAGCAACAGAAGTTTGAGGTGGCACTGACCCCCTCGCTTTTTCAAGCCACATTTCCCTCCTCGCCGAAAACCTGGATCCGTCGAGGAAGCGTTGTAAATAATAACTCTCTTCAACTGACAAGTCAGTTAGGGATGAAAAAAAGCAGGATGTCCACAGTTTACGTTTAGCTCCGTTTTTTTAGGCTAAATAGCGACTCTTCACTTATTCCACTTCTTTAAAAAAAAGCATTGTAGTAGCAGAAATATCAGTGGAATATTATTTTCTGTTTAAATTCACATTAATTTTATTGACTGTTGGACTTGAATAGTGTACAGTCACATTGGGTATTGTTAGAAATTGTGTTTTATAGATGCCGATAATGTCTAGGTCAATGGTGGTTTATAGGGCTACCCCTGCTTGCTTCTACGCAGAAACATTTTAATTATAAATCGTAATTACTAACTGAAATCGTAATTTGCTCGGGTATTTCTTTTCCTTTTTTTCTGCATCTTTTTGCCCACTTTGTCTTTCATTTTACATTTTCCGGTGATTCAGTTATGATAGAAGTCATGCATTAATCAGCCCCCTGGACAAATTGAATTTGACAAATATGTTCTTTTCAGTTGTCATTCAAACGTACTAATTTTTTTTTCTTCATTATTCCAAAATGATTAATAATAATAATAATAATTATCTCTCAATTACTTAATTCAGGGAAAAAATCTGGTGTAAAAAAAAATAGTTACGGCTTTGAATCAGACTGTTCTTCTTCTGGTGGTTGACTCAGACATATTTTGGTTACTATATATTTTAATTATGTGCTATATTTGGATTTAAATAACATACTCATTCCCTCAGAACCGTGCCCTTTGTTTTACCTCGCCTTCTTTTGGTATTCAGCTTATTGATGCCTTGATGTGTTACACCTGAATGTCGCCGTTAATTACTTGTTTAATGGACTGAGTGTTCCTGTGGCTTTGTCTCTGACTGAAACCTTCACAACATTAATTGAAACTCCCCCCACATTCACAAGAGGGAACGTCTCACTTAACCTCCCCCCAGTGGCTATAAATGATCAATTAAACCCCCGTTTTCCCTTTCTGCACGTCAGCAAACACAGTCACAGTCCAGAACGCATCAACTAATGGAGTCGCGTGTTCTTTCATCATGGGTTGTCGTGTGTTGTCACGTGTTCACGTAACACTGCCCCCTACGTGTCTGATAGGGAATGACGTCGATCGCGATTGGCATTCTGACTTTGAGTTTTAGTCAATTTCAATTCTTCTTCTTTCTTTTTTTTTCCCCCACCCTGAAGCCACTTAAGCGGAAAAGTTTTGATTGGTCTCGGGGTTCAGGATAGGATAGGACGTACCTGTGTGAGGTCGTGACTCACTGAGTCAATACAACAGGAAAACAAGCTAACCCAGAGATAGACAAGGCAATACCAGGCCATGTCAGTTAAGAATGTAAAAAAAAAACTAATGCAATCAGTTCCTTATGCCATCCTTCAGTAGAGACTGAAATAGAAAGAAGAGAAAGAGGAGTCATCAGAGAGGCTGACTGGAATTTGAAAAGAGAGAAAGACAAAGAGAAAGTGTTCAACAGTGGGACGGGGGAAATAAGATCAGGGAATAGACATCGCGTTTTTGGCTGTCCCATCGCACCGTCCCAGACTCTCAGAGCGTCGAGATGAAAAACGGGCAGCCAGGAGGGAAGTCATGTGACCGCTACCAGTCGTCTGTTTTCCTTTCTTGTCCTCTGTTCTTTGTTCTCTCCTCCTCATGTTTGTCTCTCTGTCCATCACGCTGGATTGGCTTGTTATCGGTTGGCGGAGAGAGCTGCTGCATCCGTCCCACGTACCTGCACGCGCACACACACACACACACACACACACACATAGACACACACATACACACCAGCTGGCTGGATACCAGGAAAAGAGTGCTCTGCCAGAATCAGAGGAGAAAAGGAAAAAAGTAACAAACCACGGATAATTCACAACAACCTGCAAACAGTAGGTCTGGAAAGATAATGATGACTGCAAAAAAGCGTGTGTGTGTGTGTGTGTGTGTGTGTGTGTGTGTGTGTGTGTGTGTGTGTGTGTGTGTGTGTGTGTGTGTAAGAACACAATAAAACAAAGCAGACCTTTTTGTTTTCTCAAGTTGCATTTTTGAAGAGTGACGGTAAAACAGCTGTTAAATCCCATTAACAGTTTTAATTCTAATAATTGTTTCCCAAATAATTGTGAAAAATGCTGCACTATCTGTTAATGAACTTCTATTTAAGCGTGTCCACACTTTTACAAGGACTTATTCTGTATTGAGTTCATCCGCGTCGCCGCGGGGTGTAGCCTGCATAGCAGGGATTAGATCAGATATTAGTTGGGCTGCTTGCTGATAGCACCGCAGGAGAAAGGGAGCTATCAAGGAGAGTTATTCAGGCACACTGCCTGGACAGTGAATGCAGGCTGGCTATCTGGAGGACATCTCAGTGATGTATGGAGGGGGACAGTACGACCTGGGACAAGCCAGGTTTCAACCATTTTCCACAATGGAAAGGTGTAAGACAAATGTGAGGCAAGAGTGACACAGCGGACAGGAGCGAGATGGATGCAGATCTGGTTATCTGTCCAGTCTGCAGCACCTCTTTGCTCGCCAGGACAAATGGAAGGAAATGATTAGCAGCACGGAGGAAGAGAATTGTGCAGAGATAAATATATTGGCAGAAACGTTTTGTCTGTGGATTTTTCAAAAATCTTTATCACGTTTGTTTTTTTGTTTTTGTTTTTTCTTGAAGCCGTGTGTCCTTGTTTGGCTGCAGAAACTGGTATCCATAGAGGGACGTGGTGCAGCGTGTTCTACTGTACTTCTCATTTGATGGCTTATTTTACACCTTGTTGGCCGAGAAAACGACATGTATCAGTTGGAATATCAATTTCCTCCATTTCAAGGTCTGCTGAGTTATGAATCATGTGGATGAAGCACAGCACCTCCTCACAAAGTGTGGCCGTCAGCAATATATATATATATATATATATATATATATATATATATATATATATATATATATATATATATATACCTAATATTTAAAAAATATACCTCGTTATTCACCCACTCCAGAGACCACATCCCCCTGTCCTCCTGTAGCTCCACTCACCTCCAAAACAACATCCAACAAGACCCTTCTCATCACCTACAAATCCCTTAATATCCTGCCCCCTCCCATACCTCTCTGACCTTCTGCAGCCAGCCCCACCCTCTGGAACACCCTCCACATCCCCTTCTGATTCACGACCGAAACAGTCAAAAACTTCCCTCTTTCCACTAGCTTTTCACCTATTTCCTGCATCAATACACACACACACACACACACACACACACACACACACACACACACACATGCAATAGAGAGTAATCACTCTGATTTTAACATTTTGCCTAATTGATTATCTATTTCCACACTTTTTCTTCCAATGTTTTGGACAGATGTGGCCCCTAACTAGAACTTATGGTTCATAGGGGACGCATGCACCCCACCCCCCCCCACACACACACACACTGGAATGAATCATGGCACAAACACATCTCACAAGGAGCACCATTGACTTTTGTTTTTCCATTTCTATGCAACTGAAGAATTTCGAAATGATCTGCATACGACGCCACGACCTGTCATTTACACGTAATGAATGGCTGCTTATGGAGGAACACGGATGAGAGCCTTCACACATTATACGCTATGTTAATGTGAGAAACACGTTATTTACCAGTGATGAGTCTATAATGTGAACAACAAGGATGTTTATGTTCATACATTGTTCAGGTCAAAAGTAGCCACACAGACTGGATGTTGAATGGCTGGAATTTTAATGAATATTTTCTGTTTGCTGGTACCTTTACAGAATGAAAGCACATAAATATCAAGAATTTATAAATGTGTTAACACTTAGCCTCTCGCTTTGTGTTTCTTCTTCCTTTGCTGTTCTGTATTGGAAGAAAGTACCTCAATCAAGCTGAAGGTCACATATTGCATTTCTTTTTGCTGAATCAGCTTTCTCTATTGGTACATATACAGAAAAAGTAAAAACAAATAAAATAAGTCAATACTTGACAAAGGCAGTTACTGCACAATGGTGATTAAACCGCCCACCTTGCAGTCTGTGAACTTCAGCTAGAATGCAATGAATGTGAGGCTACAAGCTTTTCACAATACAGAACATTTATTTAAGGCTTTATTTAAGGCCTTAATGAATATTTATTTAATGGAGTCTCACATTAATATGCATCAGATTACAGTATATCCAGTATGTATGTTTGTATTTCTCTGAGTGGGACATCTACTTTCCCCTTTACTTAATTACTTACCAGTCTCTCTGATTTGAAAACATTTAAAAACTTTTTGAAGGTTTTTTTAAAAGAAAAAAAAAATCAATGAGTATCAAATTTCAAGTATGGACTGTGGATAATGGGATCTGCAAAATGGAAAATGTAGAAGATTGTGTGGTACTAATGTATTCATGACAAAGGACCAGTTGCTATGTATATCTGTGTTCTGACCACTGGTGACCATTAGCTAACAATATATGAACTACCCCAGCAGCCCCAAAAGTGAGCACACCCACCACAAACATCCTCATTTGTCTCAGCCAACTTAACAAGCATTGTTAATGTCTCACAAACCTTTGTGTCAGCTCTGACAAATAATTGCAAGGCTCAATATCTGAGAACAGGGAGAGGCGAACTCTTATTGTATTTGATAACACTCAAAGTTTTAGTCACGATTAACCGCTGTCACGATTGGCTTGAAGAATAGTAAGGAATTCAGACAAGCAATTACAGAGAAGAACACATCGTAGAGAAGTGCTGCCCGCGTTGGTGCCTTGATATTTTAATTTCTCATTAACCACAGAGACGCAGCATTGTCAAACGGAAGGCTGTTTTTGAGATGGCCTCCTCCAACCCACTGAGCTGTGTGTGTATATATATATATATATATGTGGAAAAGATTGATCCATTGTTACAACAAATCTCAACCTGAATCACGCAGCCGAGATATTGGTTCTTAAGGATTTATTCATCACAATGAACATGATTAAGATTGTTTTTTGTTTTTCCATCTCGAGTCTACAGTTTTGTTTGCGATACCTTTGCAATTTCATTATGCGTGTTTGTTTGAGAAATAAACAAATTTAGTGAGTGGTGAGCAACAATGACTGACCTATGATGCCTGTTGTGCAAGCCCATTGGAAATACACAAAAGGGTAGTGTTGCATTAGTTCACCTTAAGGGCCTGCGCCTTAAATGTCTGCTTTGACGGTACGAGCTAGTTTGAGAGACGCTGGGTGTGCATTCAGGAACACAGGTGGAGAAATAAGAAGCGATAGACTGTGACAAAGAGAGACGGTAAAGACGATGTGGTTGAAGGGTAGACGCGATCAATGGTCGCTCTTACTTTGTATTCTGTTGGTCAGAGAGCCACAGATTGAACGTTAATAATGTGTGTGAGCTCAGCCATAGATAAGGAAAGAAATGGAGTGAAACAGAAACGGGAATAAAACAGCAAATAGGAAGTTTATTAGTTGGCTAAGTGGCCTTTTGCTTACTGCGGGAGTCTTACCACCAACCTGGCAAAATGCCACCCCTCAAGCTTCAGTATTTTCTGTATGGTCGTGTTGGCAGAGAGTTGGACTTCAGAGAAAGGGGCTTTACTACCCTCCATTTCAGATGTACACTTTTCAATCAGATTATAATAAGATTTGAAAAGGGACATATGGCTGCAACAGACCTCACTCTGTTGAGACTTCCCCCCATTTTTTAATCTATTTCTCTTTGTCAACCCCACGGGACAAGAAACAGAATCAGATTTCTGCCCCTTTTTCATCTGACGTAATGGATTTGCAACAGGCTCAACCTGGAGCAAAGAGAGATAAGATGTAAAGGGGGAAGTTGGCCAATCCAGGAAAGCGTGGTTATTATGTCTAGTGTAACGTTTGAACACTAGCGGCAAATGTGTGAATGAGTCTAAATAAATGATCTGAATGCCCTGAGGATTGTTTCCTGAAATTCTCAGGTGCAGAAGGAACTATCAACTGGCGAGTGGTGAAGTCAACTAAAGATGGAAAAAGATTGAGGACTGTAAAAATGCCGTGATAATTGTAATAATGGACATTTTTGTGTAGCCGATGTAGGAGATTTGTTGTTTCTCCATCTTATTATCATTTTTTTAAAAACTTTCAAGCAGTGTCAGGAAGTTTTTTCTTTTCATTGGGCAGAATAAACAAGGAGAATAAAGTGAGACGAGTTGATGGAAACGATTCAGATGCAAAGACAGGAATAAAAAGACAAAGACATAGAAATACGAAATAAAGAACTTGAGGAAAAACTGAGTGAAAGATTGCATTGATTGTTTCCATGCTTATTAAGAGACAATATATTGACAATCGTATTTTGTGCACCATCATGCAAACTTTTGTTCTATGACCTTGCATCATTCCTACAAGCTCAGCCTTCTTTCTGGCCCAGGAAAACTGATTCAGAAGCAGTTAGCATACTTGTGTATCAGTGGTATCAGCTGATGGCAAAGGGTCAACACACAACTTGCCAGTCTCCCTGTAGCGATGAGTTTAAATATCCAATTTTCCGTTTATTTTACTGTGTAATTCGACTCTGGTGGTTTTGTGTCATTATTTATCATCACGTTCCTCTCTCATCTGTAGTCTTATTTACAGAACCAGCTACCTCTGCCAAATTCACCAGGAATGTGGCCAGCCACATAAACATTTTACTGACAAGGACGGTCAACTATTTACTGACAAAGCAAAAGTCTTTCTGGCAGACGCCGCGATGTGGGCGTGGATGTGTGTGTTCTTGTGTAAGAGAGAGAGAGAGAGACTTTGACGTTGAAGCTGTGGCAAAGAAAGGCCACATGTTGTTAGGATACCTGCAGATGTCTCTGCAGAGACCCATTTGTTGAATACTCTTAAAGCTCCCCCCGATTATGGGCCGTATTCCAAAGTACAGAGTAAACCCACTCATACCTTTATTTTCTTGTCTTTTTCTCTTATGTTCCTTCCACAGTGCCTTTTTGCCCTTTGTCTCCCAGGTTTTAGTCTTCATGTTTGCTGTTCTCACCATTAGAACAGGTGATAGACCGGTGGACAGCCTTACCTGGGCAGCACATTGGGGTTCAGTCTTGACATGTAGACTGCAGTGGACAGGGATTTGACCACTTCATTGAATAAAAGGATGGTCACGCTTCCTGACCTGCACCTGTCCCATCCAAAAAGCATATAGACTTGTCAAGCCAGGGGAGGCCATTCAATTAGCAATTCACCTCCCTTTTCACCCACAACTAGCCAATAAAATTGTACTCAAACTCAAACAGTGGCAGATATTTTTGTAAAATTAATTGTTCCACACTAAAAGCTTCTCCTGGGCCGACTGCTGTACCCTTAGGGCAAGACGGATGTGGACCAGGTTGGATCCTGATTGGACTGCTGTGTTATAGCTGCTGTATTGTCTGTGATATCTTTGATTATGTTTTGCTCGGTAGTTGTTTGAGGACTCTTGGAGACAAATGTTCCTGCGCCTGCAGTGATTTGCTAACTATTGGGATGAATGAAGGAAGAATTAATGTGCCAGATGTCAGTTCCAACTTGGGCTTCATTTTTCTGTACAGGTGTGTCTGCTGGAGAAGGTAAATTTGTGTGGGGAAACAGCTGCTCTCAACACATTGCCATGCCAACCAACACACAATACATAAGGCCAGCCAGTGCCAGCAGGTCTGGATGGCCCAGCTGCCTGTGCCAGTGAGCATTCAAGGTGATGATTGTTGCCAGACTTAGGCCACTGGGTATGAGCTCTAAACATGTGTAACACCAGGTTCTTGAAATGAAGAAAGCTACCTTGGCTCATTCTGTGGTGACACGTATTTTCAGACTAAACTGGACTCATAGACTCACTCTTCATCGTGATTAAATAATGTATGGAGTATGGGTTGAATTTAAATGAGGTTAATCAATTTTGCTGCATGTAAAGTGATGTAATTCAAGTTCATTTGCATAATTCATTATCAGATACTGCATCCTAGAGGGTCTCTACAGGTGCACAGCAGCAAACTGGTCCACTTCCAACTGTGGATGTTAAAAGGCAATTTCACACTTTGTTTTGCTTGGTTTCAAGAAAACCAAGTGGGCCTCTCTTGGAGGGTTGGAGGATTACCTAAGTCGGTAACATCCAGCAGGATAGGGATTCTCACTGATACACTAGAATATTTAGAACTGCTTTAGCTTTAATCCCTGCTTGAACAATTGATGGTGGGTGGGATGGGAGGGAGGTGTTTATGTATCTGTATAAAAGAAATGCAATGAGCTGTGAAACCAAACGTGAAAAGAGAATCAATGTCTCGGCCTCTTGTAGCTCATCCCAGTCATCGGTCATTATATGCCTGGCACCACATATAGAGGATGTATTTAGCATAGACATGTATTGACTCATCTGCCGAAATGACTCTTTCCAGAGGGTGAGCTTTCCTTCGATTTTGGAGTTCTGTTTAGACACTGATTTAAACTGACCACAAGGTCAAGTGACACACAAACAGCCATGTGTCAAGATGTAAAGTCTGGTTTTCCCCAGACTGCAGCTTTCACTGTGGTAGGAAAACAGAAATGATCAATAATCTAATTCCTAGTCTTGGTTTGTGTTGTAGCTGTCCGGACATTATTGGAAGTACTTGTATGTGAAGATTATTGACAGTAAGTGTCATGAACTTGAGTCAAGCTGCTGTCCCTATCCAGTTGTCCAAGACAAAGGTGAAGACTGACTCTTCCCTGATGAGAGAAAGGAAGAAAGGCTAGTTAAACCAACACATGGTTTGGACCTGGGTGACCCACCTTGAACCTTACATGGTTGACTTTTCCCATTGAGTCGATTTTGCCAAATCTGTTGACTTCCATTTGCCTGTTGCTCTTCTTTCTTCCAGTCTGAATGTATGCATATACATATGCATAGAAATGTACTCCAATGTGCACAATCCTCTCTCTTACATGAGTCATAAACCACTGCCCCCTCATTCATCAATAGCGCCAAAACAACTGGGCCAAGGGTCAGCATGCCACTGCAACAGCCAGCCTGCAGAAGTACAGAGGGATTTAACAGCAGGCATCGTGCCCTAAAGAGCTCCCGCCTGCCTTCCTCTCAGATTAGCACTCCACTCCATCACTAGGCTAGGATTGCTGCGCTGATGTGTGTCGTACTTTGATACGCCTGTCAGGTGACACCAACCACGACAGGGCATCACACGGCCAAGCAGCCCAGGAATGTGTCGGTATATGTGTGTCTATGTTGGAGATATTACAGGCGTAGTGCCAGATTTATTACTGTGCCAGTCTGTCCAGTGTGTATCAGAGTGTGTGGGCTCACATCTTTTTGTAGCTTCAGGTATGTCACTGGTATTTTTGGCGTGCCAATCACCCCATGATGGCGAATGTGTGTGTGATCCGTGCATGCGTGAATCCATCTGGCAATTGACTGGGCCACTTGGCATTGTGTGGTGGTTTTCTTTCCAAGTCACTGTGTCAGCTTTGTTTCTCTCTCCCTGCTTTTCTCACACACAGTCAGACAGTTTTGTGTGGTTATATAGTAGAATTGCATAGAAACTCCTTCTGCTGCCTGTTACGGATATTCCCCAGCATCCGGAAGGATAACTGCAAACTCTAATAAGCACATCACAGTCATCCAGAATAAATGCCGCCCACATGCAAAGGTGCACAGATGAGCCCAAGCTCTTTGTTGTTGTATTGAATACTTCCTTATTATTTGTAGCTACTGCAGGTGTTATGTACAGTATATGGTCTCATTTTACTGTGTGAAAATGGCTATTACGAGTTTCTTGAAGCTATGGCAATGACTCCAACCTGCTTTTTTGTCTTAGTAGAAGTCAAATACCCAAAGACAATGCCTTCTCAATGATGTAAGATCTGTAAAACTTCCTCTCACAGCCTACATCTGAAACTTTATCACTCCAGGCTGCAGAAATACTAGAAGAACAGATGGATAAATGGACTTGTAAACAGATGAAACCTAAGGAGGATTTCTTTTGGAGATCAATATGGGCCAATGTATACCCAACGTATCACAGCTGCAAGGTTTCAGGGAACCAGGCCTGGGTTTGTATGTCTATTCTTAGCTGAAGTATAGGCCTCGGAGATGGCAGAGAATTGAGTGTGTGTTGTCTTCCTTCCGATAACTGACACGCCGAGGGAAGTGGGTCAGTACAGATTTTCTTTGAGGGGTGCATCTCATTCAGTCTGAGCCAGCAAACTTCCTCTAGGATTTAATAGGGGCGCTCAAGGAAAGGGATAAAACAAAGTACGTTAAAAAGTACTGTCTCCTCTGAGTCTCATTAAACAAGTACTATATACTGGAACTCTGCTTTCATTTCAGTTGTGTTTCTTTTTACCTCTCCCTTTCCCCCTTTTTATTCATCCTCCCTCTAGCTCAGGTCTTTCCTCCCCTCCCTCCGAAGCCTGTCTGTAGCTAACAGCGGTGACACTGTGTCTAAGCTATCTCTCCCTGGCAGACCTCGGCACTGTGGAATCACTTTGTCTGGCAAAGCCCCGTGTCATCTGCATGTCCTGAGAACGAGGGAGAGCCAGATAGAGAGGGAAGGATTATAAAAAGAAGGAAAACCAAGGAGACATTGAGAGACAGGAACATACTCGCTTGGAAACAGAAAAGGGTTGTGCATAGAATGTTGGGGAAATGGGGGAAGATTAAATGAGGATAGACAGCGCTGCAAAGATCTTTTTGACATTTTGTTTCTGGTTTCATTGTGTGAACGCCAGAGATGTCCATTCTACTCCGTTGTACAGAGTGGATGGTTGAAATTTTAAAAACTATTCAAGTTTGAAAACCCTGATGGAGTCCCTACTACTATCAACTCAAGATGGTAGTCTGGATCTGGGTCTGACTGGACCAGATTTGTCCAAGCCTGTGTATTTTTGTTTTGAAAAGGTTATTTTGCGGTTTTAAAAGTGTGAAAAGGCAATGTTGAAGGAAATCTAATTTCCTCTACTCAAGAATTATGTCGCCAACAATCGCACAGACAAACATACATGGGTAATTAAAGGTAATAAAGCATTCTAAATGACTGAATACTATGTGTGTCCCTGAAGGGACATGTCTTAAAAAAAACTAGAAGGAAAAAAAAAAACTGCAGATGTTACTGATTTGGTCTTGTCATACTTAGATTGTTAAAGGAATGAAAATATCAAAGGCTCATCAAGGAAAAGAGAGACACCTTTAAATAACTCCTCGCCATCTGGTTCATTTAAGGTGCATTGCTTCAAGAACAAAATCACAGCACTATGAAAGCATGCACACAAATTGAATTTGCTGTTAATGACCACAGACACAAAGTTAAGAAGCCGCCAATTCCCATGGGAATGCGTGCACCGTGTCTGTTTTACTTTTTAAATTTTTAGATCAAATTCTATTTTCTGTGCTGGAATAAAACCTTTCCTGCCACCTTGAGGACAAATCATAGATTTCAGAGCAGCCAATCCGTTAACCTTAGCCTTAGCTGGCTGAGTGCATCGTACTCATGACCTCGTTCTGGCTCCCATGATGGACTTCGAGAGATCTCTAAAAATCAGACTCCAACTGTGTTGCCTTTGAGACAGACAGAGATGGAAGCGTTTATAAGAGGATAGTTTCATGTCCATTTTGATTATTTTTTTGTTCTGTCTGGCTTTGCAGCTGCAGGGCCTGCGTCTCCAGAGGCTTGCCTTGAAAAGTAGACATAATCTACTCTCTTCATTTTGTCTCTGTTATCGTTCTTATCGTGTTTCTGATGTTGATTCTGTGTTTGATTCTGCTCACCTTGACTGTGTGTGTTTTTGTCATAATACTGATAGAAGGTGTAGTACCAAAGGCAACAACTGTGCATCTGAGGATGATTCATTCTCACTCAGTCTCATCTCATTTCTACTTCCTCTCGTATTTGGCACGATTATTATAAGGGAATCTACTCATTCTCCACTCTTACTAAACTTTTGAGGAAGATTTGACCTTTGTGTGACGCATACAGCTAAACGCACAATAAACCAAGACTCCTGTTGAGTTAAGTCAATTTCTTGACATGGCCCAAAAACCAAAAGTTGTAATGCCCCAGGAGATAAAACAACTTGTACTTTACAACGATGCCCTCTGTCCTTCAACTCTACAAACTCTTCACCTCAAGGACAAAACAAAGACAAATTCTGTTTTTGTTGACTGGGTTACATTTTTGCAGACTACACAGTGTTGTGTAGAGTTTAAGTGAAGTGAAACATGTATCTGGACTGCACCATTAATCACCACCACGAGACCAGTCACAGATGAAGTGTCACATATTCTGCACTGGCAGTAATGCATAACTTCTAGCAGTCGTAGTTGTGTTAATGGCCTGCCAGCCATTATCTATAGATTCTGCACCATCCCTTTAACCACGTCCAGCCTCACAGTGTAATATGAGCTGGACATCACTCTGGAAGCAGGGAATATATTGCTATATGGCAAATCTCCCACACAGTTATCTTTTTTGTAATTCGGCTTGAATGTTCTCTGTTCTATGAGAAAGAAATGTGACTTCTTGGAATGTGAAATCATCTATAAGTTATCTTTTGACAAAAATAAACAACAACAAAAAAGGCTTATTATTTGCCTCGAATGGTAGTAATCATCTCAATTGACCACAGGGAAATTGGCATGCAGCACTTGAGTTATGGCTGACAGAATGCCCATCTCAAGTCCTTTTACGTTCCAATCATGTTCGCTCGCTGTTGTTTGTCTGCTCAAGAAAATACCACTGACTATGCTGCGGTGACGATACGGAACGCTTTATGTTCTTTTTGATGTTTCCAGTATGTAACACGATGTTTTGTGCCATAAGA